>NC_081412.1:337525023-337895859 GCF_030272615.1 Cryptomeria japonica
TAGATGATCCCTATGATGGGGGAGTCACCACTTTTATCAAGCTACAAGTAGCCTTTCAAAAAGCTATGTTTCTACTCAAGGAAATGTGTATGGTGAGTATCTTGGGAGCAAAACCATCTATGATCTTGCACTGAACTTCTCACAAATATCCTCAATCAATAGAACGGGTGGGCTTCTATATAAAAAGGTGTCTAGTAATGTTTGATATTTTTGGATATAAGTTCATTCTGTAGTGAGTCACTTAAGATCCTTGTAGCCCATATGTCTTTTCGACAAGTTACACTGTAGGAACAACTATACCCAAGGCTACAACTTTCTCTCACACTTGATTTCTATAGTGGCTCGAAGGATTTACCACATGAGGTCGTTCCCAAGAGTGATGTGTCTCTTGGTAGGCCTCTCTTAAAAATATTAAACTTTGAGTGTTACTAACACTTTTCTCTTGCACCTAGGACCACGAAAGCCAAGGGAGAGGATAGTGTGTGTTAGAAGTAGGACCACTTGACAAACTTTGCACAAGTGTGCCAATCACTGAAATCACTTGTTCTTTTTAACTATTTTATCGCAATGTGATCTAACTATTTGGAGATGTTGCTCCAACAAATATGGTGTTCTTTTTAACCAAGATATCAAAATGTTTGACACTTGAAAAACTTTCAGAAAGCAAACCTGTAATACCCTAAAAATGGTCATCTAAACCATGGGCCCCTAATCTCGACAACATCACCAAGGTCCTAACTAAAGGCAATTAAATCAATCTTGGGCACATAATTAATTCTTTAATCATTAAATGTCACATGGCAAGTCAATTGCTCAATATTAATTAAATATTTATTTAATTAATTAAATCATTCCAAGAATATCATCTTTGATCAATTATCCTATTTTAATTTATTAAATATCCTAGCATAATTAATTAATTAATAAATTTGCCATTTAATCATGCAAAAAAGGAATTAATTTATTACAAAAGAGGAATTAATTACAAAGCAAGAGTTAAATTGAAAATAAAGTAAAAGAATTGAATTGAGAGAGAAATCAAACTTGAGATATTATTTCTTTTTCTAAATTGAGAACTTGAAATTAGAAAGGCAATTATTTGATCATTCTCTAAAATTAGGAACTCAAAGCTTTTCAGAAAAAAGAAGTACAGTTGCATTGAAAAGACTCTTTTCTTGAATAAATCAAAGAATTATCTATTTTTATCACAAATGCATGGAATTAATTTAATATTATTCCCAATGCAACTTGGACTTCTTATTTGAATGCATTTCAATTAAACTATAATTGGAATCTATCTCAAGGTTAACTGAACCTGATTTCTCAATTATTTTCAATTAATCCTAAATTGAGCTTTTTCATCATCTTTCTTGTGATTTCTCTATAAATTCAGCCTTCAACCCTCATTCCAAACACCCCAGAGATTT
Source organism: Cryptomeria japonica (assembly GCF_030272615.1). Lineage (NCBI taxonomy): Eukaryota > Viridiplantae > Streptophyta > Pinopsida > Cupressales > Cupressaceae > Cryptomeria > Cryptomeria japonica. The sequence continues at coordinate 337,526,451 of NC_081412.1, forward strand.
TTGAGAACACACTTGGAGATTATTATTACACTGATTTTGCTCTAGTCATTGAATATATTGTGTTTTTTTAGATTATTTGCATCCATATTAGTTTACTCATTATTGCTTGCATCTATATTGCTTGAATTCATTATTGCTTGAATTATTCATCTATCTTGCATTCATTTAGCATTAATATCATTCTCATATAGATTAAATCATTCATCTTGGTGTAGTCTAGTCACTGTTATTGCTTATAAAAATCTGAGAGCAATCTTATACTCGCATCTTTTAGAAGGCAATTGGTCGATTTGTTATGGTTTTATTATTCATGCTTATATCTGTCTAACCATACATGTAATGACTTAATTGAAGTGTTGTGTCTTGCAGATATAGATCCTTATTCCACTTTTCACACACATTTCTGGCGCCCACCGTGGGGCAGACGACTACATTTTTCGGCCTCCAAAACTAACTTTTTATTTTTGTTATTTTTTGAGTTTTTGACTTTTCAGATTTTTGGTTGTACAGCCTCTGTGTCATCTCGTAGGATATTTCCCATAGGATGAAATGACATACTGCATATGTCATACGAACTGGAATTCTGTATCGTACGAGAAGGTATCCTATGTCATACGATTTGGTAAACCTTTTCGTACGACTTTGTGTTTTCTGGTTGAAAAGACAAAAAAAAGAAAATTTCATGATTTTGGTTTTCTGATTCAAATTGATTATTCTAACGACTGACCCTGACTATTTATCTGTCTATCTCAGAATTTTTCATAGCCTAATCAGTTTTTGCAGAACGCTTGTCGAAGAATATGCCTGTCGCACAAAGACAATATGACTACTAATTCGTTGTCTTTGCAGGTTGCCTGAGAAGAATCAACCAAACATCGTGTATTCTTTAAATTCATTTTTAGGCACCTAACTTGCTATCTGGTTAATGGACAAATCTGTCTTTCATGTTTTTAGAAAATTCTGAGAGGTAGGAGAGTATGCTCTTGTCTTTTTCTAGACAATCATAAATCCCGACCCTTGAGGCGTTTTCTTTGTTTGAGATTTGTACATCTTTAGCAGGCCTGCCCTCCCGAGGAGCTTAAAAACTCTTAAAGCCTTTACGGCCAGTGTGAGGGGAACGACCTAAGTGGGAATGGCTAAACGCCAAGTACTCCAACCCACTATAAAATAAACGTGATTTGATGAAAATCAAGTCAACGACAGTGCCTGGGAATAACTCTCCTCAGTACCTTCGGGTATATTGAACCTTGGTTTCCAAGGTTGGGAGACCTCTTAATTGAGTTTATACCTCGACGTGCCGAACGGAACCCTTACTAGATCCAATTAAAAATTAGAAGCTACCCGATTCACCTCCGAAAGGGGGATAATCTTTGTGCAAGAGAGATAGTAACTCTCCCAAGATACTTGTCATTTCGTGCCCCCATTAGCATTTGGAGTCGGATAATACGACGTTGAGAATCCATTGCGTGAGACTCAATGACCGAATTTTGATTAGCTATTGGGTGTGTACTTGAGTCTACAAGCAAAGGTTTTCTTCTCTCACCAAATTTCGTAGGGCTTGCATGTTGTGATTGGGATTACTATTCATACTACGTGTTTTCTGTGTTTTCATCCTTGAAACAAAAACTGAAACACCAAAAACTGGAGAAAACAAGAAACAACTTAGTCATCAAAAACTCTGTTCGTATCAGAACTAGTCTATCCTAAGTCAAAATTCTGACCAAAACTAGTCTATCCGGGTCAAAAATCAATGCATCTCAGAATTAGTCATACTCAGCTATCAAAAAACTCAGAATTTTAGTCTCTGCCCTGTTAACAATCGTATGAATCTGATCATTTATCATCCCGCACCATACCCTGTGTTGTATGAGTCTGGTAATTTGTCGTCTGAGCTCAATCCTCTGTCGTACGAAACCCAAAAGTCTGTTGTCCTAAGCTATATCTTGTGTCGTATGATACAAAAATGCACCAAATCTTGTCATTCTGGACATACCCACTTGTCGTACGGTACTAGGCAACAACTCGTATGAAACATAACTGTTGTTATCCTGGAACTATTACACTGTCATCCGGCTCAGTAAAACCTGTTGTACAAATCTTTGATTTTGTCAGTACAGAGCAATCAAACTTGCCTAAAACAATCCACAGTGAACATAATACTAGTTACCATCATCCTCAGCATAAACAGATCAAGTCAGTGTACCTCTGCCATTTGTGTTGCACGATTTGGTGGATCATCTTTCAACTAGTTCAATCAACTACTTATCAAACCTAAGTCACTTAGACAACGTCTTACACATGATAGATCATTCTTGAAACCAGACTGAATCTTAGTCACTACTCTCAAATCAACTTAGATAAACGTCTTATACAGGATAGATCTTTCCTGAAACCAGACTAAATCTCAGTTGTTTCTCCCAAATAATATGTTAACCAAACAATTAGCTTTGAAATTGATCTTGACCTCTGCATCACAAACAACTTTAGGTCACACTAATCCATAAAAATGCCTATTCAAACTAGGAGTTCTCGTAAGAAAGAATCCAAAGGAAAAGGACAACCCTTCACATATCAAGATAACCCATCTTACATGGAGGACCCACTCACTGACAAACCTTTGTGATTAGGGAGACCAATTTTTGATGAACCTAAATCTCCCACTATATATGAGACGAAACACAATGACAAGAACAAGGACACCATTAGCATTCACAAAACTGATAATGATTCCTCATCAAGTTAAGATGAAGAAGATAGTGAACCTCTAGAAAAAGATATTTGTGACTATCAAAAGGACAAAGACTTTAGAAAAATGATGAAAGCTATCCTGGCTAGAGAGAAGGAAGACTATTTATTAGAACTAGCAAAACAAGGTGCCAAACTTCCTACTGGATATGATGTTCAGACACTCGTTACTAAAAAGGAAGAGTCACCTATACTCGTAGCACACAAATGATTACAAGCCTTACAGACTGAGATCACAAAACTAAAAAATAAGGATAAGTCCCCAAAACAATATTCTCTGGAGACAATATGCCCATTTCCATTTGACAAAAATCTATACATGCCTCCATTTCCTTCACGAGTTGAGATCCCAAAATTTGACAAATATGATGGTACCTCAGATCCTCAAGATCATGTCAGGGAGTTTTGTGCTGCCTGTATAGAGTTCATGCACGATCAACCGTATCTCATGCACCTTTTCCCGAGGAGTTTGGGAGGACAAGCTATGGAATGGTTCTCAAGTCTACCTAAAGGAATAAAAACATTTGAAGAACTAATCCAACTATTTTTACAATAGTACTCATACAACATTTGACATCCTGTGACTATGATTGAGCTCTGCAATACTAAACAGAAAATAGGGGAGCCCTTTCTCACTTTCCTCCAATGTTGGAGAAAGATGTTTTCTAGGTATTCATGACCTATCCCAGATTCTGAGAAAATGGATATATTTGTCAATAACTTGGTCCCAGAACTGAAATATAGTATACAAATGAAATTACACCCATCATTCAATAAAATGGTAGATAATGCTATTTGAATGGAAGATGTGCTCATAAAGAAGGGGGATATCTCACCTTAGAAAGAAACACAACTAGGATCTAGCTCCAAAGAGAAGAACAAGTATTGGAAATTTGGCAAAGACAACAACAAGAATGTTGTTAATGATGGAGTAGTAGACACTATTAAAACCAACTCAAAGCCCACGATATTCAACTTGGCTAGTGGCACACAAGCACTCAAAACTGCTGAAGCTGCAACAGAAAATCCTTCGAAGAAAACAAAAGAGTGGTTCAAAGAGAAACCTTGGCTTTCCAAACCTAAGCATGATTTCACTCCTCTTGAAGAATCATATGAATTCGCTTTCAAAATTCTATTGGCAAACAACCTGATAATGCTACTAGATAACTCTAGACCATATGATCCAGAAATCAAATCAAAATAATGAATACTGTGACTTCCATCAGAATAAAGGTCATAACATAAACAATTGCATGAAGCTCAAACATGGGATTCAAGATCTCATAGACGCTGGTAAAATTATTGTCGGGAATCACCTGACCAATGTTGATCACAAAGCATTTAAGGACCCTTTACCTGTTTACAAACAAGGTGATTCCTCAAAGACCAAAGGAGGTGCCAAGGTAAATTATACTTATACCAGCAATGACAACGTCATCAACATGATTGAGCCTTCCCAATTAGAATATTGCAATGTGATTATAGTCCAAGATAAACCAAATGAATCACGATATGAAAGAGCTCTGACCCATTCTCAAAAGAAAGTCACTCTCCAAGGAGCTAGTTCTTCCAACTTGGCTCAAGCAACATCAAACCCAACAACCTCGTCAAACAAACAAAAAGAATCGACCTTGGATAAATTTAAAAGGCTAACTTCAACATCATCCTCTGGATATAGCATCGTTGAACAGTTGAAAAGGACAAATGCCCAAATCTCAATTTTTGAATTGCTAAAAATCTCTTCTGCTCACAAAGAGATTCTCGACAAAGCATTGCTCACCACTAATGTTCTGAAGGATTTAGACATTGATCGGTTTTAGTCTATGGTGGGTCATCTAACCTCACCTAACTATCTGACCTTCTCTGAAGAAGATGACAACTCACTAAATCTCCACATAACCAGCCATTGCATATTGAAGCCATGATCCATAAACACAGAGTCAAACATGTTTTGATAGATGGAGGCACGTGGTTGAATATTTGTACTTATAGCCTGCTTACACAACTAGGATTCTTTGAAAATGTCATTGATCCCACCAAGAAAATAAAAATTAAAGCTTATGATAAAGAAGAAAGGACCTCTAAAGGTTTGGTATCATTACCAATCAGAGTGGGACTCGTAGAAAGAGATGTCCTTTTCTAGGTACTTGATCTTCCTTTGTCATACAACATCTTACTGGGCAGGTCGTGGATCCATGAAATGAAGGCAGTTCCATCTACATACCATCAATGCTTAAAATTCCCCTACAACAGAGTTGAAGTCAGTATCCCTGCTGATACAAATATCCACTGCAATGCATTGACAGAAGGTGCAGATACTTTTGTGCCTCATAATAGGGCAGCCTCTACAAATGAAAATCCAGAAGCACTGATGAAAGACTTAGAAAAGAGATTGAAGATTACAAATACTGGCATGGATGGCTATAAGATAGAATCGATACTTTCATTAGTCTCTCTCCCTCCATCACCAAAATAGTTGGGCAAACCATCAGAGGTTATGAGAACACAAACTTCAACTCCGAATACCATATATGATGGCCTCTTTGTATAGTCTTCTACTTCCCTAGTAGATGAAATAGAAGTGGATGCGGTTCTTAACTGGCTCTTCAAGGAAGATAGTCAAAATGAGGAAGTACGACATTGTGAGATTTCTCCAACTCAGTATGGTCCTGGCTACAAAATGATTCAACGCATGGGATATTCAGGTACTGGTCCTCTCGACAAACATCAAGAGGGTATTATTGAACTGATTCAGCTGCAAACAAAATCTACAAATGATAAGGCTGGACTGGGATACAATCCAGGAAAAACAACAGACCAAAAACATGCTTCTAAGACTAAGTGGAAGAGAAAGACACTGCCTTCAACATTACAGGAAGTAAGCACTCAACAAGATCAAGACAACTATGAAACAAAACAAGGGGAACTAGTAATAAAGAGAGAAGAGATAGTTAGGACTCAAGTTCTGATAGTATCAGCCGCAATACTACAAGAAGTAGAGGTCCCGAAAGATATGAAAGAGGAAGTAGAAAGGTTCAGGGAAATGTTTACACCACTGAAAATTCCAGTCACATACACTGGTAGACAACAGGTAGAAGATTTTGAGAATGACTCAAATGAGTATGAATGGGGTTCAGATCACCTCTCAGACACATCCACTATAGAAACTCCAGAAGAGTCTACTACCATCACAAATGATACTCAAGAGGTGATGTGCATAAAACTAGAAAAAGAAATACAAGAAATTAGACGAAAGAGACAAGCAAACTATGAAAAAGGACTAAAGGAAGGAAGAATACTAGAAAATTTCTCATCTATGTGTCCCTCTACTAAAATAGAACAAATTAGGTATAAAACTACACAAGAAGAGTTGGAAGCTACAGAGGCAAAACCAATCATCAGTCCAGAGGAAGCTGAATGGAGTAGACGATAGGGAATCACAGAGACATTAAGATCATGTCAACAAGTATGTCAGATACAAACAATAAATGAACCAAGCCTTGAAGAGACTTGCAAAATTAAAGATGTTGGTATTGATACCATACATATACTCACTAAATCACTTGAAGAAGACTCAGAAACTTCATCCAATGACTCTGATGACTTTGACAACAGTCCTATTCAGGACAACATCTAATCAGCATCAAATTCTGAATCATTTGATGAAAATAATGAAAACCTGTCTACTGATCTTGTTGCTGTCGAACCATGATATGAAGTCCAGTCCGGCGTAGAAAACAACGCTACAAGTATGCCTATTGGATTATATCAACTAAATATTAACGTGAACTTTAATAATCATGCTTTGACTCTTCTTGGTCTCGAGACACTTATGCAAGGTATCCTTCTGGAACTCAACTTTTTGACCCGCAGTTGTGATGACAATACCGTGACCGCTCTCGAACCTGTCCAAAATTTATCTTTAGTACACCCAGAATTGATTGACTGCACATTACAAAACCAGCCAATGAATATACCTAATTTTGGCAATGATTATACATTAGTGTATTATCTCAATGCAGTTGAACCTATGGACTCTTCCACCAGTGAATAGAGTGAAAACATGACTGAAGCGGATACCAAGTATCTTAGTCGCAAAAACAAGAAAAATAAAAATAAAAAATCTGATGGCAAAAACCACAAAGTGGCGGTGTCAGAATCTAAAAAAGTGAAAATAAAGGATGTACCTAAAGGTGAAAACCTCTCTGAGGTGCCTGAAGGTGAGATACGTGATATATTGCCAAGTTGTATTCAGGAAAGGTCCTCCATATTGATCAAGCCAACTCAGCCAGTGAACATTGGGAGTCAAGAGACACCACACATCATTCACGTAGCTTAATCATTATCAGCAGATGAATTGAAAGATTTCACTCATCTATTTTCAAAAAAGAAAATAAACTTTGCATGGACGTACTCCGATATGCCAGGCTTGGATCTTGATCTTATCATGCATCATCTTTTAATCTCACGAGGAGTTAAACCAGTTAAGCAAAAACTCTGTAAGATGCACTCGCATGTGGCACTATTAGTCAAGGCTGAGCTAGAAAAACTGCTAAAAGTTGGGTTCATCCGAGCTATAGATTATGCAAATGAATTTCAAACATAGTACCTATGTCAAAGGCAGACAAATCTATTAGAGTTTGCATAGACTTCAGAGATCTCAACAAAGCGTGTCCAAAGGATGAATTTCCATTACCAAACATTGATATGATAGTCGACATGATAGTTGGGTATGAGATGTAATCACTAATGGATGGATTCTCTGACTATAATCAAATCAAAATAGCTCCTGGAGATCAAGAAAAGATAGCTTTCACCTATGCATGGGGAACCTTTTGCTGAAATGTCATGCCATTTGGGCTAAAGAAAGCAGGAGCAACATACCAAAGAGCAGTCACTACTATTTTTCATGACATGATGCACAAGAATATGGAAGATTATGTTGATGACACTTTAGTGAAGACTATGAAGAGATAAACACATATTCAAGAGCTAGGTCCTATACTAGACAAAATGGAAAAGTTTAAACTCCATTTAAATCCAAAAAAGTGTGCATTCGGAGTGACATCAGGTAAACTACTTGGCTACATCATTTCAAAGAAGGGAATCGAGGTTGATCCTCAGAAGGTCCAAGCCATAATGGAAATGCTACCTCCAAAGAACATCAATCAAATGAGAAGTCTACAGGGACGTCTCCAATCCATCAAATGCTTCATTTCTCAGCTAGCAGACAAAGCTCAACCTTTCACAAAAGTATTGAGGAAAGGAGTAATATACAACTGGGATCAGGAATGTGAGCAACATCTTCAACAAATCAAAGAGTATCTGTTGAATCCACCAATATTAATGCCACCTATTCAGGGTAAACCATTGATATTATACATATCAACAACTAAATCATCACTGGGGGCACTTTTGGCACAACAAGATGGCAATAAAAAGGAAGGATCTATCTATTACATCAACAGAACATTGGTGTCTTATGAAACAAACTACACTATAATAGAAAAAGCATGCTTGGCATTAGTCTTTTCATCACAAAAATTGAGACACTACATGTTAGCACATTTAGTCAAGCTGGTGGCTAAAATTGATCCACTCAAATATCTTCTTAGCAAAGAAACACTCACTGGAAGATTGGCAAAATGGGTCATGATCCTTATAGAGTTTGACATTGAATATGTGGAATGCAAAGCCATAAAAGGATAGGTAATTGCTGATCAACTTGCTGAAGCTCCACTTGAAGACTCTCAACCACTGCATATAGAGTTTCTAGATGAATCAATAATACACCTTACTCAACAACCCTGGAAGATGTTCTTTGATGGGTCTTTTACTCATAATGGTTCAGGTGTTGGCATATTATTTATTACTCCTCAGAAGTACTCAATCCCAAAGTCTTACAAGATTTTGTTCCCTTTCACAAACAACATTGCAGAATATGAAGCTTTGGTAAATGGGATAAAGCTATCCATCGAATGGAAGGTTGCAAAATTACACATTTATGGAGATTCTCAGCTAGTCATCAATCAAATCAATGATACATATCAGACTCAAGATGAGAAACGGATGCCTTACAAGAGGATGGTGGATGATCTCAAGAAATACTTTGCTTTTGTATCATTCCAGTAGATTCCCAAATCCGCAAACAGAGCAACAGATGTTATGGCCACCTTGGCGTCTATACGTGAGTTACAAGAGTCCAATGTTTGCTTTGAATTCCTGGTGGAAGAGTTACATTACCTGGCCTATGATTCTCCTGAGACCCAAATAGTCTGTTCTATTATTGGACATGACTCATTCCGATATAGCCACATCTACTCTTATCTACGAGACCAAATTATCCCCAAAAATCTTACTCGTAATGAGAAAAGGAATCTGACCCGAAATGATTCGCGATATGTTATCATGGCTAATGATCTGTTTAGACGAGGTTTTGATGGTACATTGCTTAGATGTCTAGAAACTGAAGAATCTAAACGTGCATTATCGGAAGTCCATGAAGGTATTTGTGGATCTCATTCGAATGGTCTTACTTTAGCTCAGAAACTACTACGGGCTGGATATTACTGGCCAGACATGGAAAAAAATGCCATCAAATTTGCTAAGACTTGTGAGAAATGTCAGCTACATGGGAACCTCATACATGCCCCAGCCCGGAATCTCATACCATTCATTATACATTGACATTTTCAGCAATGGGCCTTTGATCTCATTGGTCAGATATATCCTACTTCATCTAACGGACATAAATTTATCATAACTTCCACTGAGTATTTCACCAAGTGTGTAGAAGCAGTTCCACTCATCAAAGCAACTAGTAAACAAGTCGCCTTGTTCATCTTAAACTATATCATCTGTAGGTATGGGATACCCTTGTCCATCGTGATTGATAATGGAGGACAATTCAATAATAAAGACCTAGATGAGCTCTGTGAGAAATTCAAAATAAAACATGGTCATCAGTATATTATCCTCAAGGTAATGGACAAGCTGAGGCATCTAACAAAAACCTATTGACTATCTTGCACAAAACAGTGAACAAATATGGGAAGGAGTAACATCTGTAGCTCAATCCTATGTTATGGGCTTATAGAACAAGTATCAAAACACCTACTGGGGATACACCTTTTTCTTTGGTGTATGGGTCCGAAGCAGTATTACCTATTGAAGTGGAAATACCATCTCTAAGAGTTTCTTTGCAAGGTCTTGTTACTGATGAAGACCATAAAAATTCTAGATTGCAAGAACTCGAATTGCTGGATGAGTGTCGGCAAGTGGCATTTGATCATCTCAGAGTGTATCAAAAGAGAATGTCTAGAGGATATAACAAGAAGGTTAGACAAAGAGAATTTTAGGTTGGTGAACTAGTCCTGAGAGAAAATCCAAAAAATCAACAGTTGCGAGACAACAAAGGGAAGTTTTAACCCAATTGGCTGGGTCCCTACATCGTTACTGCAGTCTTCGGCTCTGGTGCCTATCAACTCTCAACATCAGAAGGATCTAACAACTCCTTGAAATAATTAACACCATCCACTTGAATAAATTCTTCACTTAGCATTCTCTTCTCCAGCAAACTATACAGCTCAAAAAGTCTTGAAAAAATCAACAACAAAAAAAAAAAATCAAAGAGAAAAAAAAATATAAAGAGAGAAAATGCCTTGGTTAAAACCCGGTAAACAGGCACCTTGGTAAAAAAAATAAAAATGAATCTCTGCCAAGCAGGTGAAAACCTGGCAAACAGGCGCCTCTTGTATTCAAGCGCTCCATCTATCAACGCACCATTGGCATTCCCACTTTCCTACATCTTTGCTTTCGTTTATACATATATTATAGTCGCTTTTGTGACATCCTGGTTTGTTGGAACCCTCATGGCTTGAAACTGATCAACGTCCTAGTCTTAGGTTAATCAACATAGCACATTACATGTCCTAAGGAGTATCAACCAAGTCATCTTTCCGTTAGTGAAACCTAGTCATCCATTCTGAGTCAGTCACCTGTCTCCTAATTACTGAAGAGTTTTATCACTGAGTTAACAAGCAAAACAACATAATGGAAAACAATCACTAAACAGTTTGAGCTATGCATGAAAATTTTCTTTGTATGCTGTCTTTTATAATAATGATCTCTTTATCTTCTGAATGAGAGCTGAAAGCATCATCATTTCTTAGCTAAGTGGTCTCTTTTTCATCATTTCTCCGATCGAGTACTTGTGTTTCGAGATGTTAGCTGCATACATAAACATCTTATATAGATTCATACATTTCATTATTACTCATTTGCATTCATCTTATTGCATAGAAAAATGAAAACATTGCATTACTTATTACTCATTTACATTCATTTATTTGAATATGAAAAGAAACAAAAAAAGATATTCATAATCAATTTGCATTACATTCATCCATGTTGGAAAGAAATGCATACATGTAGACTAAAGCATATAGAAAGCATCTCAAAAATCGAATCAACACAAGTATGATGAAGTCAAATCGGATCTCGTATATATATATATATATCGTATAAAGTTTCAGAGTACAAAATGATGTCAACCGACATATACAAACTCCCATCGGAGCAAGAATCGTATAGGCTACAAAAAATTTGTGTCTACAAAAAAAAATATCACAGCTATAAAAAGGAATATTTAGTTGTCGGCCTCTCCCTCATCGCCAGGTGGAGGAGGAGGAGCCTGATGATCGAGATCTTGACAAGGTGACCGAGCTCCCTTAAACCGTACCATGTGCTGCGAGTAGGGTACAACCTGCTGCACTACAAGAATAGCTATGCTGTAAGCTACGACGTAATAAGCCGCTCGACTGGTCTAGGGCAAAACCTCCTATTGAAGGGCATCCCAGTCTGCCCTCATCACCGTGACCTAATGATCGCACTCTACTCTGAGCTCCACAAGCTGATGATCTCGCTCAACCCTAATCTCTGTAACATGTTGGTCTCACTCCGCCAGCTGAGTTTGAGCCACTGTCAACTACAACTGCAGCTCTGCTAGATGTGCTCTCATCGACCATCTCGCATTAGCCCCCTGCTCTCTCGCAGGCTCTCCACCTCCAGCTCCACCCTGCTACACCCATCTCTGTCGGACCTATCTCGGAGCTACTCACTCCTCCTCAGATCTGCCCAATCGCACACCTATACTCCCAAGGGATCCACCCTCACCCCTCTACTATCCAAGCCCAACTGGAACTCTGCTGCTACTAGCACCAGGATCACCACCTTCCTACCTTGGAGCCTCGACTCTCTGTCCCCGTCCCTATCTCTGTCCCTGGCCATGTCCCTGTCTTGGTGTGGGGGCATCATCCTTAATCTCCTCTATGCGAAGAGCCTGCTCAGCTGGATCTATCAACCTAGGGAATGGATGTTGCTGGAACCAATCCCTATACTGGGGCAATAACCCCGCATCCGCAACATCATCCATGTAATCCCATCTCAAGCGCTGTAAACCAGTTAGCTCCTGCATACTCAAGGCATAGGATAACCTCAGTGACCATCCCTGCCTCTCCTCATCAGCATAACACGCATACACTATGAACTCCTGCGAGATCCCCTGAGGCCTGCCATACTGCCTCAACACTCGCGATACTACAAATCGCTCCACCATAGTCTGCGATCTACCAATGAGTGGGCGTGTAAAAAAAAGGTCCCTGCAGACCAACCGCCAGTCATCCCATGGCTATAAGCCCCTATAAGGTCTCCATACCACAGTTATCAGGTCATCCAGCTGTCGTCGCCAAAAACCAGTCTTGCTCAGATGGGGCTGTGAAACATAACCGACATACCTATATACAATCGGTTGCCCAGGCTCTCTGCTATCATCTACAATCGGTTGACAAAATGAGAGGTGCTCCCAAGCCCAAACTTGTAAGATCAAAACACCTGCAGCCATGCTCTTGCCCTCCCTATACACTATCTCATGCATCTCGTGATACATGTGGGCTAATATGCATGAACCCCAGCCAAGTCTCTGAGGCGTCTCAATCAGCCTCTCCAGCATCCGGCCCCATCCATACTGGAATCCCTGTTGTCCCCTATCCAACATCAGGAAGCAGCCGATAAACCATGTTAGGACACAAGCCAGAGGAAACTCCTCACTGTATCTGCTCATCATGACGTCCCAACTGATGGAATGTGTCAATATATCAGGATCCCTGAAGACATGCTTGACTGCCTGTAATCAAGGAAGGTGTACCGCATCATAATCCACCTTATCCCCAACAAAAGGGATATAGAGGATCCTATATACATCCTCGGGAGTGATAGTCATCTTCCCAACTGGTAACTAAAAGATATTATGCTCTGAATGGAATTGCTCAACTAATGCTGTGAGCATACCGTGATTCACACGGATATCAAGTAACCTTAGAAGGTGCATCAAACCACACAAATCAATATGAGCCTGCTCAACCTTTGAAAGATGCCGAACTAATGTCATGGTGGGTGGATAAATGCATCTAAAGAGCTCATGAGGTAATTGAACCTGCAAAATTCAAACAACGAAGAATCAGAAAACATTCCAAATAAGCCTACAAGAGAAGTAAAACGTCACACAAATCCAACTATGTCAATTGCAAAATCAAAATTTCAAGTTTGGAACTTAAAAAATGCTCACTGTTTTCCAAACGACAAAACATAGAAGGGCAGAAACTCATACGAGTTAGGATTAGGCCCCGTACGACAAAAGATCCCCATACGACAAAAGATTAGACCCCAGACGACAAAATGGTCTCTTATGAATGTTGTCGTACGATAGAAGGGTGGGGTTAGAATGACAAAACTAATGGCCTCAAATGACAAAACAAACTTTAACACTTTGTCGTACGAGACAGGATCCTGTCTCGCACGACAAAACGAGAAAACCCGAATTTTACATGCAAAAAATTGAAAAATCAACAAAAAAATTCAAAATTGAAATGAATAATAGGCTTAAGATTGATCACTTACCACTGGCTCATAGTGTCGAGGTCGATTATGTCATCTCTGGTGCTCGAATTGATGCTCACAAATGGGAACCACCATTTTTCTTTGCAGAAGGTTTTTTGAATTTTCATACTTGGAGGGTTAAAATGAATTGAAAATGACACTTTTACCCCATATATAGCCAAAAACCTAATTTTTTCAACTTGCTCCGATGGATATGAAAATTGTACCCTTAGCTAATTCGCCCATTCTGATTCCATTTTCGGGATCGAAATCAAAATTTGAGATCATTTTTGCTAGTTAATTTCACAATTTGGACCACTTAGCGCTTTTTCATCAAATGCTCATTCTTTCTTCAAATTGAGCTCAATTTCTCATCAACCAACGCTGAATCTTATTTTAATTCTACACATCAACTTTGCGCTCAACATCATTGCCAAATTTTCAAATATTCCTCTGAATTCAATTTGTGCTCAAATACTTATCATTGCCAACAATTGCCTATAATCATGATCCCTCGCTATCTTTCGATTTCGCTCCCGAGGGGGCATACTTGTGACCTTATGACCTCACATCTTCAAAGTCGAGAAATTTTCAAATCTTCATAAAAAATCGAGCAAAAATCTTTTCAACTAAAGAAAATCAAACAAATCCTTATTGCTCAGGGGCATCTCATCTTTATCGCTTCATATCAAGTTGAGATCTCTCGATCATCTGAATCGAATAAATCACTAGGGGCATATCTTTCATCACTTCATATCAAGATGATATTTGTCTTCTTCTGAATCAATCTCTTAACGTTAATCAATTTCATCAAGCTGATTATTCATTTAAACTCAATCAAAAGTTTAAAGAGTTTCTTTGATCACACGCTCAATCTAAGCAGGTGTTCAGTTTCATCGCATCGAATCAAGCTGGACAGTTTTTCTTCACTCATCGTATCTTGATCCATCAAGTTCAAGATCGATTTATATCTTCGCTCACTATGTCTAGTTCAACAAGTTCTAGATCAGTAAGATCCACTTCTTGATCAATCAAGTTCAAGTTTGGTATCTTTGTTCTCTATCGTTCATAGGTTCAATCAAGTTCGGGATCGGTATTGCTTTAATCAGACTTTATTTAGCATCATTGCTTCAATCAAGCTAAACACCTTGCTCTTTATTTGGTTCGTGATCAATCAAGTTCAAAACTGGTATCTCCTAGACATCACATATTCCTTGAACCAACGCGCTGCTCGCTCATTAATTCAAAGAGGGGAAAATGTAATACCCTAAAAATGGTCATCTAAACCATGGGCCCCTGATCTTGACAACATCACCAAGGTCCTAACTAAAGGCAATTAAATCAATCTTGGGCACATGATTAATTGTTTAATCATTAAATGTCACATGGCAAGTCAATTCCTCAATATTAATTAAATAATTCCAATAATATCATTTTTGATCAATTATCCTATTTTAATTTATTAAATATCCTAGCATATTTAATTAATTAATAAATTTGCCATTTAATCATGCAAAAAAGGAATTAATTTATTACAAAAGAGGAATTAATTACAAAGCAAGAGTTAAATTGAAAATAAAATAAAAGAATTGAATTGAGAGAGAAATCAAACTTGAGATATTATTTCTTTTTCTAAATTGAGAACTTGAAATTAGAAAGGCAATTATTTGATCATTCTCTAAAATTAGGAACTCAAAGCTTTTCATAAAAAAGAAGTACAGTTGCATTGAAAATACTCTTTCCTTGAATAAATCAAAGAATTATCTATTTTTATCACAAATGCATGGAATTAATTTAATATTATTCCCAATGCAACTTGGACTTCTTATTTGAATGCATTTCAATTAAACTATAATTGGAATCTATCTCAAGTTTAACTGAACCCGTTTTCTCAATTATTTTTAATTAATCCTAAATTGAGCTTTTTCATCATCTTTCTTGTGATTTCTCTATAAATTCAGCCTTCAACTCTCATTCCAAACACCCCAGATATTTTTGAGAACACACTTGGAGATTATTATTACGCTGATTTTTCTCTGGAGTCATTGAATATATTGTGCTTTTTTAGATTATTTGCATCCATATTAGTTTACTCATTATTGCTTGCATCTATATTGCTTGAATTCATTATTGCTTGAATTATTCATCCATCTTGCATATCCAAGACAAAGGATTTAATCTATATGAGAATGATATTAATGCTAAATGATTTGAATCCATATTACTTGAATTCGTTATTGCTTGACTCTTTTCACACACACATTTCAGATACAGAGTCTTTTCAATGCAACTGAACTTCTTTTTTCAAAATGATGCTCTGCAAAAAGGATTAGAAAATTTGGTTTGATGGCATATCATTCTCATATAGATATCAAAATGTTTGACACTTGAAAAATTTCAGAAAGCAAACCTGGTCAACAAAAATAAAGTCGTGTAGCCTTTGTAGCAAAAAAGGTAAATGTGAGGTTCTTTTTATGCACTAAATGAAAATTTGAGTTTGTTTAGTTGCTCCAAATAGAAAATGTGAAGTTATTTTTATCCATTTGTGAAAACAAGAAATATGAAGTTCTTTATTTATGCACCAAATGAAAAAGTTGAGCTGGTTTTAGTTGCACCAAATAGAAAATGTGAAGTTCTTTTTATCCCTTTGTGAAAAACAAGAAAGATGAAGTTTTTTTTTTATGCACCAAATGAAAAAGTTGAGTTTGTTTTAGCTGCACCAAATAGAAAATGTGAAGTTATTTTTATCCCTTTGTGAAAGACAAGAAAGATGAAGTTTTAAACCAAATAAATTAAAATGTTTAAACTAACTTCTTCCAAAACCTGCACAAAAAAATTAGAAAATCTGCAACCAAAACATTGAAAAAAAAGTTAGTGCACATGGTGGGCTCACATGCCTAAAAAATTTGTCTAGGAAGTTACAAAAGTGTTTGATTCCGTCGGGTTCACCAAATGATGCTCTGCAAAAAGGATTAGAAAATTTGGTTTGATGGCAACACACACAAGAACACAAGAAGGAAATGTTAGTGTTAGCAACCAAGGATTATTCTAAATGGGCATATCAAGAGAGATATTGAGCATGAAATAAAAAGCATGCAAACATAGAATAAATAAACTATGCTCCTCCAAATTCTAACCAAGATGCTCATAGTTGTTTCTCCCTTGTTCCTCTCCTCTCCAAGTTCCACATGAGTGTAACTCTCATCTTTTAGCACTAGCCATGGATGCCATATGGCGATTCAAGATGGTTGAATATGATAAACAAATGCTATGCAAGTATAGATAGTGATGCTATGAAAAACCTCTATGCTAATATCAGTATAACAACAATACTCTAATGCTTCCTTCTTTGCTTGAGGATAAGGGTTCTATTTATAGAAGAAATGGGGAAATGAAGGGTTAAGATTGAGTAATCTTAACAAGGGTTAGGATTAAAAGATATTCAATCCATGTGAGACTTTCAACCCAATCCCATGTTAACAAGTGTCACAATGAGGAGGCTTGAGAGGAGAGATAAGGAGCATTAAATGCTTGAGGGGACATGATGGTTACCCTAGGGGGTTGGGTTAGGGTTAGGTTAATGGATATTCCTTTTATCTAAGGGATAAATGAATGTGCAAGGGTTAAATGGCTACCTTAGTCAAATAAATAAATGCTTTGAAGAGACCCATGAGTCAAAAGGATGGTTAAGTTAGAGGAAAGTCTCTAACCAAAGGTAAAAGGTGAGTTAACCATAAATGGTTATGTAAGAGCCTTTAATGGTTTGGAAGACTTTAGAGGTTAACCATTTGAAGACATAAAGCCTTTAATGGTTATTGAAGACTTTGGAGGTTTTTGAGAAATGAATTCCTTTTATTTAAGAATGTGACAATGATTAGGATAGGATTAGGCTAATTAGAAGAGTTAGAAGAATCTAGAAGGGATTTAGGCATGCAAGTGGATTTTGTAGGAGAATGCAAGTGGGAGGAATTTTGGGATTTTTAATTAAAATAAAATCATTTATTTCAATTAAATGGTGTAATTTGAATTTGGATAGATATTTAAATAAATATTAATTTATTTAAATGTGAATGTGAATTTTGGATTTTATTTCAATAAATCTTAATTTATTTACATGAGAAAAAGGAAGATAAAGCATTAAATGCTTGAAGACTTTAAGGGAAAACTTTAAAGGCTTAAGAAGACTCTAGAAGGAAGCCATTGAGTATCAAGACTTTAAGGGAAACCATTAAAGGCTTAAGAAGACTCTAGAAGGAAGCCATTGAGTTTCAAGACTTTAAGGGAAACCATTAAAGGCTTAAGAAGACTCTAGAAGGAAACCATTGAGTTTGAAGACTTTAAATGGAAACCATTAAAGGCTTGAGAAGACTCTAGAAGGAAGCCATTAAGTTTGAAGACTTTAAGAGAAGCCATTAAAGGTTTCAAGTGGGTGAGGATAAATAGGATTTTAAATAAATAATTTATTTATTTAAAATAGTTGTGCAACTTGCATTTGTAGGAAATTGCAAGTGGGTGGAGGATAAAGGTGATTTAAATAAATGCTAATTTATTTAAATGTGAGAGATGGGATTTTGGGGGATTTAAATGAGAGAAGATTTTAATTAAACAAATATGATTTATTTATTTAATTAATGGTCTGAATTTGGTTAAGTGAATTAAATCAAATAAACTGAATAATTTATTTAATTAATAGGAGAAGAGGGTTAAGATGAATTAATCATTGATTGATGGTTAAATAATCAAATAAATATTAAATATTCATTTAATTAAGTGGACACATTTATGTGTCTACATTTGCCCCTCTTTGAGATGGTGCGGTTTTATCACGTCGTTTCAAAGAAAGAAAGATAGGTATGAGAAATATGCCCTAGAAATGTTAATTTAGTGGGTGGTATGCCCCCTCAAGAGATGGGTCGAAAAAATTCAAAAAATCGGGCGATCTCTCGAAAAAATAACGAGAAGTGGAGGGGAGGTAGAATAGAAGAAATTAGCAATAATGGTGAAAGAATAGAAGAAAACAAAGTGAATATGGAGAAATGGCAAGCCAGTGAGTACCCATAGGTTATGCAGGAGATACAATACAAATGTGGTGTTGTGCTTTTGATTGATGCTATATAATTGATCAAAATGGTTGGACAATTTGGTGCAATTGGTTAAATTGCCCTGGTCAAGTCAAAGCATGACAGTTGATGTCAGTTGTTCGCTTGGACAGGATAAAGTCTGAGTAAGTGAATCAAAGTGACCTGTTGGTGACTTAGACAATTGATGTAATTGTTCGATGAAGTCAAGGTATATGAAGTAAAATACTCGTTGAGACTTAGACAATTGATGTAATTGTCTATGTTGATTGTGTTTGATTGGTTGATCAGTTGATAGTGTGCGCGTTGTGATGGATGGTTGTGGTGAATCATAGCAGCCTCGTTGAACCTAGGTCATTATGATAAATGCCTATTGTAGTTTAGGATTACCATGATCGATTACCTGTTGAGACCCAAAGATACTTGATCAGAGTATCTGTTGATAGTCTAGGTATGCATGAGTCAATGTGCTTGTGTAGATAGGGTAACTTGCTTGGCTTATAGGATGACCGATGATGGGAAGCGCAACCCCTCCTGTTAGAGATGGACAATGATGAATGTGGCTTGATTGGGTTGATGGGAAATGATGAAGGGATTTTATGATGATGACCTAGATAAGGAGGGTGAGGGGGGATTCAATGTTAGATAGAAGATATGGACCTAGGACTCATTCCTAAAAAATAAAATAAAAAAATAGAGTATGCATCCATTGTCATTACTATGTATGAATGATATGCAGCGATATGGATGGGTGATATGCAACGAAATGCAATATAAATAGATGAGATGAAATGGTGATCCATGGATTATTTACAGTGCGTAATTTTCATCATCAAGCATGGTAGTATCAATCTTGGACGGGGTAGTAGGAACCAAGTTTGGAGCATTGTACCTATAAGCAAGCAACATAGATAAAGAATATGAGCCCTCCATAATGGTTCATGCTCATATGGTCGAGGTATACGATGTAGTCAGCAAGCCACAGTGATCCATGACTGTATTTTGCATAAGATCACATAGCTTAGTGAACTTCCCACGTAGACACCATTAGTACATGCCCCAAAACTTCATTGGAATAATTCGCAGATAATAAACAAAATGATACTTAGGAACCATCTCGGCCACTCTAATCACTTGTGGATATCTCAGAGTAGCGCAGGAACCTGATATAAATGAATAAATAACTTATCAAACCGATCAAGTACTTGATAGCTTAAACAAAATTGTCATGTCAAAGAAAATGTTATCATGTCTTTGTTTTGGGTAAGGAAGGATGCATCCTTGTTAAGACAGTTGTGCGTACTTGTGTTGATTGTTTGGTGGATTTGATAAGTGATCATCGTTTTGAGTAGCTTAAAATGTTTGTTTGATGTCTGTTTCGATGCGTATGTACAATGGATTTTTTATGCGTTGCCATGTTTTTGATTATTTTTGATGTTTTATGATGTTTTTGGATGTTGTGAGTGTTTTTGAATGTTTTTGGTATTTTGTGAGACAATTTTGAATGTTTTTGAATTTTGTGAGTTTTTGAATGTTTTGGTATTTTGTGAGACAATTTTGAATGAAGAACTCAATGAATCATAAGTAATGTAGAATCCATTTCCATCAATAGGTTTAAGAGCATTGCCCCCAGTTTAGACATGACTATGAAAAAGCGAGATGCAAGACACATGAAATACTATCCTTAATTGCAGATCAATAACAAGTCATGGTTTGAATGATGGATGAGTGGATGCAATGAGTGTGATCACAACAAGTCTGAAAGACAATGGAGGCATAACCTTTATGAGTGGTGCTTGTTTGCCAGGTTTTCACCATCGCACTTACCCAAGGTGCCACCAGAGTGGTTGTTCACTGTTTGGATGCATGATTTTTCTTTACTATTTTGATTTTTTTGTATTTTCTTTAGGACATTGATCTGAATGTTTTTGGTGTTTTTCTAATATGTATTGGAGCTTGATGCTCTATACAGCTTATGTATGAAACTGTTTGAGGTGCATGTTGTTGATCAGATGTGCTAGCGGTTCCCCTTCTGAAGTAGCCAACTGATATGCCCCAGACCCAAATAAAAAAGTGATAACATATGGACCCAACCAGTTTGATTCAAACTTTCCCTGATGTTCTATGTTTGGTTGGTTATGAGGATTCTCTCAAAGAACAAGATCACCTACCTCAAATTTAGGAGGTCTAACTCGATGATTATAGCTTCTGCTCATGCACTGCTGATAGGCTTTGAGGTGGTTGTATGCAGATTGTCGCCTTTCATTAATTAGTTCCAAGTCTTGAAGATGGGAGAATTGGTATGCTTCATCATCTATCAGAGTATGCAAGGAAACCTATAGAGATGGTATCTTGACCTCAATAGGAAGGATGGCTTATGTGCCATAGACTAGTGAGTAGGGAGTTGCGCCTGTAGGGGTTCGAATGCTAGTTCGATACGCCCATAGTGCTGGATTTAATTGAACGTGCCAATCACGACCGACATCATTGATTGTATTTTTGAGGATTCTTAATATTTTCTTGTTCGATGCTTCAGCCTAACCATTGCCTTGTGGGTAATAGGGGGTGGAAAAGCGATGTTGGATGTGAAACTTCTCACAGAGCTCACAAACATCCTGATTTTTGAAAGGAAGCCCATTATCTATGATGATGGACATGGGTGCACCATATCGGTAGATGATGTAATTAAGGATGAATGAGGTGATCTGCTTGTCGGTGACTTGGGTAAGTGGAACAACTTCAATCCACTTTGTAAAGTATTTGGTGGCGGTAATGATGAATTTATGGCCGTTGGATGAAGATGGATGAATTTTTCCCACGAGGTCAAGTCCCCATTGACAAAAGGGCCATGGTGTTGTGATTGGTTGTAATTCCTGTGTTGGTACAAGTATCAGGTCTCCGTGAACTTGGCATTTCTTGCATTTTATAACAAAATAGTAGAAGTCTTTTTCCATGGATGGTCAATAGTATCCAGTGCACATGATCTTTAGTGAGTCCCACAAATTCCTTCATGTACCTCTTCCAAGGCCTTTGTTGTCTCATCCTGTTCCAAACATCGAAGGAGAGTACCATCAAGACTGCGTCGGTATAGGGTTTCAGTAATGATGGTGTATCGAGCGGTTTGGCGAATGAAGGTTTTGCTTTGGTTATTCAGTTGGTTAGGAGGAAGTGTGTGATCACATAGGTAGGTGTAGAACTCACCATACCACGAGGATTCAAAATTGACAAGGCGACATATCATCTCGGATTTGGGGATATCATAAGCGGGAATCCAAAGTTGTTCTACCAAGAACTAGTAGCATGTTGAATTCTGTGGAAGATCTAGGAGAGATGCAATGGTAGCCATGGCATCGGAAGCTCGATTTCGATATTTGGGTATTTGCTCAAAGGTGATAGTCATAAATGATACTTTCAAACTGTCCACCACTTCCTTGTACGACATGAGTTTATCATCCTTGGTCTGATATTCATTTGTGACTTATCGGATGACTAGTTGGGAGTCACCATATATTTGTAGCTCTTTCAATTTCATTGTATGGCTAGTCCAAGTCTGGTGATCAGGGCCTCATATTCTGCTCTGTTGTTTGTACATGGGAAAGTTAACCTGTAAGACTTTGGGATGTTGTCACCTTGAGGTGTGATAAACAGAATGCCTGCCCCCAAGCCATGTCTAGTATATGAACCGTCAAAGTATAGTTTCCATGGTTGTGTTGTTGTGATCATGAAGATCTCTTCATCTGGAAAATTGGAAATAAGAGGATGATCACCTGTGAGGGGTGCATCGACCAACTGATCTGCAATAACTTGGCCCTTGATAGCCTTACGGTCCACATACTTGATGTCAAATTCACTCTCTATGTTTTATAACATGCTTTATGTCTGGTAGAAAGAAACTGATAATTCTGCATATGTTTGAGCTTTTATAAATTTGAATCTAATTTCTGCTAAATGAGTCATGTTTCAAACTCTTTCATTGCATCATTGATTATGTTTGGGATATATTATGCTGATAATGAATTTCAAATGAATTTTAGGATGATATAAAGTGATGAGGCCTTTCAAAGTATGCGTTTGATGTATGGTTTATTGTGCCTTGGAAGTTAAATATAAATTCCATCGTATCGCCTCGGTTAGTTTAAATTTCATTTCCCTCTTCCCTTTCCTTTTTTTGTATGAATGAAGAGCCAACTTCTAAAACCTCAGAGGTCATTCATTAAGGTGCATTAGGTTCCCTTCTTAATAAAATTCCCGTAAGGCTGTTATCTTGAAAGCAATTTCAGGCATCAACAGTTTCTTTTTCTGGCATTTTTGGTGGGACCAAAAATTTCCCTATATTAAGTAGGTGTATGAGCCACAAGCCTGTTACTAGAAGCCAAACTACATTAAATTTGACTTTATTGGTGCCACATCTAGTAGTAGTCCAACCTAGAGCCTTAAGAGGAGGTGCACGAATCCCAGTCCAAATCCCTATGCAAATGGTTGTTCCTCCTCCTACGAATTTTGTCACATGGAATAGTGGGAGTCCCCTTCTCCCACCCATTCCTCCAAACTAGTGGGATCCCATTCCAGCTTCATCTCTTAAAGCCTTACCAAAATTCACTAGAGAAGATTCTAAGGCTCCCATAGAACATATGCAAGATGTGGTTGATGTATGTATCATCCAGAATGTAAAAGAGCAAAATGTGGCATTGAGGCTCCTTCCATCCTCTTTTAAAGAAAAATATTAGGATTGGTATAGGTCACTCCGAACAAACTCAATAGCTGATTGAGACTAATTGGAAGATCTTTTCTTTGGACAATTCACCAAAAGGGGAGATAGATCATCTTTGTTGCAGTAGCTGATAACCATAAAACGAGCTCCCCAAGAGGTCGTAACTGATTTTAATACCAGGTTCCACAAACCTGGCAAAGAATCCTTGTCATCACTCATCTTCCTATGGATATGGCATTTATCTTTTACCTTAAAGCTTTCAATCTGGATATATCTGTAAGGATTCAATCCCTAGGTGGGAATACCCTTCTGAATACCTATGAGCGATTTGAACGACAAACAATCTTATTGATTCAGGAAAAATCTATATAAGGGTTCTCATGCTTGTCTTTCTCAAATTCTTAGGACAAGACTTAGAGAAAGCACCTTTGAGCACATTGTCTCAACCACATTCCATGCATATATCTCCTAACACCAAACAAAACTACATTGTCACATTGTCTCCTTTAGCGCCTAAGGTGAATGATATGAAAAACTTGTTGTAGATCTTTTCAAATGAAATAATCAATATAGAGTAGCAACAAGCAGCCCCCACTAGACCCCCATTCCAAAATTACCATGTCGAGAAACCTCCATATCAACAAAATCAGTACCAGGTAGGTTCTAAAGCTACCCAGTCACAGTCAAATAATCAGATTATTCTAGTCCTGACCCCTTAACTTGGTGGATGATACAAATTATTGGTGCTTCCCCTATAATGAAGCTCACATGCCAAGGAATTGCCTGCGATGAAATTTTCAATAAAAGGTGGCAAAACAACGAAGCCAAGGAATTAATCCTGATGTTGGTGTCTATGCATCTCCAAGAATGGATAATGTCATGCTCACCAAGAACAAAAAATTACCCCAAACCACACGCTTTTCTCTTGGATGGAAGGCAAAGAAGCAGTATTTGAGAATGATGCTTCCGCCTCTACCTTAAAGACTCCTTTGGTGTAGTCTGACTACAACCTCTATTTGAAGTGCAGGTTCACAGGCGAGCCGGTCTCACAACAACCTAAGATGGTTTCCTTGGACAAGACTCAAGAACAACCTACCATAATTCCTTTCCATCAGAAGCCTAAGGAATTCACTTCATACAAACCCAAAGAATCAAAGGTGTCTATCCCCATGACCTTGAACATAATAGAGCAGCTGAAAAAATCTCTCACGAGTGTATCCTTATGGGATATCCTGATGATTCCAGAGAAGTAGTCTTTGTTGTGTGAGGCACTGGGTGAAACAAAGAAGTGTTCGACTAAACCTGCGATCGAGTTAGCACCTTTAAAAGATAAAGCGTCTGAGTCCAAGAATCAGGTATGTTTAGTCACAATGTTCACAAATCAAGGAGAAGTTCCTATGGATGAAAAGGTAGACAAGCCTAAGCCGACTTCTTTCATTTTAACTATAATTGTTGGAGATAAACTGCTCCATAATTCAATGATTGACTTTGGGGCTACCACTGCGACGATGCCAAAGCAAATTGTGAAAGTTCTAAAACTAAAATATGAACCCTGAGATAGAGGTGTTGTGCAACTAGATGAAAATAAATTCCAAGCCATAGGCATAATTAGACAACTTTTGCTGACCTTGTATGCATGCCCTAGTATTATAGTCGCCCAGGAAGTCATAATAATTGACATTACTCCTATCTTTGGTCTTTGTTTGTCATGAGATTTTATAGCCAAGATTGGTAGATACTGTAGACACCTAAAAATGGTCAATGCTTGCGGAAGTCATACTTTAACATTTGCGCATTGCCTCATTTTAGGTTTTTGCGTCGCATTAACATTTCTCCTATGTCACGCACTTGGTTTTTATCATTTGTGAGCATCGAGTCATTCTTCTATCATCTCGCCTTTGAATTTGGTCTTGTCGACAACAATCTTCAATCATGATTTTGGTCGATCTTTGTCCTTGTCAATCTTGTCATATTGCGATCGATTCGTCATCGATCCTTGTCCTTTTCAATCATGTCAATTTGGTCAATTTGTCATTGATTTTTGTCAATCAATCTTAATCAAATCATTTATCAACACTGGTCATTTATCAATTCAAAATCATGATCGAATCGATATCAACTATCCTTTGTCAAGACCTAATTGTCATCTTTGCATTGCTAATCCATCTCTTTAGGGTTTCATGATTTAATCATTTAACCTAATTTGTCATTTCTCTCTCTAGGATTAATAAATTATTTATTTATCCTAAGTCTTCTCATTGCAATTAAATGTTCATTTAATTGGCTAATTATTCCTCTTTTGTGAATTAATTAATAAATGAAAGATTATTAATTAATTTACCTAATTTCTAATTTCTTAATTCCTCTTTTCCCTATTTTTCTAATTTCTTAATTCTTAAATTCAATTTCTTCCTATTTCTCTCCTAAATTTATGGAAATGACATAGAAATTTGTCATAAATTGTCATAAATTCTTGACATAGAAATTTGTCATAGAATTTCTCATAAATTGTCATAAATTCTTGACATAGAAATTTGTCATAGAATTGTCATAAGCCTTGCATAGCAATTTGTCATAGACATGTCATAATTTTGCTATTCTTGATTTGAATTTCCATTCGAATCACTATCATGCTAATCTTGTCATCTCTCCAATTCTTCTATAAATTGGATGATTTTCAATCAAAGCTAATCTGAATCCTTAATCAAAACTACCGAACTTACGCTTCTAGTACTCTTGAGCTTTTCATCAATCTTGCTTTCAATTGTATGTGCACTTGTAGGTGAGATCCACAAATCCATTGAAGAGGAAAGAACAACAATGGAGCCGCATGGAAGGAGCATTCAATTCTGCATTTGGTTTGCATAATCTTTCATTTTGAATGTTTTGTTTTCATATCTCTATTGAGTGTGCTTAGGATTAGATCATTGCAATGTGTGATTGAGCTAATAATGAATAATATGTCCTTTTATATATTGCTTTGATGATTCCTAATTCCGATGCTACATTAATTGGTGAACCCGACGTGAAAACTAACCTTCTAATCCTCTTTATGGTGTTTTGAGTGCTTTCAAGTTGTTTGCAGGTCAAAAAAACCCAAAAACAGGGCCGTGCAGGGTATTCTGGACACTTCCGTGCTTGTGTCATGCATCTTGCGCTTGTGTCATGCATCTTGCGCTTGTGTAGGTGACATCTTGCGCTTGTGTCATACATCTTGCGCCTGTGTCATGCATCTTGCGCTTGTGTAATGTCCAGAACAGAGGTGAAAAATGCAGTTTTTACTTGAAATTTTTGGTGTTTTTGCATTCTGTTTTCTGTGCTTTGGATTTTGGTACTAATTATTTGTGCAGAATCTTGGCATATGCATGGCAAAGACTAAAAATGAAACTAATAACATGTTTTGTGCAGATTCGATGGTCAAAGACAACAAATCAAACCTCTAACTTGGGTTTTGCAGGTTGCCTTGGAGAAACAACCAAACTGTGTGTTTGAGATTTTTAATTAGGCACTTAGTGATTTATAAATAGGTGGGAATGAACATTTGTTTGCTTTGATTGTTAAGTATGTGTGTAGGGGAAAAAGCGAGACTAGGTTAATCATGCCCTAATCCTACCTTTTGACACACATTACGGAATACGAAAGAGCCTAGAGATATCACACAATTGGCTACTTCTTTTGGTGAAAGAGAGAGCCACGGGATATCTATTAGGATTTCTATTCCCTTGTTGAAATTGTAAGATCAAGTAATGCAAGTTCAAACCCTAATCTCAGAATGCAAGTATGAACTAATAACAAGATTGCAGAATTGAGATTAAGCAATGAATAGCTGTAAGTACAAGGATGAAATGAGAATGTAGATATGTACCCGGAGTCAAAATCGGACTGAAAATGTTCGGGACGGGGGCGCGGGCGCCACTGTCCTGAAAACTACACCGGAAACCACTGTTCTGCACTCTGAAATACTGTCTGTACACTGTCTGTCTGGAGGACCAGGGCGCCCAGCGCCCCTGTCCTGGCAGGACCAGGGCGCCCAGCGCCCCTGTCCCGATCTTCTGCTCTGCAATTTCACACAGAGTGCTGTCCCAACTTTCTCTCTCCGGATCTGTATCCCGCGGCGTCGTTCGAATCTCAAAACCTGCAATAATATCTGAAAAGGGGGAGGGGCGGCTATATAGGGTTTTGCCTTAGTCAAACCCCCGCTTCAGTGATTGCCACCTCCACGAATAGCCAAGTTGTTTTGTAAAATGTATTGTGTGTGCAGACCTAGTGTGTGTGCAAGGTCCAAAATGCAAGAAAGCAAACTAGAGCAACCTAGAAAGTAAACCCTAATTGCTTGTAAATGATAATGTAAATTCTCTAAATCAAGATGCAATGTGATCTAAAGCATGAATAAATGATGTATCAAAGCTTATGTAAAGACATGAAAACAATACGAAATCATACCCAACCCTCAAGGGAGGAGTACAAGCCAATCTTCAGTCGGTAATCTCCTATTGTTCTTCAATTCCAAGCCCTAAGTGGATGAATGAATTTGATAGATGCTTGATAGAAAGTTGTTGTAAGATGTTGAAGTCTTCAAAGATCTGCTCTTTCGCTGCATATGAAGTTCCTGGAAACAAAAATCCGATCCTTCCAAATGAAGAAAGAGAGCTCTTATGTATGAAACCCTAGGTCGTAAATTCGTATTTTGGCCGACCTAGAGATTGAATATCCCGCCAATTTCTTGGGGTTAAGCTTTATTTTATGATTGGATCGCGCTCCTAAAATTTTGGGAAAAATGTCCGGGACCATGTGCACGGGCGCCATGGTCCCGGCAACTTTTCACCAAATTTTCAGGGCCGTTGGATATGATGATTTTAGAGAGAATCCCGAAGTTATAGGTGATTTCGAGATGTTTTGACCCCGAAACCAAGCCCCCAAGTTCGGAATAGGACTTAATTAGGGTTTTTGATTAAGTGATGCATTGGAGGAATAAAATGCGAAGGGCGCGCTTTAGTGAAAGGGCCCAACTTTATGATGTAGAGAATGATGAAATAGGAACTTAGACCTAATTAATTTGATTAATTAAGTGCTTAAGGAGAAATGCAATGCAGAATGTAAAATGCACTAAGGCGGGTGCTAAACTAGGTGTGAAATTGTACCACCCTAGCAAGTGCGTACAATTTACGACGCTACATTTAGCCCCCACTTTAGCGGTCATATGAGTACTACGTGCATATGCAAGCTAAAGTACAGAAAAGTAAACATCATTTGAAAAAAGGATATATCCATAAGTTGTCGGACGAAGCCCCCAGCGGTATCTGCAGTACACAGTTAGGAACCGCACCCTACAAAACAAACGTTAGATCACAAAATCACCTAATGCTTACTAGGAAAGTGATGAAATCTGTGAGTAGCTGTATGCCCCCCCCTGTTTCGACTTGCTTATTAGGGAGGTGAAATAGGGTAGCATGTTTACTTGCGACAAATTGTGTAAGAGAGTATTGATGAGGGGTGTTCACTAAATAGGCTTCATCAGAGCACTTTTTGGAACATCCCGAGAGTAGGGGAAGGAAAGTACGATTCCAACGCAATAAACGGCTCGAAAATCGCATCTCCCAAACTCAAGTTATGATAAGATGAATGACAGAGGAAAAATTAGGGTTTCAAAAAGTAAGAATAAACGAACGAGAGTATATACCTCGAAAGTGACACTTGTATTCGTCACTTTGTCAATTTCAAGATACTATTCAGTGTAGCGGAGCCCACCTAGCCATCACCATGCCTTCACGATGATCGGAGCGTCCCACGAGGATTGAGATCCTGCGCCAGGTCGTGATCGACGATGAGCCACTGGACGAGGTGAGTTGACTGAACGTTTGACTTTTGATTTTTTCGCATGTTTGACTTTTCCGTGATCGTATGCGGGCCTCGAAGGCTGACCGGGGCCCACCCAGGGCACCATGGTCCCCGAGGGGCGCCCTGGTCCCCCCAGGGCGCCATGGTCCCTGACAGGGGCGCCATGGTCCCTGACAGGGCGCCATGGTCCCCAATCAGGGCCTGGCGAGAGGTTCCGGGGCTAGCATACGATGTGCGATGGTTTGCATTTGCGATTTCGATGATCGAGTACTGATTATCGTCATGTTTTCGTGTTGCAGGGTCTCCCGTACATGAGAGAGCACACAACGGGACATATTCTTCGCACTTTGCGAGATCAGATTCCACGGCTGACTCAGTCAGAGAGAGACACACTATCGATTGTAGGATTGTGGTACGTGATTTTGATGTTGGCCATTCGATTTCATCCTGCGATGCTGATGGCCTTGATGGAGCGATGGGATCCTGACACATGCACCTTTCACCTTCCAGTAGGAGAGCTGACGGTCACACTCGAGGATGTGTACCGTATACTTCGTCTTCCTATCAGAGGAGCGATAGTTACATACGCGACCGATCGGTCAGCGGAGGATCATCAGAGAGAGCAGGTGTATTGCATAGGGAGAGTCATGCCGAGCGAGACGAGAGGTCGCATCATGGTCAGCTGGCTCTTACATCCTACAGGGGAGGTACCACTTCTGAGATGCCTTATGATAGCCATCATAGCACTAGCCGTCTGCCCTAATGGGCGAGGGACACACATGCATGGGGGCCTCACATGGTGTATCAGAGCGATGGAGAGACACAGGAGAGTGTATGCCTGGGGTCGGAGTATGCTTGCGCATCTCTATCACGACCTTGGGGAGTATGTATTCGGATAGGGTTGTAGTTTGATGACATGCACACTTCTACAGGTGTGGATTTTAGAGCACTTCACATGCACCAGGCCCATCGGCTTTCCACTGAGTACAGCGAGCGAGCGACCTAGGGTGTTCGCTTATCCACTTACCAGAGAGTGGAGATTTGGAGATTTGTTGTATTGGAGAGTGATTGTTGACAGACTGACATCCGAGGTGATAGTGTGGAGACCTTACCTACTGATGCACAGATGGGATGGTATGGAGAGACAGTTAGCATGTCTACAGAGGAACCGCCTACTGCGAGGATGATATGCACACATCATAGTCCCTTTCTACTTCGACCGAGTACGGAGGCAGTTCGGACTAGAGCAGTGTGTTCTAGCCGATGTGCCCATCTATACTCGACACTCATGAGTCCTTCCCAGACCTGGAGCAATAGCGAGACTGACGGTAGATGATATTGAGACGACAGACTTAGAGGGATCTGATCAGGATGTAGTCACTGACTACTCTACAGAGCCTGGAGCACAGCGTAGATATGTTTCATGGTTCATGAGATCATATCCAGGTCCTATCTTTCCACCAGATCATCCGACAGGCTATCCAGGCCCATGGAGACATGGAGACCGAGACGAGGATGAGGGATACAGGTCAGAGGAGCCAGAGGAGGGAGAGGATCATGAGGAGGCGGAAGATCCTGATCCACCTACAGGCGATCAGCCCAGTGACGAGGAGGAGGAGGATGAGGATGCAGATAGAGAGGAGGACGAGGAGGATGCAGGTGATGATGCGGATGAGGACGAGGAGGAGGATAGAGATGATGAGGAGGAGTCGGATGCAGCTCCCCACCATTCAGGAGACGATACCATAGCCCTGGATCCACCTCCTATTCTCCAACAGGGGGAACAGGAGGAGATACGGAGACCTGTCACTAGTACCGTCCAGCCTACACCCATCGTGGATAGAGTATATGAGCGAGGGGAGCCTAGCGGTTCTCAGTCACAGATACTACCATATCATGATCCCTACTGGCGCAAGGGAGATCCAGGTATAGTAGGTTTATATTGATTGATTAATGTTTTGATGATATAGCATGGTACTAACAAAAAATCTGTTCTACTGCCACAGCTAATGTGCAGGAATGGCGTTCCTTGATTCAACAGGCAATGACAGACATTTCCATGATAGCACAGATCCCCAGTTCCTCACAGATTGCCTATAGGCCTCAGGGGAACGCAGGTCGGCATGAGGATTTGTTTTTCCCATTCCGAGTACAGGTAGATATATGGAGGGAGAGAGAGAGAGTCCTATCAGAGGACCTCCAGCAGGTGCGGCAGAGAGAGAGAGTCCTATCAGAGGACCTCCAGCAGGCGCGACAGAGAGAGAGAGTCGTATCAGAGGACCTCCAGCAGGTGCGGCGAGATCTAGTAGCGGCCCAGACTGAGGCTACCACCTATCGTGCGATCCTTATGGATAGGGATCGTAGGAGTTCCTCTCGGAGTCACTCACGATCTGTATCGCGCTACACACCCATGGGTCCACCTCCACGGCCAGATCAGGAGGGAGCATCCAGTCGACACTCTCCAGCCACTAGCCCTAGGGATAGGAGATGATTGTATGATGTAGGAGAGGTCACATTTTGGATATACAGTGACCTATGTTTGTATACGATTCACACATATATATGTATATATACATGCTTCTCTTTTGTCTCAAATGTGTTATCTTTAATGCCTAAAACAATGTATATTTTGTTTTGATTAAATCTAATACATTTGGTAAATGTACATGTATGTTCAGAATTTAATTTCCATGTGATTGATTTCTCAATGCTCCATGCTTAAATTGATACATGTGTGACTTAATTAAAATATTTAATCAAGTACGACATTGATGATAAGGAAGAAATATGCATTAAGTCTAAGAATCATATAACTAATGTGATTTAATTTTGAACTTAAACACAACATGATACGATTCTACTTAACACATAAAGACATTGTATAATATGCTAGCATAATGAAAAATGTAAATCTTTTACAATTTACATAAATGAATTCAAGACAAACTATAAAGTAAGAAGACATGCTTGTCAGGAACGAAGCAATATAGATTAACATAACATTTAATTCTATTTTGCTTTAATTAAGAAATACTAACATATTATCCAATGTTGAAGAATTGAACAAGAAGATAGATGAAAAATGAAGAATTAAACATAATATCTACGCAAGTGCATAGCATTAATAGGTTCTTTAAGAGGTGTACCGTCTACATCCGCTATTTTGTAAGCACCTGATCCATAATCCTCAATAACGATATATGGTCCAAGCCAATTAGGACTAAATTTTCCCTTTTCTGCAGGCAAGGCATTCACATTGCGCTGATTCTCATAAAGGACTAAGTCACCTACTGAGAAGGAACGTTGAATAACCTTGTCATTATAGCTTCGTTGTAGAGTTTTGTGATACGCTTGAATATGCTCAAGAGCGTTTATGCGCTATTCGTCAAGCATCTCAAGCTGTTGAAGTCGTTGTTCCCTATAAGAGTCATCATCTACTATACCTTTGAGAGAAACCCTAAGTGATGGAATTTCTAACTCTAAGGGCATAATAGCGTTAGCACCATAAACAAGATTATAAGGAGTAGTTCCTGTAGCAATTCGTACACTCGTTCGGTAAGCCCAAAGAGCATAGATCAGCTGGTTACTCCAATCCTTACCATGCTTATTCACGGTTTTACGAAGAATTTGTTCAATTATCTTATTGGATGATTCGGCTTGGCCATTTGATTGAGGATAATATGGTGTAGAAAATCGATGTTTGATATGATACTTCTCGAGGAATTTCTTCACATCCTTGTTTTTAAATGATGTCCCATTATCTGAGATAATAGTGGAAGGTATCCCAAATCGAGAAATGATGTCTTCTAGAAGAAATTGACAAATCACTTTAGCAGTAGTAGAGCGAAGAGGAATAGCTTCTACCCACTTCGTAAAGTAATCTGTTGCAGTTATAATAAAGGTGTGTCCTTGAGATGAAGGAGGAGAAATTTTTCCAATAAGATCCAAACCCCATGTGGAGAAAGGCCAAGAAGCTACTTGAGAACGAAGTTCTTGGGCAGGAGCATGAATCAGATTATTGTGTTGTTGACATTGATGACATTTTTTAACAAATGAAAAGGAATCCATCTGCATAGTTTGCCAATAGTATCCCATACGAAGCAACCTATGAACCAGGGATTTGCCCCCAAAATGCCCCCCACAGGCACCTGAATGTGCCTCTTCAAGAGCAACAGGGATTTCCGACTTGTTAAGACAATGGAGGAGAAGACCCTCATAACCCCTTCGATAAAGGACATTAGAAAGGATGATATATCTAGCAGACAGCTTGCGGATTCTAGCCCTAGTGTTCCTGTTAGAGGAATCAGGAAAGGTACCATCGGTCAAATATCTTATGATATGCGAGAACCATTCATCTGAGTCTACAAAGTCACAACATGTTACCAAGCTAGAATCGTCTACAATAGCTGGAGAAATAAGGTTGTGAATAACAAATTTAAGATCAACCACAGGATCCTCTAAAAATACAAGAGAAGCCACACATGCCATTGCATCCGCATGTCGATTATCTTTTCGAGGAACGGGTTCCATAGTATAAGAATCAAAATTTTGTAATAAAGAGACAGCAAGGTCTTTATATTGTGATAATTTGTCTTGTTTTGCTTGATATATTCCTGTTACTTGTCTTATAATTAATTGCGAATCTCCATAGATATGTATGTGTTTTATATTCAGAGCCAAGGCTGCTTTTATTCCCGCTATAAGAGCCTCATACTCAACAATGTTATTGGTACACAGGAAATTTAGACGATATGATAAAGGAATGGACTTCTTCGTAGGAGAAATCAGAACAACCCCTGCCCCCGATCCCGTACGACACTTAGAGCCATCAAATTATAACTCCCAAGTTTTATCTTTCTCTATAGAAAGAATGAAGTCGTCAGGAAAGGACTCAGGGTTAGGGAAGGAGAAAGGTGAAGGAGCCTCAACTAAGTGATCGGTCAACGCTTGTCCTTTAATTGCTCTTTGGGAAACAAACTTAAGGTCAAATTCAGTTAACATCATAACCCACTTAGCTAGACGTCCTGATAAATCAGTTTTAGAGAAAAGATGCTTCAGAGGATCAAACTTTACCATGACGTGGACTTCTGAATTTAAAAGATAATGTCTCAATTTCTGAGTCGCAAACACCAAGGCCAAGCATTGTCTTTCTATCGCAGAATATCGGGTCTCATAATCGAGTAAGGTACGACTTATGTAATAAACCGGACATTCCTTACCATCTTTATCATGTTGTGCCAACAATGCTGCGAGAGCATGAGAGGAAGCAGCTGTATACAGAAGGAAGAGTTTAGAAGGTTCGGCAGGTTGAAGAATAGGAGGACTAGCCAAATACACTTTTAAATCTTCAAATGCTTGCTGACAATCCTCATTCCATTGAAAAGTGATATCCTTTTTAAGAAGTTGAGTAAAAGGAAAGGTATGATCCGCAAGCTGAGACACGAACCTACGAATAGCTTGAATCTTTCCTTGTAAGCTTTTAAGTTGAGACACATTTCTAGGAGGTGGCATGTTGACAATAGCATCTATTTTCTTAGTGTCCACCTCAATCCCACGATGCGAAACTATGAATCCTAATAGTTTTCCACTATCCACACCAAAAACACATTTTCGGGGATTCAAGCGCATGTGATATTTACGAATTCTTTCAAAAATTTATCGGAGGATTTTAACATGATCCATGCGAAGAAAAGATTTGGCCAAAATATCATCAACATAATCCTCTAAAATCTTATGCATATAATCATGAAAGATAAGGGTCATCGCTCGTTGATAAGTTGCACCGGCGTTTTTAAGTCCAAAAGGCATCATTATCCAACAAAACGTACCCCAAGGAGTGGTGAAAGCGGTTTTGAATTGATCTTGAGGGTTAATAAAAATTTGATTGTAACCTAAAAAACCATCCATGAAGGATAACAAGGCATGTGCTGCCGTAGAATCAACTATCATGTCAATGTTTGGAAGAGGGAAATCATCTTTCAAGGAAGCTTTATTCAAATCTCGAAAGTCAGTACACATTCTTATTTTGTTGTCTGGTTTAGCCACAACGACAATATTTGAAATCCATGGGGAATAGTCAATAGGGCGGATAAATCTAGCCTCCAATAATTTTTCAATCTCAGCCTTAACAAGCAGAGCCACCTTAGGATTCATTTTTCGAATCTTTTGTTTCACGGGCTTAGCGTCAGGAACTAAGACAATATTATGAGTAACGATCTTAGGATCTATACCAGGCATGTCAGAATATGCCCAAGCAAAGATCTTAGGGAATTCATGCAATAGTTCTTCATATTGTTTCTGTTCCTCTTCATCCAAACATTTCCCAATTTTAATGACTTTCTCTTTATTGCAAGGATCCATCTTAACATCAGTGGTGTCACTTATGAGAAGATTACTTTGTTGAGGAGTATCCTTTAACTGAGGGAATTCTTTCACAATCTTATCATTATCAATCTCTTTTCCAAAATAGGCTTCGGTGTTCAAACAATAAGGGAGTCCCCTATTGTGATGATAACGAGGAAGAGTGTCATAGGCTCCCAAGAACTCAGCTAAAGCATTGTCGGTAGGGAAGATATCCAAAGCACAATCACCCAAAGAATCCTCGTCAATATACTCAGGGTATTGTATTGATAGAGATGTAGAAATAGCATTAACACTAATGCATGGTCTTTGAGAAGCTTTAGTACGTCTGCAGGGATTGTAGCCAAGTCCAAAGGCATAATTGTGAAAATTAGTCTCTAGAGGAACTCTTATCCCTTGTTCATTAGCACCACAACCTTTTCCATGATACCCATGCTTAGCGAAAATGCGAAAACCACGACCATAACGATCAGCCATTTCAGGAAGAGAAGGTGGTTTTTCATAAGACAAAGAATCAAACTCTTCATAATTATAGATGTGAGGAGAAGAAGTTTGAGAAGCGGCCACAAAATTATTACTCATAGATTCAGGTAAGGTTGATTGATTTTTAGCTTCTTCTTTCTTTTCAACTTTATGATTTTCAGCTTCTTCCTTCTTTCCAACTTTAATTTCTCTAGAAGGAACCTTATATTCACCTACAAAGGTAGGGTTAAAATCAAGAGATCCCCAATCATCTTCTGCGAGAACCTTCTCAGGATCAAAATCCTTTTCATGTGTATTTTCAAGTCGAGAAGGATCTTCTCCAGGAGTTCCAGACTCATCCGAAGGATTTTGATCATCGGAGAGCGAAGACTCATCGATAGGTTTCTTGTTTAAAGAGTCATCACTAGACGAGGATGGCTTAGAAGAATCTCCTTTAGAATTAGATGTTTGTAGACAAGCTTGAAAATTAGTATCACCCATCAAGGTGTATGTCTTATTGTTATAAACGAATTTAACTTGTCTATGTAATGTAGAGGGGACAGCTTGCATGCTGTGAATCCAAGGCCTCCCTAATAACAAGTTATATGTTAAATTTCCAGGCATAACATGGATAGGAGTAGGCAAAGTAACAGGTCCCACTGTGAGAGGTAAGGTGATGATACCTAATGAAGTCTTAGCCACATTGTCAAAGCCACAAATGGGATGAGAGTCAGGCTCCATAAGAGATGTATCCACATTCATCTTATGCAATAAATTAATGCTACACACATTAAGGCCAGAGCCATTATCTACTAGTGTTCGTCTTATAGCAGTGTCTTTCATGACAACCACAATCATCAAGGGATCATATTGTTGTTGAATTTCACTAGTAGGCAACTCATCTTGGGTAAACACAATTTGAGCTTTAGGATTCATCACAGAGTTAACAAAAGATGCTATATTACTAGATGTATTCGGTGGAGGAACATTCAAATCTTTCAAGGCATCTTGTAACATTCCATGATAAGCAGAAGAAGTTTGAATCAAATCCCAAAGGGATATCTTAGCAGGGGTAGCTTTGAGTTGTTCTATGAGATCATATTCCTTACCCATAACTTGTGAAATACGGGGAGCTTGAGGAAGAATTGGTTGAGGATTAGGAAGAGAGACTGGAATAACAGGAGGAGGATTAGGTTGCCTATTATTTCTGGTATGATAGGTATGGGCAACCACATGATAACTCTCTCTAGTTATTTGCTTAGCATAATTGTAAGGACTTATAGGTTTCCTTTCTTGCACGGTGATGATTGGTTTATTCGGAGTACGAAAGGAATCATGATCATACCTTCCTTGGACAGTAAGGAGAGGAGTTTTAGGAATTTGAAAGGTGGAAGAAGGATAAGCACCTTGGACTTCAAAGAGAGGCTTGTTATGTTCATTCAAATTTATCATGTTAACCAATTTAGAGGTCTTGTTTTTGTTTAAAGGTTTCGACAAAGCCACAAAGTCATCAAGAGCATCATCCAACAAAGCATGATCATATTGGTTAAAAGGTTTGTCTTTTGATTCAAAAGGAGACATCTCCTCATAGAGGGGATTATTGAAAACAACCATGTTACTAGATTCAAGGGAAGAGTGGATAGGAATGTATCCTTGAGAGGAATCATTCGACTTATCTTTCTCATCACACCTAAATGGCATAGTAACAAGGTTTATGAGTTTTTGGTAAAATGAAGGTTTAGCATCCTTTGGGTTCAAAAACTCATCTAATGCTTCATCTAATTCATCTTGGCTATACTCATAATAATCATCAAAAGTATGAACATTTTGCAAATAAAAATCTGACATTTTGAAAAGATCGCATAAAATTTAAACACACAATGCAAAGAAACACACTCTTTTTTTTTTTTTTTTTTTCTCTTTTAATGAAATGAAATGAAAACACACTAAATCTAGATCTAGATCTAATAAATGCAATGCAAGAGGAAGCAATGATAGATTCACGTCGAGTTCACCAAAATGTGTAGGGGAAAAAGCGAGACTAGATTAATCATGCCCTAATCCTACCTTTTGACACACATTACGGAATACGAAAGAGCCTAGAGATATCGCACAATTGGCTACTTCTTTTGGTGAAAGAGAGAGCCACGGGATATCTATTAGGATTTCTATTCCCTTGTTGAAATTGTAAGATCAAGTAATGCAAGTTCAAACCCTAATCTCAGAATGCAAGTATGAACTAATAACAAGATTGCAGAATTGAGATTAAGCAATGAATAGCTGTAAGTACAAGGATGAAATGAGAATGCAGATATGTACCCGGAGTCAAAATTGGACTGAAAATGTTCGGGACGGGGGCGCGGGCGCCACTGTCCTGAAAACTGCACCGGAAACCACTGTTCTGCACTCTGAAATACTGTCTGTACACTGTCTGTCCGGAGGACCAGGGCGCCCAGCGCCTCTGTCCCAGGGACCAGGGCGCCCAGCGCCCCTGTCCTGGCAGGACCAAGGCACCCAGCGCCCCTGTCCCGATCTTCTGCTCTGCAATTTCACACAGAGTGCTGTCCCAACTTTCTCTCTCCAGATCTGTATCCCGCGGCGTCGTCCGAATCTCGAAACCTGCAATAATATCTGAAAAGGGGGAGGGGCGGCTATATAGGGTTTTGCCTTAGTCAAACCCCCGCTTCGGTGATTTCCACCTCCACGAATAGCCAAGTTGTTTTGTAAAATGTATTGTGTGTGCAGACCTAGTGTGTGTGCAAGGTCCAAAATGCAAGAAAGCAAACTAGAGCAACCTAGAAAGTAAACCCTAATTGCTTGTAAATGATAATGTAAATGCTCTAAATCAAGATGCAATGTGATCTAAAGCATGAATAAATGATGTATCAAAGCTTATGTAAAGACATGAAAACAATACGAAATCATACCCAACCCTCAAGGGAGGAGTACAAGCCAATCTTCAGTTGGTAATCTCCTATTGTTCTTCAATGTCTTCCAAGACCTAAGTGGATGAATGAATTTGATAGATGCTTGATAGAAAGTTGTTGTAAGATGTTGAAGTCTTCAAAGATCTGCTCTTTCGCTGCATATGAAGTTCCTGGAAACAAAAATCCGATCCTTCCAAATGAAGAAAGAGAGCTCTTATGTATGAAACCCTAGGTCGTAAATTTGTATTTTGGCCGACCTAGAGATTGAATATCCCACCAATTTCTTGGGGTTAAGCTTTATTTTATGATTGGATCGCGCTCCTAAAATTTTGGGAAAAATGTCCGGGACCATGTGCACGGGCGCCATGGTCCCGACAACTTTTCACCAAATTTTTAGGGCCGTCGGATATGATGATTTTAGAGAGAATCCCGAAGTTATAGGTGATTTCGAGATGTTTTGACCCCGAAACCAAGCCCCCAAGTTCGGAATAGGACTTAATTAGGGTTTTTGATTAAGTGATGCATTGGAGGAATAAAATGCGAAGGGCGCGCTTTAGTGAAAGGGCCCAACTTTATGATGTAGAGAATGATGAAATAGGAACTTAGACCTAATTAATTTGATTAATTAAGTGCTTAAGGAGAAATGCAATGCAGAATGTAAAATGCACTAAGGCGGGTGCTAAACTAGGTGTGAAATTGTACCACCCTAGCGAGTGCGTAGGACGCTACAGTATGACATTGGAGTAGGAGAGTATGCTCTCATCCTTCTTAGGGTGATCAGAAATCCAGATCTTCGATACCATGCTTGTGTTGTTGATTGAGTGTCTCCATTAGAGGGCTTGCCTTCCCGACCACTTTCCTTTCGCAAGCAAGTGATAATCGTGAGAAGGGAATGACCCAAAGTGAGTACGGCTAGAATTCCTTGGCATTCTAACTCACTATAAAAAAATACCTGATGGGCGAAAGCTTTGAAGGAAGTGTTACATGGGAATTGCAGTTACTTGGGAAGTGATGAACCTTGAACTCTTTCTCATATCAACATCTAAGTAGGGCCTCTTGGTCTAAATCGTGCTTGCGCGACTACATTTGTTTGGTATCTTGATGGGCTTAATGTCTCAATCATGCTTGCATGACATCAAGGAGTAACACTTAACAGAAATCCTTACTAAACACCTTGTTTTAGAGGCCAAAAACCCTTCTAGTTGCTTGAGAAGGACAAGTTCGGAAACTTGGAAGAGATACTAAGTTCGCCATGGGGAGATTTCCATGGGGACTGATGCTTGGCTGCTCTGAGAAGTGAGTGCCGTGGAGGGGAGCCCGTGGGGTCAAGCATCTATGTATTCTCCTTGAATCTCATAATGAGTCTACCTCTCAAGTACCTAATGTCTTTGCCTACCATAAGAAATGTGGGAATGAGCATGATTGTCTTGAGTCTATGTTAAAATATCTTGTCTTCTTTGTTTGTCAAAAGTTGAATTGCATCTCATTTCAAAAAGCAAGATAAATTGATTCAAAACAAGGTTAAACATAAGAGACATTCATCCAACAAAAATTCAACAAGATTCAAAGATCATCTTCTTCAAACATGGTTATCCAACATTGTTCAAAAACTTGTCTCAACATCTATGTCACTTACATTTAGGTTCATCCTAGGTTGCATTTTGCAAAGTCATTTGTCAAGTACCAAGGTTAGGTGTCACCTAAGTCATACTCCTTTGCATATCAATAAGAGTCATCCATTTGCATGTGTCCTCTTGCATTAAAGTCATACTACTGTCATACATTTATATTTGCATACCCTAAGTCTCTTCACTAAGCTTAGGTCATTATCATATCATATTAGGGTCATTTGCATAGTAATTGTCCCTTAGCATATAGTGTCAAAACTAGGTTTTGTCATACTTGAGTAATCCAAATCTTGGATAAACCCTAAGTCATGGTTAGGAGGTCTAGACCTTATTAAATCTTTTGTCCTTTTTTCATCAATATCATTTGGTCAAACCTAGCTTAGTATCCAAGCATATAGGGGAGACATTGTCATCTTGTCCTTTGTCACTTGGTCCTTTTGTCCTTTGAGGTCTAGACATCATTCCAATTCCCCAAGGGTCCCTTTCTTAGATTTGCATTTCAAAAGTTTGTCAAAATTTTCAAAACAACCAAAAACATAGATTGCATGCTCGTCTATTTTAGTTTGCATTTAGTTGCATAGCATACATCATCCTTGAAAAATTCCAAAAATATTGCATTTGCATAGTGACATGTCTATTGAAACAAGGTCCCAAGCACCAATGATGCAACAAAGTTTGACATATCAACCAACAATGCAATCACAATTCTATCCAACCCAACAACAAGGCAATATTGATCAAACTTTTTATGATGAAACAAGTCTCCAAATACAAAAACTAGAGGAGAAACTAGCTCAAGAAAATGAGATTTTGGAACAAAGAGTGAAAAACATTGTGAAGAATAGATCACAAATGTCTAAAGTGTTTCGAAAATTTCCAGGTCAAAATCCAAAGATTGAGCCAATTGATGTAAGATCTCTTCTTGAACGATCAGACATACCAGCTCTCCTCTCACAAATAGAGATGATGAAACAATTTCAAGAAAGGAGACAACATCAATTTCAACATTATGTGCCTCCACAACAAGAACAAGAAGGTGTTTACTATCAATCAGATTTTCAACCATCACAACCAATTGTTCAACATTTCCAACATATACAACCAACACAATCAATGGTCCAATTTCAACAATATGTCCACCCAACTATACAATGTCCACAAATGGTTCAACCAATGGTGGAATATCAATGTCAACCAAACATTCAAAAGCAAAGGTTGTAGCGCACACCAACCCAAGTTTCAAACATGTCAAAACAATTGAACCAAGTCCAATATCAAAACATGACATCAGATCAGAACCAACTCCTTGCCAAACAAGTTCAAATTCCAGGTCCAATCATGTCAAAACCTCGAAAGAAGGGTGGCTTTATTGCAATGCTCTTAAGGAAACGACCAAGTGAGTTCTTTGAGGAAGATCAAAATAATACAATTTTGTCTAGCAATGCCTCATCACCCCATAAACAAATTGACTCTCCAGTGGCATCTATCCCTACACCTTTAGAAGTTTCCCAAGAATCTTCCATATTGTCCTCATCAAACAATACCCCCAAGGATGCAATTAACCAAGAGCTATCCATAATTGATTGCCACGATAATCCAATTCATGATGCACATCCTTGTCATGTTTTAGAAATACAAGACCCAATGCCACAATGCACTTTATTGCCATTACCTATTTTAGAGGACCCCATTCGAAGTCCCTCTTCCTCATGTTCAAGCATTGATTCCTTGTCAGAATCCATCATAAATGTTCAAAGTGCATCCCCTTCGTGCCAAAGCATTGATACCTCGTCAGAATCCTCCATGCATATCCAAAGTCCAACCCCATGTCAAGAGGATAATTTAGAGCATGAAGAAACGTGTCTTAAAATAGATCAAGATCAAGATCTCGAAACCTTAT
This sequence comes from Cryptomeria japonica, assembly GCF_030272615.1. NCBI lineage: Eukaryota > Viridiplantae > Streptophyta > Pinopsida > Cupressales > Cupressaceae > Cryptomeria > Cryptomeria japonica. The sequence goes on from NC_081412.1 coordinate 337,569,035, forward strand.
CATCCCATCCAATTGTTGACCAGGATCTCATCTTCCCAGACACTCACGATGATTCCCCTATTCTTGTCCATCCTATCCAAAGCCCTATTGGCACTCCATTCCCCGAGCAAGATCAAGATATCCCAGTTCATCCAATCCCAAATGATCCCCTTCCATTTGATGAACACAATGTCCTTTCAAATCCCATTGACATTCCACTCCCTAAGAAAGATCAAGATATCCCTTCCATCCTTTTCGATGATCCCATTAAAAGTCAAGAGCAAAGCAATTTTAAAGAGGAATCCAATGATCTTCCTCCTTGTCAAGGTCAAAGTATCCTTCCAAATTCATTTCCAACACAAGACCCTATCATTCCTTTAGATCCTCCACAAGATCCACTTGTTCCTCCATCTCCTTGTCTTAATGCTCCATATACACTCCAAGATCACACTTCTTTTGATGATCCCATTATTCCTCCCATTCCATCTCTTGAAGAGCCTATCATTGAACCATGTCCACTACAAAATCCTAGTCCCTCTCATGATCCTGATACCCCTCATGATTCTAATGTGTCAGTGCAAGATGTTCATGAACCCTCGACATGCATAATGGGTTCTTCCTCTTTGGTTCAATCCGATCCACTTCAAGATCTCATTATTTCTCTCATATCATATCCACCTCATAATGGACTTGCGTCTTCTTCCCAAAGAAAAGAGTATCCTACAAGTCAAGGTATTCATAAAGGCAAAGGAGTAGATCTTCACAAGCAAGAACCCCTTCATATCAAAGAATATACTAATGGTCATGGCTACAGAGCTCACACTCAAGGCGTTGGTATCCCTTCAAAGTCAAAATCCAAACATATCCCTTCCCCATCATCCCTTCCATCCATTCTAGGTCCCTATATCCCTCCATCTCCTATGCAACATCAGCAAAGGCACACATCCTTGAGTAAATTCCATCCATACAAAAGAAATCCATTTCATTCATATCCATCCATGCATTCCTTTCCTCCTCCAAGCAATTTGGATGCCAAGTATAAAAGTCATAAGTCTAGAAATCCACATGTATTCAAGGATCAACATGTCCAATATAATCGACATGTCAAAACAAAGAACAAATTGATCTATAAAGAAAAAATATATCCAAAAGGCCACAAAGGCCCACTGAGCAAAATAAAGCAAAGTCAAAATATATATGGGTTCCTAAATCCCTTGTGCAAGCAATGCACTCCAAGGAACCACAAAAGCATGAAAAATCAAAAACCATGTGGATCCCTAAGCAGCTCCTTGAAGCACAAAAGCCTAAAGAAACATCAAAATTGGCATCCAAAATTGCTATTCCTCCATCCAAACCTTCCAAGTCTGTTCCTCCATCACCTTCTTCATCCATTTTGGGCCCTTATGTCCCAAAATCCCAAGCTATTCCTCCATCCAAATCTCACAATCTGAGATCCATTTTTCCTCCATTAGTCCATCATCCCTCAAGTTGTGTGCCAATGTTGATCTTGCCTTCATTTCCATCCACTCAAGTCCAATTCTTCCAATACCCTATCCATTATCCAATGCATATTTTCCATCCTTCGATCCCTTTGATCCCATCCCTTGCATAAATCCTTGCCTTAGTTTCATCTCATTTTCCATGTCCTTATCCTACCAACGTCTTTGAGCATACTTTTAAAGGTCATGGTCCATTTATTTCAAGTTACTATCCAAACAAAAAGACGCTTGAGTCCTTCTTCCATCCCCTATCATGTGTCCATCTTCTATTGAAAAAGTCAAAAAGTCAAAATACAAAAAAAAAAAAAAAAATCAAAAAAAAGTGAAAAAAGCAAAAGAAACAAGAGAAAAAGAAAAAAGTAAACAAAAATAATTCGTCCATTGGCGAAAACCTGGCAAACAGGCGCTTTGGGAAAGTACCGTGATGAAAACCTGGCAAACAGGCGTCATGCGTAATTTATGAACTTCTTGCACATCACACTTGGGGGCAGATTTCCTCCTTCATATCCTATTGCCCTTCATTATCCTATCGAACCCCTATCATTACCCTCCATTATCCTATTATCCCTCATGTCCATTTTCCCTTTCCACCTTTGATCTTGACAAGGCTGAGGATTGTCATGAGCATCATGCGTCTTGTTTGCAGCTTTCAGTCTATCATAGCTTTTGGTCATTTATCCATTTGCTTATTATAACCTTTCATCCATATTCCCTATCTTATTGCAACTTTCTGCCACTATCCCGTATCCAATCCCGACCTTCAATCCATGTCCCTTATCCATTCTTGGTCTTGCTTATCCTATCCATATCTTATCACTATCCATACACTCTTTCTGTCCCTTGATCTTGATCTAACATAAGGATGCAAAATTTAAACATGGTTTCAAACACCTCTTGACATGTCCCTCATGCCATGTCACTGCTTTACATTGTCATATCCAATCTTTTGTCCCATCACGTCATAGCCATTGAAAATTGCATCTGTATTGTCTCCATAATACAAGGCCTTTATCTTCCCTCTATCCACCATCATTTCAGCAAGCCTATTTATTCACCTATCATATTCCTTGCCTTGCTAGACACTGGGGGCAAAGTCATTAAAAACTAAAAACAAAAAAAATTTAAAATGTCCTGAAAAAATTTCAAAAAAAAAATTGAAAAATGTCCTGAAATAATCCAAAAAATTGAAAAATGTCCTGAAAAAATCTCAAAAACATTTAAAAATTTCCTGAAAAAATCTCAAAAAAATCGAATAATGTCCTGAAAAAATATCTAAAAATTGAAAAAATGAAAATCCATAAAAATCAAATAACGTCCTGAAAAAAATGAACAAAAAAATTGTAAAACTCCAAATCCAAAAAACAAACATTTTGCAATAAATCATCCCTTTGTGAATAAGGCAAAACACTGAGTATACATCCAGCAACTCGCAATCAAACATTGTGCTTTAATGAAATCACACATTAACAGATGAACTTTTTCAATTCAAACATTCAAATTGATCCAAATTGTCATATCAATCAAATATCAGTATCCAAATCATTTGTCCTTGTTCCTATTATCATGGGTCTTATACAGGGTGTGGTATACTCGAAACCAGACTATGTCTTGTCTTAGACGGGGTACCGCATTTCCTGAAACCAGACAGCATGATCGTCCTATTAGTACTTTCAACTTTTGACAATGAAGATCAAGATGTTTGTCTGATTTGCTTGAATTTGTGAGTCTTATCTTTTTATTGATTTATCTTTGGCTTCGATCATGTTCCTATGTTGCTCGATGATGTCACTGAGTGATTTAGGGTGACCGGGATGGTTCATGGTCCTTTTCTTTTTTGATTGTGATTGTTGCTTGTCTATGATGTGTCTGTCTTTCGCAAAAAGGGTTGCATTTCAGCTCTGGCCTTCAATGCCACGATGCTACGCATCCATTTTGCTACATAAAAATAAAGGTTCTCACCTACAAAGTGCATTACTGAAAGCAAGTTTTTCTTCATCTCTCATTGTTCTCTGTCTCATTTCTTCTTACTAACACTTCTTCCGTCCGGTCGGATAGTCAGTTTGGTCTAGTGCTCCGATTTCCAACCATACATACTGCATCCTGCATCCATTTGATTAGTACATCTGCATTATATCAAGCATTATATCGAGCATTTTATCCATTTCATTTCATAAATACATCAAAAATACAAAAACTATACATTCATACATGTTCCACAATGGTACATCAACAGTGCATAAGTCATCCATACATGGAAAATAACATATGTCATAACATATTGCATCCCATCATATCGATGCATATCATATATCATCATAATATCGGAGTACAAAATTGGACTGTCTGTCCTAAGTATGGCCCGCAGGCTGACTACAACATGTCAAACTACATAATGTCCACTGTCTGTCATAAGGAGCACGTGCCTCTGTCATTGGGTTCTCCCTCTATCCTCCTCATCCCTACCATGTCTCAAGTCCTGCTAATGTATCTCTGTCCATGCTTCTGAGTCTATGTCATAACATGAAGCAGTCGGGTCGGTTCTCCCGCGTGATCAACGAATACTGTCGACTCTGCATCACAATTGGGGCACATTTTGTCAGTTTTAGGGTTTGCTCCTACAGGTTGCATTTCCTCATTTTCATGTCCACCTTAGGGTGTTTTTCATCTATTCTGACCTATCCTACCCTTGTCCCCCCTTTTCAGGTCCTTTGCATGCAGTTTTGAACCTAAATTGAGTCTTACATGCACAATTGCGCTTGTGTCTTAACTCTTGCGCTTGTGTACCCTTACACAAGCGCAGAAGACATGACACAAGCGCAGAAGACCCTACACAAGCGCAGAAGTCAGTTTCTGCATCCCCTGTGGGCCCCGCAATGTCCCGCAAGCAAGTCAAATTCATGAAATTGAAAATATGGGTTTTTGAGATCCATATCACTGATCCCACATCGTCCGATCATTTGTACGTGCATACACGTTCTTCGAGGTGATCTACCATTTGAATGTTTGCCATCTCTCTGCAAGTGTCCTTTTCAGAGCAACACATCCTCTTCTTGGGCTAGTGCAAATGAACAATTTTCACTCTCTTGGTCCCATTTATAGCTCTTTGTCATTGCATAGATGGATGTGCATCTTCTCCATCTTATGTTGGTCGCGGTCTTGTGCACCTTACATTGCTTGTCCTACATGCATCCGATCTCCGATTGTCAGTCTGTTCGATCCTATCATTTTTATCGATCAATTGGCCTCTTTTCTACATGTTTCCGGCCAATTCCTCGAGGGGGCATGCATATGTCATTGTCATTGTCTGGGGCATTTTCATTATTGTTCTTTGAAACAACGCTTAAAATCGCATTGTCTCAAAGAGGGGCAAAATGTAGACACCTAAAAATGGTCAACGCTTGCGGAAGTCATACTTTAACATTTGAGCATTACCTCATTTTAGGTTTTTGCATCGCATTAACATTTCTCCTATGTCACGCACTTGGTTTTTATCATTTGCGAGCATCGAGTCATTCTTCTATCATCTCGCCTTTGAATTTGGTCTTGTCGACAACAATCTTCAATCATGATTTTGGTCAATCTTTGTCCTTGTCAATCTTGTCATATTGCGATCGATTCGTCATCGATCCTTGTCCTTTTCAATCATGTCAATTTGGTCAATTTGTCATTGATTTTTGTCAATCAATCTTAATCAAATCATTTATCAACACTGGTCATTTATCAATTCAAAATCATGATCGAATCGATATCAACTATCCTTTGTCAAGACCTAATTGTCATCTTTGCATTGCTAATCCATCTCTTTAGGGTTTCATGATTTAATCATTTAACCTAATTTGTCATTTCTCTCTCTAGGATTAATAAATTATTTATTTATCCTAAGTCTTCTCATTGCAATTAAATGTTCATTTAATTGGCTAATTATTCCTCTTTTGTGAATTAATTAATAAATGAAAGATTATTAATTAATTTACCTAATTTCTAATTTCTTAATTCCTCTTTTCCCTATTTTTCTAATTTCTTAATTCTTAAATTCAATTTCTTCCTATTTCTCTCCTAAATTTATGGAAATGACATAGAAATTTGTCATAAATTGTCATAAATTCTTGACATAGAAATTTGTCATAGAATTTCTCATAAATTGTCATAAATTCTTGACATAGAAATTTGTCATAGAATTGTCATAAGCCTTGCATAGCAATTTGTCATAGACGTCATAATTTTGCTATTCTTGATTTGAATTTCCATTCGAATCACTATCATGCTAATCTTGTCATCTCTCCAATTCTTCTATAAATTGGATGATTTTCAATCAAAGCTAATCTGAATCCTTAATCAAAACTACCAAACTTACGCTTCTAGTACTCTTGAGCTTTTCATCAATCTTGCTTTCAATTGTATGTGCACTTGTAGGTGAGATCCACAAATCCATTGAAGAGGAAAGAACAACAATGGAGCCGCATGGAAGGAGCATTCAATTCTGCATTTGGTTTGCATAATCTTTCATTTTGAATGTTTTGTTTTCATATCTCTATTGAGTGTGCTTAGGATTAGATCATTGCAATGTGTGATTGAGCTAATAATGAATAATATGTCCTTTTATATATTGCTTTGATGATTCCTAATTCCGATGCTACAGATACCTTTGCCTGGATTGGTCACATCTTATATTGAGAACTAAGCATGGAGCTAAACTTAAGGTTCTATCAAAACCAATGCATACTAAGCATGTAGCGGATGAAGCTTTGATGAATTTTGAGCCAACCCATACTTCCATCACCAAAGATGAGATACATTGTGTTGAGTTGTTGGAGGATGAAGAAGTAACTGGCGATCAAACATTGGAACAAGAAGTTTTCCTCACTAAGTTTATTGACCTAGACCATTTTGGTAATTATCATGCCACCAGTATTGGAAAATATGTGACCTTGATGAAGATCAAGTTATTCCCAAGGTCTTCAAAGATCCACCAGATATAAAGAAAGAAGAAGAGGATTTGAATTTCAAGCTCTAGACCTTGCATTTTGACAAGGCAAGATGTAAAGTAGGATCTGAGGCTGGCATTTGCTTGACCTCTTAGTTTGGTGAGAAAAACCTGAGATCATTCGGTTTTCAATTCCCCTGCTCTAACAATAAAGCAGAGTATGAAGGATTGGTGCATGAGCTAATCCTTGTTGAGCATATGGGTGTCAAACAATTGAGATTCCTTGGGGATTATGAACTTTTGGTGAACCAAGTCCAAGGTCAGTCTATAGAAAAGCACATCTATATGCACTCATACAGACATAGAGTATGGGATCTCATTGAGAGTTTTGAAGCCTTTAATATTGCAGGAATTCCCAGGTGGTAGAATGTGGTGGTTGATCAACTAGCTACAGTAGGATCCTAGTTTGATCTACCTTCTGAGTTACTAGAAAACAAGCATTCCATTTGAGTGATCATTAGACTAGCAATTCCAAACAATGATCATAATTGGCAAGTGTTGAAAAATGATGAACAAATTTCCATGTTCATTCAACAATTATGTGAATTTTCCGAGCAGTTGTAGCCTAAAGTGTCTGATGCATATGAATATTAGGTTATTCAACTCAAGACCAATAAAATCCAAAGAGAGCTCATTACTCTAGAAAATTTATTTGACTATGATGATGCTCAAAATGACAAGAGGAAGTTTATGGTGGACAAGGGAGATTATACTGAGTTGAAGGTTGTTGAAGGGAAGAATTTGAAAGTGGGAAACAATGTTCCTCAGTGAGACAAAGACAGATTAATTCATATTTGTGATAAGTATAAAGGAGTCATTGCATGTTCATGAGATGACCTCAAGAGATATAATCTCTCCATCATGCAACACACAATCGAGCTAGCAAAAGGAGCCAAGTCTATTAGGCAAAAACATAGGCCAGTCAATCCCTAAATTGAATCTGCTATGGCCTAGGAGTTGAAGAAACTTATTGACTCTCACATACTATACCCAATTAAACACAACACCTGGTCTCTAACTTGGTTCCGATTTGCAAGAAGAACGAATACGTTTGCCTTTGCATAGATTTTAGGGACCTAAATAGAGCTTCCTTAAAAGACCATTATTCGCTCCAATCCATGGATCAAATTTTGCAAATAGTAGCTTGGTCGGAGATGTTCTTGATGCTATATGATTTCTCTAGATATAATCAAGTGTTGGTTAAACAAGAGGATCAACACAAAACAATGTTCACCAGTAAGTGGGGAATATTTTCTTATGCTAAAATGCCTTTTGGATTATCCAATGCAGGACAAACTTTTCAGAGAACCATGGACATAGCCTGGGAGTTGATAAATAATATTATCCTTATTTATCTTGATGATTTAACTATATTCTCTAAGAATAAAGAGGATCACTTTGACCATTTAGAGTTGATCTTTCCGAAATGTTTGGAGTTTGGCATCTCCTTGAATCCCAAGAAGTGTATCTTTGGAGTTCCTCAAGGAAAGTTGTTGGGACATGTAGTGTCCAAGGAAGGAGTTTCAATCAACCCTGATCATGTTGAGGCTATTAGGATGTTGCCTCTACCTGTAAATAAGAAAGGTGTTCAATCCTTTTTAGGAAAGATAAACTTTTTCAGCAGGTTTATTCTTGACTTTACCGGGATGGTTAGAACTATCACCCTCATGCTGAAGAAAGATCAACCTTTTAAATGGAATGATCAAGCGAGGTGGGCCTTTGAGAAAGTAAAGGAAGCCATATCCTCCACCCTAGTACTAGTCAACCCAAATATTTCTAAGGATTTCATTATATATGTTTATTGTAGTGAATTTAACATAGCCATGGTTTTATCCTAGAAAGATGATGAAGGAAAATGAGAACATTCAGAAGTTGTTAACTCCCAGAAACTAAAGAGTTACAAAGTTAAGTATAAATTTGTAGAAAGATAAACCTTCGACATTGTCAAAAGATTGTAAAAGTTTTTTCATTTGGTTGCTTGTAAACAAACTATAGTTTAAGTCGCACACCCCAACATGCATGAATATATCATGGAGGGAGAAATAACAGAGAAAAGAGAAAACTGGATTACCAAAACCTTGTAGTATGATATTGAAGTCAAGCCCCCGAGGTAGTCCGAGGATATGGACAATGTGAATATATGGCCCAATAACTCCCCTCTGGAGAAGAAGAGGAGCAAACTGGCCATGTTCTTATTAATAAAGAGGAATCAAAGTATTGTTGGATCCAAGATAAGATTCATGCAAACTAGGATATACCATCCTAGTCTTCCCCCCTATAAAAGGAGATTCTACAGGATATAGAATAGCGGCTATATATTAGTAGGAGGTGTACTTTTCAGACAAAATTTCAACAGAGTCCTCCTAAGGTGTGTAAACCAGAAGAAAGATGAAAATATTCTTCACGAATTTCATGAAGGTCTCGTAGGCAGACATTTTTCTGCAAAGACTACAACTACCAAAACTATGTGTGCTGGTTATTTTTGGCCAAACATGTTTAATCAGACCCATTCACTGGTTAGAAACTGCAAGGAATACCAATACTTTGTGGGAAAAAGGAAAAACTTATCTATACCCCTCAGCCCTATCGTGGTAGATGAGCCTTTTGCACAATGGGGATTAAATTTTATAGGTATGACTCAACCCTCATCTAGTGTTGAGCATAAATGTATTTTACTGGCAACTGATTATTTCACCAGATGGACAGAAACGATCCCCTTAAAAAATGCAACTGAAGTAGAAATCCTAAGGTACTTGAAGAAGTTGGTTGCAAGGTTTGGTTCCCCAAAGACTATTATCTCTGATAATGCACGAGCCTTTTTTAGGCTGGGGAATTTGCCAGTTTTCTATGGATAATAAAATATTCCTCAAAACCTCTTCAAATTATTACCCTCAAGGGAATGGTGGCTCTTGCTCAAAGCATGAGGTGGTGTGGAATCCTCAAGCTGGCTAAATTCTACACTTGGAGGATTTTGTTCTGCAAATGCAGGGTTAGGCACAACAACTAGTTTGTTGAAAATAGCAAGGGATGGATGAATCGTTGCAAGGGGAGTGGCGTGGGTGATTTTTGGGAAGAGGACCATTCTCAGGAGTTTTCTCAGAAGCTTGGGAGGTGGTCTCTTTCATTTGGGATGCTATTTATACACTTCTAGGGCTAAAGACTATATTGGCAAGAGACACTACATAGGCTATCAGGTGTTGTCATTGATGGCAACCCAAGTTAGTGTACCCATCTGCATTGCATTATTTGATCATACTGGAAGATAGATTGGATATTTGTTTGTCCGACAAGCTAGGAACATCGCATCTGACAATGCTTAGTATTTTGGTTCGTACTTCTTTTCAGGATAACATTTTTTGTTGTGGATATAAGGGAATGTAGATGGATGTTTGGAATACCTGATTCCAAAATTTTGGCCTCTAGTGGTGATTCATTTGCAAGATACAAGCTTCTGAGTACTGGGTTCTAGTCTGGCAATTAAGAACAAGCCGACTTGTGTAGTTGATCTTTGTGCGGATTTGATGGAGCAGTTTTGGTGATTAGTTTTGTGATCCAAGAGGTTTGGCCAACACTAATGGCAACATGGGATTGATTATTTTTGGTCTGCACAAGCATTGGAGCTTGAATTCCACTGATTGTTCATACACGTTTGAATAATGTTCTAAGTCTCTATGAGTCGACTAGCGATAGATCTAATTTCTTGTTGCGGATATATATGATCAATATTTTTTATTATTTTGGGAATGTGAATGGATTTAGTGATTAATTATGCACAGTTTCACATGCGCATGATAGAGATTTGTGCTCTGAATCATAGAAAAATAGTGTAACAGAGTAGTGAGAGGTGAAGTGTATGAAATCCATTTATTGTGCTTAATCATAACTATAATCAGGCATTTGTAGATGCCATTCTTTAGTTCAAATCACTCCAATGATCTTTTGTAATTGATTTGTAGGCAGAGAGCCTCTCTCTTGAGCAGTGAGCTTTGGGCAATGTGCCTGAATGCAAGTGAATTCTCCATTGTAATACTTTTAACAGAGTATACTTATATTGTGGGTTCATCCCCACCATGGTTTTTCCCTTGACTGGGTTTCCATGTACAAAAATATTTGTGTTATGGTAATGTCGCTATTTGTCTTATGTTATTTCATCTTTCTTTTAATTAAATATATTAAGTGGTTGAAATAATAGAATAATAATAAGATTTGCAGAATACTGATTCACCCCCCTCTTAATGTTCTTTGATTCCAACAATTGGTATCAGAGCCTAGTTCCTTGGAAGAAGCTTAACAACTTGAGGAGGATTCGGGAAGGTGATTCAATGGATTCTAGTGGTATTAAAAAACAACTCCTAGTTGCACTAGATGATCTTGATTAGTCTAAAGTAGAAGTCTGGGAGTTGCAGGCGAATCTTGAGGATGTTGAAATTTTCATCTATCATTAAAAGAGAAACTGAACAAGTCTAGGTAAAAAAGAAAGGATCTCTTTGAACAACTAAAGAAAAAAGAAAGAAAAAGAATGGATGATGGTCACCTGAGTCAAGCCTTGAAAGAGAAGATAGAAGAATCTGAGAAGCTTCCAAAAGATAATGCAGTCCTGAAACACAAGATGGAATCTATAGTGACGGGGTTGACCAAGGAAATTGAGGGAAGAAAGAAGAATGAAGAGAATCTTAATCAGTCCTTAAAAGAAAGGTCTGATGAATGCCACAAACTTGATTGTGAGATTGACCAACTAAAGGTTGACTTGCAAGAATCCAATCACAATGATGAAGAACTTGAAAAGCAGGTTGTCATTCTTAGGAATGAACTTGTGATGACAAATGAGTATAAGAAGAAGTTTAAAATCAGCTTCGCTAAACTTGAAGGGTTGCTTGAAAGAAAAAAGAAGGTAGATGACAAGTAATGTCTAAGTTAGAGAATCAAAAGATCAAACCTAAAAGGTCTCCAGTAAGACAACCTAATGCTCAAAGGTATCCATCTTTCAATGGTAATTGCTTTTTTTGCAATAAATTTGGTTATAAAGCTATTCAATGCAGAAGTAGAATGAATCTAAATGGTCCATCTTTCTCTAGTCAGTGTTTCAATTTCAGTAAGTATGGACATAAATCAAGTGAATGCATAAGTATAGCAAATAACTCTTTCAATAGAGGGAATATTAGATGTTTTGCATGTAATAGGTTTGGAGACATTGCTAGTTAGTGCAGATCGAGAGGAAATAAAGTAAATTACAGGTGTGGACAGGGAAATGTTGTGTGCTACAATTGCAACAAATCCGGTCACATTACAAAATTTTGTAGAAGAAAGAATGTGGACAAGAAGAGTTCGACAAACAAAAGTGTGCAGAAAGACGATAAAGGAAAAGGGAAAGTAGATGTGGATGAGATCATGAAGCAAATGAAAAATACATGGGTGAAGAAGAGTGAGATTGACATAGGAAATGGGTTCGCACCTGAATTAATTTAAGGCCTCTAGCCTAGGGGGAGTTTTCAAGAAAATCCTATTCTCCCCTGCTAGTAGTTGGTGCTTGAGTCCAACAGGTTGACAAAAGCTATATTGGGGTATTGCAGATGAGTTGGAAGGATTTTTGGCAGAAATTGAGTGATATAGTGATATTGAAGATCCATAGAGGAATTTTTGTAAAGTAGTATGAGAAGATAGGGTTCTGGAAGGTTTAGGGCAAGCACATTTATTACATCAAAAATTTAGATGTGTGAATGATAAAAGGTAACTTTACCTTCTCATTTGTTACTTTGCATTCAAAGAGAAAGAAGTTAAGAGCGCTCTGCAAGAAGATTTCCCAGAAATTAATGCGGGAAGAAGATTTACATAGCAAAACCCTAATCTGGCGAAAAAGGAATTTATCTGTGAAGCGTTTCAAATTAAAATATCTAAAAATGGCCACTCCAATGGTTGTGGATATCACTAGAAGATCTCTCTCTAAATTCAAGAAGCACCCAATCAAATCTATAGAGGTAGATCCCTTAGGTGCTTTTTCTTCAGTTCCATATGGAGTTCTTCCTATCAAAGATGCCAAGGCTTATATTCATGCAAACATAGAGGAGCTTGGGAGCTCACAACTGTTGAATCTATACTGAAATCAACTATTAGGAGATGATTGCAGGCTTAAGCTAGAATTTAAGGTGTTGGAGGAGAAGAACTTTGTCCAGATTGCCAAATTTCTGTTGTTTGAGGAAGATGAATGTGTCTGGTATGTGTTGAGAAGGTTAAGCAAGTCATTCATGATCACCAAGGATGTAATCAAGGTTACTAGTTTGAGCTCATATGGTGATTTGCCTACGCTGAAGTCTGTGAAGAATCAATTCATTACAGATGCAACCAGATCAAAGTTTGATAAGAGGGCTATGACAATAAATGACATAATTGAGCTTGATGTAAAGTTCACTTCAATGGTTATTGGTTACAAGATCTATTTCTCTAGCCAAGAGAATTCTGTATCCAATACTGTAATTTATGCAACTCATCAGATGGTTAAGGAGAATAAAGAGTATGATCTGTGTGAGATACTCCAGAGCTAGCTAGTGAAGAATATGGCTATGATAAAGAAGGATAAGAATAATTAATTCAAGTATGGCACTCTGGTCTTATTCTTATTCTTTTACTTCATGAATGAGGTTCCGAGAGTTGAAAACGTTCAACGGACAAATGAAAAGACAATGGTTGATCAAATAAGGGAATGTTTATATAGCGAGAAGAAGACATCTTTACTAAGTTATTCATGCAATCTCTCATTGAGGATGCTAGAGATCAGTATAAGGGTTTACCAAATTCATCAATTCACAGCTGGGAGGAGTTCAAAAGGATTTTTATTTTATAATATGGAAGTCATATATGTTAGAGTTATCTTGTATTAGCTAATAATTATTTATTTAATTATTAGTTTATTAAACTCTACGCTTAAGCTAAACTTAGGCATTTAATAAATATTGTAGGTATTTAATAATTATTCTAATTATTAAATACACATTATCCCTTTAGGGTTTATTTAGGGTTGCACACCTTTAGGATTGCTATTATCCTTTTATAAGGATTGTATTGTACTTGTTCATTTAATTGATTCCCTTTCTGAATGATAATTTTCTTCTTCAGAGCATTTATGTTTTTTTGCTTTATGTGCCTCCATTCTTCTCTTGTGACAGGTATTTGCATGCAGGTGTTCTTGGGATCTCTAAGGTTGTATTTCCTCAACTTTTTCATGGTATCAGAGCCTACATCTGCTGCTGCTTGTTTCTGATTTTTCAGAAGATTTTTTGGAGGAGGGTTTCAAGTTTTTTCAGAGTTTTTTTTATTGGATCTGGGGTATTTGTTTTGTTTTTGATCATTTTGGGCTCAAACGGACCTCACCGTTGAGCTCAGAACGCCCCAAAACTCCCATTTCCATATAAAATTTGTCAATTTTTGACAAATTTGGGTTATGAGATTTTTTCTTTGGTTTTGCCTTTTTTTGGCACGAATTTCGAGAATTTTGTCAAAAAAATGATTTAAAAAAATCAGAACAGTTTGGGCCAAAATAGACCTCACCGTTGGCTTCCGAAGGGCATTTCCATTCATTTTGATATATAATTCGACCTATTTCGGTGACAAGTGCATCTGGGCCATGATTTTTTCATTGGCATGCTTTACGAGGCACAAAAATCCATACGGCTGTACCTGCAAATGCGTCAAAAAAATTTCGTTTTAAAAAAAAAATAATAATAATTTTAATTTTTTTTTTTTACCCTTTTTATGCCCAAAAAGAGGGGTGTATTTTCTTTTGGCCATATCTTGGGCATACGGAGTCATTTTTTCAAAAACAAATAGGCATCAGAAAGCTGGTTCCGAGCTGGACCTTGTCATGTTGGTAATTTTTTCCAATTTTTCTATTTGACTGTGTTTTTTTCCAGTCAAAGTGGGGTCTCTTTTTTGCACTTCGAGAGCCATAGAATGAGCATCCAAACTTCGTTTTTCGAAAACTTTATATCGTTGGAAAGCTTGTTTTTTGCACTTTCCAGCCATATGAGTTTTATTTCCAGATTCTGCTCCATGCATATTTTATTTATTTTTTTGCTTTTCAGCACTCTGGTGGATATCTTGGTTGTTTCAGGCCCTGGGATCTCTTCTCTGGGTAGGATGTCTCTATTTTGGTTCTCGTTTCTATTTCCAGTATTTTTATCATTGTAGCTTGTATTTATGCAAATGCACTGAGATAAAGTGTCATCATGCATTGTTTACATGGAATCTTGCACCTCTTGTGCCTTATTATACATGCACTACTTATAAAGTGCCATGGGGGGGTTGATGTTTGCCTTGTTTGCCATCTACCGTTGTCCAGTGAGTGTTCCTTCCACGACATTCACCTCATGATGTGTGTCAAGTGAGTATTCCTTCCACGACACCATGTACTTTCTCTGCACCTTCGATGTTCATGGTTCTTCATCATGCAGTTCTTGTTGGCCGTTCTTTTCAGTGTACCTGTCCCTCTCCCTTTTCAGCATTATGGGGAGGTTTGTCCTATTGGTTCTAATGCTTCCTTGGTTCGATTGATCAACTCTTCAGGCTTTGGTGTCTCATGCCATTTGTATCTTCGAGTTCAGTTGTTTGCCTTTGTTTGCCATTTGATTCGAGTAGTGTCATTTGAGGGCACTCATGCAGATTACTGTCTTCTTTACCTGGTCATGTTCTATTTCAGTGGAGGTTCTTCAGATCAGCAGTTACTCTTCGATAATGTTTGCAGCTATTTCATGCTTCAGTGGTGTTCTTCTTGCTTTTCCATCTCTTTTTGGAGTAGAGTTTTTTCCCACGTGGTTTTCTCTATTTCTCCAGTTCATAGAGATTTGGTTGTGATTGGGTACCTCATCAGACCTTGTTGCCGGGACCCAAATTTGCCTTCATCATGTAGTTGCATTTTTTGCTACTCCCTAAGTTCATCTTAAGGGGGGGTGTTAGAGTTATCTTGTATTAGCTAATAATTATTTATTTAATTATTAGTTTATTAAACTCTACGCTTAAGCTAAACTTAGGCATTTAATAAATATTGTAGGTATTTAATAATTATTCTAATTATTAAATACACATTATCCCTTTAGGGTTTATTTAGGGCTGCACACCTTTAGGGTTGCTATTATCCTTTTATAAGGATTGTATTGTACTTGTTCATTTAATTGATTCCCTTTCTGAATGATAATTTTCTTCTTCAGAGCATTTATGCTTTTTTTCTTTATGTGCCTCCATTCTTCTCTTGTGACAGGTATTTGCATGCAGGTGTTCTTGGGATCTCTGAAGTTGTATTTCCTCAACTTCTTCAATATAGACCCAAAATTTACCCTATATGAAAGTGCAAATATCCAGAAAAGGTACAATGAAACAATATCTAGTTTTAACATGAAGTTTACAAATTTACTCAATAGGTTACCCCCTAATGTGAATTCTAATCATTCAATGCATATGGTGTTTTATATAAACATGTTTGATCCCAAAACAATGTATGAATTGAGAACAAGGAATCCCCCTAATCTAATAGAGGCCTACAAAGCTGCAATTATTATTGAAAGCAACTAGAAAAAACTCCAATAAAACAATAAGGAGAGATGATATAAGACTATACAACCCCAAAGCACAAAATAGACAGCCGAAAGATGAAGACAAAATGGACAAGGTCTTAAATACTTTGAAAGACCACATATAAAGCAAGAAAAATGATAGACCTCAGTTCCTAAGAAATTATAGACCAAGATTACATGACATGCCATATAGGACTAATTAGAAAGATGGAAAGCCTATTGATGAAAATAATAACAATAAAGAGACCCTTGATCCTCTAAAGAAACATAATAATCATTTAGTGGAAGTGTCCCTTGGTGTGTTGCTTGCAATTTTCCACATTCCCCATTGTTATGTTGTTGGCAAATGCACACTCCAATGAGAAATTGTAGGTGATTTAAGGTATTGTCATTGATGGCAACCTTACAATCATATGACACCAGCTAGCACCGACACCGATAGACTTTACACCGGCATACAATTCACTGACACTGAAAAGATTGATTACCGACACCCTGGCCAATAGGATTTTGTTTATTGAAAAATGTATTTAATTGTAATATCTTTTTGTAAGCTGACAAGGCATATTTTTATAGGGCTCATATATAAGTATGCGATCTTGTAGAACATTTAAAATAAGGATATGCGAGATGGATATTATGTGTGAATATTAAGGCAGACTTTGAAGTTAGGTTTATGTTATTGCAAGAGCTTAAACCTGTACTGGATCTGGCATAGCAGATGCTTTTTGTAGCAGTACATCATCTTGGATTTCTATAATCCAATTTTGTAAGTCAGTGAGACTTCTTTTGTATTTGAGCAGTGAGCTCTAGGCACTTGGCCTTCTTACATGTGCGGGCCCCCATTTCTGTAAGTAATATTCACTTATTGGCTACTCCCACCAAGGTTTTTCCCAGACCGGGTTTCCTCGCCA
Organism: Cryptomeria japonica; assembly: GCF_030272615.1. Taxonomy (NCBI): domain Eukaryota; kingdom Viridiplantae; phylum Streptophyta; class Pinopsida; order Cupressales; family Cupressaceae; genus Cryptomeria; species Cryptomeria japonica. Next base: position 337,585,971 of record NC_081412.1, read on the forward strand.
AAAATATTATGTTATGGTGTGTTTTCTATGTTGTGTTTATTGCTCTTATTTACTGCATTAATTATGGTTTACTGGTACACCATTTTGGAATGCTTTTCATTTAACAAGTTCAGAAAATCCATTTACCGGCAAGATACTGATTCACCCCCCCTCTCAGTATCTTTGGGAATCCCAACATATGTGTTATAGCACATAACTTACAAGATGATGAGATAGGGTATGATGAACAAGAAGAGTATAATGATAGTCAAATAGTTAATATGATGTATATTATGAACGAGTATGAATCCTCTAATGATTGTGGATATGAGTATGATGTTGGTTACCAAAAATAGAATAGACAAATTCATCAACAAGAAATATTTTCAGATTATGAGGATGATTGTAGCAAGGGAACTTTGAGAAGGAATGATATTGTAGCATTAAGAAGACCTTATGAAGAATAAATTAAGACTCTCACTATTGCTATTGTAGAACAAGCCAAAAACAATTATAATCTAAAAAACATAATTGTAAATCAAGGCCAAGGTAAGTCGGCTAGGGTTTTCATAAAGGAAAGTGGACCAAGAAAACTTGATAAGAAATAAGTCAAATATAAATAACCACAAAGGACAGTTGTAGAAAAGCTAAATCAGAGCCAAGAGCCTCAAAATAAAGATGTCTCATAGATAGATGATCCCAAAACATTAACACCACCAACAACTTCATTTGACATTACAAATGCTTTATTCCAAATTAAGGTGTCATTGCCATTACTTGAGATGATGAGAGTCCCTTAATACAAAAACAACACCATGATGCTAATTTCAGAAGTTCCTTGTAGTTTGAATAGATATAACCATGAGAAAGGGCACAAAGTAATGGATCTAGGAGAAATGAGTAAGAATGGTCCTGAAACATACCTAGGAACTACCATACCTAAAGACCCATCTCAAGTTGATCCATTTTACTTGACATTGTCGGTAAACGAAAAACTAATAAGGAATTGCATGATTGATTCTAGGGCAGAATTAATGTGATGCCTCTAGGAGTTATGAAATAGCTTGGGTTAGAGGTTGATGATCACTATAGTAAGTGTTATGCTATGGATAACAGGTCAATTCCCATTGTAGGGGTTATGAAAGATGTGGAAGTAAAAATAGCATCATTCCTAGAGGCTACTTATAAAATAGATGTCACTGTCATAGATGTGCCCCAAAATTATGGAATGCTACTCTCAAGGCAATGGACATGATTAGTAGGATAAAGCATTTGGCTAGAACTATCATATGCTATGGTGCTAGTGAATGGAAAGAAAGTAAGAATCAAGAGGTAACCTAAGTTCCCGCACATCATTAAACACACCAATGTAAACTCAAAGAAATTTTTGTGACACAAAAGTGGGAAATTTCAATATACAACTTGCACAACCAAAATTATAAAATAATGATACAATCATGGTTCATTCTCAAAAGTAACAAGATAGTATATGAAAAACATATTTTGATGGAGCATGCAGTAAAGAAGGAAATGGGACAGGAGTAATATTTATCTCACTTGAAGGAAAGACCTTTAAGTACTATCTCTATAATCTTTTGAGTGCACTAATAATATTGTTGAATATGAGGCCCTTCAAATCGGTTTAAACTTAGCTATCAAACATGGAATAAAGCTTCTTGGTATTTTTGGAGACTCAGGGTTAGTTATTTCACAAGCGAGGTTTAAATACTTGTCAAAAAATAAGAGGCTGAAGCAATATAAGAATGCAGTATGGGATTCAATTAAGATGTTTGATGCCTTTTCTATCAACTAGGTCGATAGATCTAAAAATATGACAACATATTTTCTCACCAACATAGCACTAAGACAAAATGATGTCACTATGGCTAATATTTCAGAGGTTGAAATTAAAGTTAGACCATCCATCCCAAACAATATCTATAGTTGGCAGGTGTTTGAAGATGATAATGACTTATTAAAATTCTTGCAATGGATTGATAAATATGAATCTTAGGAAATATATTTTAAGGTCTTTGTAGAAAATATTGATGGAAAAAGATGGTTTTTGGAAAGGAGGTGGTGCAACTAAGAATAAATAATTTTTTGAAGAGATTGGTAGCCCTTGTGTGCTAGAAAAGTGGGATCATCTTGAAAATGAAAGAAAACACCTCAAACACACACATGAAACATTGCATTAAAGTTAGTAATCACAAAAACATGTTAGTGAACCAAAAACTCTTAAAATCATTCCATGCTCCTCTATCCCTAAAGATCCTTAAGATTCAAGGTGGCCCTCACTTGGAAGAGCACTTGATCTCTTGGATCTCAACCTAGAGAACAAGATTTAAATAATGATTCTAGGATCAAAATGAATGCAACTAAGATCCTAGTGAATGATAAGATGATGATATGAATGAAAGCTAAGGATGCAAGATGGTGGAGATGATATGAGGCTAAGTTAATTCCAAATTGAAGATTATGATGAGCTAATTAAGCTAGATGAAGATGAAAAGGTATGTAATTGATATGAAATTTAGGCTAAATGATCTAAAACATAATGCAATTAAGCTAAATGCTATGATGCTAATGCTAGAAGACTTAGATGCTTGAAGATGACAAATGAGCTCCTTGATAACCAACAAAAGAACTATAATTTGGATACACAAGATTGGGATTCTTGAATTGAAGAAATAAGATTTATTTATAGGAAATATAGAGAAATGGATGGTTGAGATTGAGTAATCTCAACAAGGACTAGGATTGAAAGTTATCAATCCACGGGAGAGATTCAATCCAATCCCAAGTTGACAAATGTCACCTTGAGAGGGCTTGAGAATATGCTAAAAAAGCATTAGATGCTAACCAAGCAATTAGGGATAACCTCAAGGAGTGACATCATTGGATAATGTCATTAACCAGAGAGGCATGTTATTACCCAAGAGGTAAACTCTTGTGCAATATGGGAAAATGGTTAAAGGGAAAACCATCATGGCTAATGGGTGTGGCTTGTAAGAGGCATTAAATGCCTTTTGAAGACTTTGGAGGCTAACTTACCCAAACAGGAAAACCAGTAGTGGTTTATGTAAGAGCCTTACATGTTTGGAAGACTCCATTAGTTAACTTGTTGAAATAGATAAATTCTTAAATGCATTTTGAAGACTTTCTTCCAAATTTTGAGAAGTGACTCCCCCAAATTTAGGGAAAGGACATGATTAGGATGGGATTATGAGGTTTCTAGAAGGATGATTATGGGAATAATGGAAAATGTAGGATTTTGCTAGTGGGTGAGGAAAATAGATATTTCTAGTTAAATTAAAAAGATTTAATTTAGCCAAAAGGGATGCAACTTGCATTTGTAGGATTTTGCAAGTGGGGGGACTATTCACAAATAAATAATGATTTATTTATTTGCAAAGTGGATTTTCAATTAAATGTGAATTTAATCAAAAGAGAAAAAATGGATTTTAATCAATTAAATAAAATTTATTTAATCAAATGGCTAAGGGTACTTAATCAAACCTTAGTTTAATTAATAGGTTAGGCTAGAAGAAGGAGATTTAATCAAATCTTAATTTGATTAAAAGGTCAATTAGAAGAATAGGGATATTAATTAAATATTAGGAAGAATTAAAAATAACTAAATGAATAAAATTCACTTAATTCATTGTGCAACTTTTAAGTGTCTACAACCCTAGAAAGGGTTTTTGATGGAAACGATGTAGTTGTGAAACCCACGATTATAGGAAATGAAAACTTATAGGAAATCAGCCTATGGATAGATAATTCCCCTAAAAAGGTGTACATTGGAAAAAAGATAACTCCCAAAGTTAGAGAGATGTTAATAGCACTATTGAGAAAGTACAAACATGTGATTGCATGGTCTTATGAAGATTTAAAGGCTTATACAGAGGATTTTTTCCAACATGAAATTCCATTTAAGCCTGGTGCTAAAACTTTCAGACAAAAGAAAAGACCCATAAATCCCACCTTAGCACCCAAAATGGAAGAAGAATTGATGAAATTGAGAGATGGAGGTATAATAAGACCTATCGGACACTTTGCGTGGGTTTCAAATTTGGTACTAGTAAGGAAGAAGAATGGAGAAATAAGGCTCTGTGTAGATTTAAAAAATTTAAATATTTCATCTCTCAAGGATAATTACTCGTTGCCAAATATGGATGCATTACTATAGTTGGTCACAGAATGTGAGTTACTATAGTGGGTTTTTAGGCTATAATCAATTTAAAGTCAAAGAGTCAAAACAGTATACGACCACCTTCACTACTCCTTGGGGCACTTAAGTTTATGTTAGGATGCCATTTGGGTTAACAAATGCAAGAGCAACATTCCAAAGGAACATGGAATAGCATTTGTTGATTTAATCAATACTATCATGGTGGCATATTAAGATGACCTCACTGCTTACTCAAAGAAAGAAGAAGAGCATTATTTATATCTGGAAAAGACATTTCTGCGAGCATTGGAATATGGGATATATCTTAATCCCCAAAAATACCAAGTCGTAATCACAAAAGGAAAATTGTTGGGACACATAGTTTCAAATGGAGTGAGGATAGGTCCTAACTGAGTGGCTGCTATCAACAAGATTCCCATCCCTAAGAGAGTGAAAGCCATCAAATCATTTTTTGGGAAAATTAACTTTATTAGAAGATTCATCTCAAATTTTTCTGAGATAATGAAACCTATATCAAAGATGTTGAAAAAGGGGGCACTCTTGGATTGATCAGCAAAAGCCCTAGATGTATTTGTGGCTATCAAAAGAGTTATCAAAGAGGCTCCTATTTTGAAATCACCAAATTTTGGTAAGCCATTTCAAATTTTTTCTTTCTCTTATTTTCATACTATTGTTGTTGTCATGTTGTAGAAGAATGATGAAGGGCATGAACAACTGATAGCCTTCTTTAGTAAATCTCTCCAGGTTGTTGAGTTGAAGTATGATATTAATGAGAAACAGGCCTATTCTTTGGTCAAGGTTGTTAAAAAATTTAGACTATACTTAGTTGGTGTAGAAATAGTAGCATATGTTTCTAATGTAGCAATAAAAGACATCTTTAGGCAATAAGAAGTCACAGGGAGAAGGTGTCAATGGATTAACTAGATTTAGGAGTTCAATATAGATATTCAAATCACCAAGTTAGTCAGGGGACAAGGTTTGGCTAAATTGATGGCAAAAGCAAACTTAGAAGTGTGACAAGTGAACAAGTAGGATGGGATAATATTATTTTTAGTATTGAAAAAATTCTTTGTATACAGATATAATCTACTACCTGAAGAATATGAAATGTCCAAAGGGGATGAGGGAAAATCATAGAACTTTAAAACTACAAGCATCTAAGTATGTAATACTTAAGGGATATCTATACTAGAAAAACAAAGACAGGGTATTGCTACTTTGTTTAGATGAATTGAAATCCAAGAAGGTCTCGGAAGAAATGGATTCTCGTGTCTATGGTGGACATTTTTCAACTAATATTATTGCTCATAAGATACTTAGATCGGGATATTATTGGCCTTATATTTTTAATGACACTCACAACTATGTCAGAAAGTGTGAAGTTCGTCAAAAGTTCTCAGAAAAACTAAAATATCAAGGAGCATTACCTTTAAGAAAAATACAGACAAAAGCACCATACAATCAGTGGGGCATAGACTTCATAGGGGAAATTTTAGAAAAGTCAAGAAGAGGACACATATGGATCCTTGTGCCACAGATTATTTTATCAAATGGGTTGAAGCAAACCATACCAAACAAGCCACTACCAAAGTAGTAATAAATTTTAAGGAAGATCACATCAGAAGAAGATTTGGAGTACCTACCTGAATTATCACTGATAATGGAATGTGTTTTCATTCTAATGAATTCATTTCATTTTGTGACTATTGGCATTGCATCAAGATTGCATTGATGAAGTATAGTGTTGTCATTGATGTCAATAGCAACCAGTAATGGAGTTGTATTGTAGCCGGTAATGATGCAACAATGCAACTAGTAGTAAAGTAGTGATGGAAACCGGTATTGTTATTCAAGAAGAGTGATCAACTGATAACCCTAACTAGTTGATAAGCAGAACCCTAACCGATGGAGCTTGGTGAATCGGTTGTGATGATCTAGGACCAAATGATGATCGGAGATGAAGATGCCATGTATGCATGATGCACGTGATGAGCTTGAAAGTGGTTTTGGCGTGTGAAGATAACCATTTATCTTGGGAATGAGAAAATGCATAGCTTGAAGTGGAAAATGCATGATGAGCTACAAGATCCATTGTGTGGTGATCAAGGAGCGGTTGAAGTTGTTTAGAACAATGTATAGTTGATTTCTATGTAACCCAATGGTTATAATTAAACTGATATGTTTGTAATCTCTATGAGATTTGTTGGTTTTGTGATGTGTTACCGACCTATTGTATTTGTATTTAATATCGATGAGTTGTTTGTAATTGTGTTGGCAATTTGGTTAAGTTTGGTAGTGAGACTGTTGTTGAACCAGAAGGAGTGTCTGTAGAATGTTGTAAAGGCAGATAGGAGAAGAATATGATCTGACTAAGAAAGATAGTGCTATTACGAGATCAACAAAGAACCTGTTGTTCTCTAACCATTACAACAGTTAAATCCCTTAACTGGGTAAGATTTAACATGCTTCTTGTTTAAATCCTCTAACTAGGTGATCCATTAGCTTAGATTTTAAATCCTCTATAGAGGTCAATCCCTTAACTGGGTGGTCCCTAACCAGATCTGTTCTTAACATGACATTATTGTATAAGCTTCTAACAAGGCTTGGCTCATGACAGGGCGAACTTCATAAGAGTTCAAAATACTTGTGTGTATTCATCCCCACCATGGGTTTTCCCATTTGGGTTTCCACATGAAAAATCATAATTTCAAGTGGTGAATGATTTTGTGGATGTGTTTTTATATGGTTGATATGACTAATTGGTAAAGCCACTTAGATATGTTTAGATGTCTGAAAGTGATCTGAAATGAGCTATTATTGATGTTAGTAAAGTGGTTTAATGTTTTGGTTAAATGGTATGTGGGTTTTAGATTTGTTACATTGTATCATTGATGTTTTGGTCAACCAGTAAAGTTTGACAGTGCAGTTACAGTTTTTGATACAGTGTCTAAACTAGTTAGGTTTAGCAAGTTGTTTCTGATTTGGGATTAAGTCTAGTGAAATTTTAGTTTGTTTTCTATCTTCTGATTCACCCCCCCATCTCAGTAGTTGATCGGATCCTTATTGTTTCATCATATTATCAATTGGTATCAAAGAATTTCAGGTCCTCTTGTGTTTAAGCCTAATAGCTTGAGGAAACGATCTAGGAGAACATGATGAAGAAAAAAGGTCTGAAGGTCAATAGGGAAAACTACAAAATATGGAGTGATAGGATGAAGATCTATATCAAGATCTTAGGAATTTAACATTGAGAACATGTTGTTACTAAATATAACTTGCCTAGTGGGATTTTGTAAGATGATCAAAAGAAGGAGCAACAGGAGAATAATCAAGCATTGAAGGACATTATCAGTTCCTTGTCTGATTCAGAGTATGTTTATGTTCATGGATTGGATACTTCCTATGATGTATGAAAAAACTAGAAGATATCTATAATGGTGATGAGCATGTTAAGATTGCCAAACAAGAGAGTCTGAGAGGTAAATTTGATGATATGCGGATGGATGAAGGAGAAAACATTCAACAACATGGTTAGAGGATCAAGGAGATAGTCAAAGAGATCAAAAGTGTTGGAGGTACGGTAGAGGATAGCAAGGTGTTGAGAACCCTTCTACCGGTCTACGCTATCCGAGTTGCAGACATTCAGGTTCTCAAGTCTATTGATAAAACAAAGGTAACTCTTGACTCCATCATTGGTAAATTAACTGCATTTGAATCAAATTGTTTTGATGGAAGTGTTCAAAGATCGAAATCTGCATTTAGAGCCTCAGTTTCAAACCCACTAAACTTTAGATAGAAAACAAAATAAACTTTCCTAATAAAGATAATGAAAAAAAACTAAACTTGAAGATAGTCTGATTGAGCTTGAAGCATTGTTGACCAAGCGGTACCCAAAGGTAATGGTAAGTACAGAGGTAAATTACCTTTGAAGTGTTTTGCATGTAACCAGATTGGGCATATTACTACTAACTATCCTAATGGAGATAATGAGCAAAAATGTGAGAAGTATAAGAGGGATAAAGGCAAAGGTAAAAGATATTGTCTCATTGCAATGGCTGGAGGAATTACAGATGATGAATTTGAAGAAGATGCAAATGAGGACATTATCTTTGTTGCAATTAAAGAAGAGACATCAAATCATAAGGCATTAGTCTCTCACATAGATAGTTTTGAAGACTAGATTATAGATAGTGGTTGTTCACACCACATGACCAGTGACCGGAGTAAGTTTCTTACTTTGAGAGAGTTTAATGGAGGTGTTGTGAGGTTTGGGAATGACTCACCCTGCATGGTGAAAGGAAAAGGATCCATCTCTTTGAATGGTAAAAGTAGTGCAAATGATGTCTACTAGGTTGAAGGATTGAAACACAATATTTTGAGTGTTTCTCAACTCAATGACAAAGGTTACCCACTGGAATTCAAGACTGGAGTCTGTAGGATTTATGGAAGCAAAGGTGAATTGATTGCAACCGGAAGATAGACTAGAGGTAACTTGTTTCATTTAAGTTCTAAAGTCAACACTTGTTTAATTGTAAAAGTAGAAGATAGTTGGCTTTGGCATTGGAGATTCTATCATGTAAATTTTTATAACATTGTAAAAGTTAGTAAGTCCAAATCAGTAAGAGGTTTTCCACAGTTGGATAAACCGATGAATGCTTTGTGCAAGGAATGTCAAATAGGGAAGATGGCATCCTCAACCATCAAGAGAAAATCCTTCTCATTAGAACATTTGCTAGATTTGGTTCATACCGACCTTTGTGGATCGATGAGGACTAGGAGTATTCAAGGTGATTGATATTTCATGATTTTTCTCGATGATTTCTCAAGGATGATGTGGGTCACATTCTTGAAAGACAAGACAAAAGCATTTAACAAGTTTAAGGCATTCACAACCTTAGTTGAAAATGAAAGTGGCAAGAAGATAAAGTGCTTAAGAACTGATTGAGGTGGTGAATTTACTTTAGAGGAATTCACTAGATACCGTGAATACAATGGAATTAAGAGGCAACTTTCTGCACCTAGGACACCACAATAGAATGGTATTGTAGAAAGGAACAACCAGTTAGTTGTTGAAGTGACTAGGACTATGCTAATACAAGGAGGTGTAGCTAAGACATTATGGAGAGAAGCTGTCAGCACAACTATTTACAGAATGAACCAGATACTGGTTAAAAGAGGTAAGGATAAAACTCCCTATGAGTATTGGTATGGTAGATCACCTAATGTCAGTTACTTTAAGATTTTTGGTAGCAGATGTTTTATCAAAAGAGGTGATTATGTTGGTAATTTTGATGCCAAGAGTGATGAAGGCATATTTCTTGGTTACCCCATCACGAGCAAAACTTACAAGTGTTACAACAACTGGAAGAAGAAGATCATTGAAAGTGTAAATGTCTGAGTTGATGAGTTTCCTAAGAAATCAAGAGAAACCAGTAAAGAGAAGGAGGAAGAAGAACCTTACACACTATTTTTGGAACCGGAACCGGTGAAGCCAGAAGTTGGAGAATAGGACAGAGAAGCCCCAGATCAACTGGTTTTGGAAGGTCCAACAGAAGAAGAACTTGGAAATCAAGATCCTGTCATTCCAAGGTATGTTAGACTCAATCATAGCCCTAATCAGATTATTGGAGACATGTATGCAGGTATGCTAACAAGAACAAGGCTTAGATAACTCTTGTATGATTTCCACCATTGAACGAAGAACTGCAAAAGAAGCATTTGCAAATGAAGACTGGATCAAGGCTATGGAAGAAGAACTTGACCAGATAGAGAAGAACAATACTTGGTCATTGGTACCCAGACAAGAGAACAAGAATGTAATAGGTACAAAATGGGTATTCAAGAATAAACTGAATGAAGATGGAGTAGTGGTCAGAAATAAAGCCAGACTGGTATGCAAAGGATATGCACAAGAAGAAGATGAAGACTATGGTGATAAATTTGCACCAGTTGCAAGATTGAAAGGAGTAAGGACTCTACTTGCATTTGTAGCATACAAAGGATTCAAATTATATCAGATGGATGTGAAGTCAACATTCCTAAATGGAATATTGGAAGAGGAAGTCTACATTGAACAACAAGATGGTTATGATTTAACTCTAGAAAAGGACATGGTGTGCAAATTATATAAGGCATTATATGGACTGAAGCAAGCACCTATAACATGGTATGAAAGACTGCACTCTCACTTGGTGAAGATAGGTTTTCAAAGAACCAGTGAAGACAGTAACATATATCTCAAGTTAGAAGGAGACAAGATACTGGTAAGTGAGGTATTTGTTGATGATATCATTTTTGGAGGAAATGATGATATGTGTCATGACTTTGCCAGTGAAATGAAGAATGAGTTTGAGATGTCACTGGTAGGTGAGATAAAATTCTTCATAAGTTTGCAAATCCAATAGATGAAGGATGATATTTTCATCATACAATCCAAATATGTGAAAGGAGCATTGAAGACTTTTAGAATAGGAGACTGCAAACTAGTTGGAACACCAATGGTTACAGGCTATAAAGGAGGACGATTTTGCATCAGTGGATGAAAAGGAGTACATGCCAATGATAGGTAAACTATATTATGTTGTCCATAACAGATCAGACATTGCTCATGTAGTAGGATTGGTTTCTAGATTTCAAAAGAGTCCGAAGGAGACACACATGGGAGCGACCAAAAGAATTTTTCATATATCTGAAAGGTACAATTGATTATGGATTATGGTATCCATATGCAGGAGACTTTGATTTAAAAGTCTATACAGATGCATACTGAGCAGACAATGTTGATGAGAGGAAGAGTACAACTAGAGGAGCATTCTTTCTTGGAGGAAGAATAGTGTCTTGGAGCTGCAAGAAACAAAGTTGTATCTCACAATCAATAACAAAAGCTGAATATGTCGCATCGTATATGAATTGTACCCAAGCAATCTGGATGAAATGCATTTTGGAAGGTTTCAAGTTGAAGATATCATAACTGGTAAGGATTTTCTATGATAACACCAGTACAAGAAATATTTCTAAGAACTCGGTGTTGCATGCTAGGACATATCATATTGAACTGAATTATCATTTATTGAGAGAGAAAGTGCAAAGTAAAGATGTGTCACTAGAGCATGTATCTACTAAGGAACAACTGGCATATATCTTTACTAAACCTCTACCTAAGGCCACTTTTGAGTATCTTAGAGGTAAGCTAGGGGTTGTACCCCTACATGAGGTCAATTAAATAGATGTGGAAGAGATCAGTCCCAGAGCTTATTGAAGATCTTGAAGCAGGATTGGTGTAGAGTGGAGCTACTCCACAGGGGGAGAAACTTATTGCAGATCGATGAAGTATAGAATGGTTAACCTTCACTTTGGCATTGCTATCAAAGGGGGAGATTCATATCCAGTTACCAACTAAAGACATGGAGATATAATTGAAGGAGAGTACATGGAAAAATATAAACCAGGATTCCTATACTTGTGTATGTGCATTACTCTCAATCATCACAATCAAAGGGTATTGATATTTGTATTGCCATCAATGCCAAAGGGGGAGATTGTTGGTATTACATGAAGATTGCATTGATGAAGTATAGTGTTGTCATTGATGTCAATAGCAACTGGTAATGGAGTTGTATTGCAACCGATAATGATGTAGCAATGCAACCGGTAGTAAAGCAGTGATGGAACCGGTATTGTTATTCAAGCAGAGTGATTAATCGGTAACCATAACCAGTTGATAAGAAGAACCCTAACTGATGGAGCTTGGTGAATTGATTGTGATGATTGATGACTGAATGATGATCAAAGATGCAGATTCCACGTATGCATGATGTGCATCATGAGTTTAAAAGTGGTTTTGGCACGTGAAGATAACCATTTATCTTGGGAATGAGAAAATGCATAGCATAAAGTGGAAAACACATGATGAGCTACATGATCCAATGTGTGGTGATCCAAGAGCGGTTGAAGTTGTCTAGAACAATGTTTAGTTGATTGCTATACAATCTAATGGTTATAATTGAACCAATATGTTTGTAATCTCTATGAGATTTGTCAGTTTTGTGTTGTGTTACTGGCCTATTGTATTTGTATTTAAGGTGGATGAGTTGTTTGTAATTATGTTAGAAATTTGGTTAAGGGTGGTAGTGAGACTGTTGCCGAACCAGAAGGAGTGTCTATAGAATGTTGTGAAGGCAGATAGGAGCAGAATAGGATCTGACTAAGCAAGATAATGTTATTACTAGATCAACAAAGAACATGTTGTTCTCTAGCCATTACAACAGTTCAATCCCTTAACCGGGTAAGCTTTAACAAGATTCTTGTTTAAATCCTCTAACCAGGTGATCCATTAGCTTGGATTTGAAATCCTCTATCAAGGTTACTCCTAACAGGGTATTGCCTTTAACTGGGTATTGTAGTCAATCCCTTAACTTGGTGGTCCCTAACCAGATCTGTTCTTAATAGGACATTATTGTATAAGCTTGTAACAAGGCTTGGCTCCTAATGGGTCAAACTTTAGAAGAGTTCAAAATACTTGTGGGTATTCATCCCCATCATGGTTTTTCCCATTTGGGTTTCCACGTGAAAAATCATTGTGTCAAGTGGTGAATGATTTTGTGGATGTGTTTTGATACGGTTGATATGACTAACTGGTAAAGCCACTTAGATATGTTTAGATGACCAAAATTGATATGAAATGAGCTATTATTTATGTTAGTAAAGTGGTTTAATATTTTGGTTAAATGGTATGTGAGTTTCAGATTTGTTACATTGTGTCATTGATGTTTTGGTCAACCGGTAAAGTTTGACAATGCAGTTGCAGTTTTTGATACAGTGTCTAAACCAGTTAAGTTTATCAAGTTGTTTCTGAGTTGGGATTAAGTTTGGTGAAAGTTTAGTTTGTTTTCTATCTACTAATTCACCCCCCCCCCCTCTCAGTAGTTGACTGGATCCTTATTATTTCATCATATTATCAGTGATAATTGTGGTATAACAATTTTCGTATGCATCATCTTATCATCCTCAAGCAAATGGGTAGGAAAAATCATGTAACAAGAATATTTTAAAAATAGCAAAGTATTGGGTCAAAATAAAAGAGTTTGGGACTAGAAATTGAGACTTGCACTTTGGACAAATAGGATCACAATTAAGAAAGATAATGGAAAATCCCCATTTGAGCTGTTTTATGACACCCAAGCTAAGATGACCATAAATAACCTTTTTCCTATACATAAGTTTATAGTTGAAGAAGGTCTGGACATTCTTGGACCAATAGAGGCAAGATTAGAACAACTTGCTCAGCTAGATGAGATAAGGAATGAAGCACAAAAATAAAATATCAAGGTATAATAGAAGGCAAAATATTTGTATGACAAAAGAACCAAGGATAAGAAGTTCCAAGGAGAGTTGGTTCTCATGTGGAATGCTAGAGCTCAAGATAAGGAAAACATGGCAAATTTGAGTCTTTGTGGATTGGTCCTTTTGTTATCACATGAAAGAATGGAGCATATTCATATTTTTTATAAAATATGGATGGAGAACATATGGAATTTCCAACACATGCACAATTTTTGAAGAGATTCTTTTCTTGATCATTTTCCATGTGCAGTAGTTTAGGTTTCACTCCAATGTTGTATACCATTTTCATTATGTTTTTCTGGTCTACACCCCAAAGAAAACTGGATTCTTGTTATGCCCACAAGGGGCATAGATCCTTGGATAGAGCCACTATTAGCACCTCATAAAAAGAGATAATTTTTTGCCTTGATCCTAAGAAACTTGATTATTTTCCCACTATTGTCTGTGTGTAAATTATTCTCCCACTATTGTCAACAAAATGATTAATTACAACATGACCATTACCCTTTAATGATGTCTACCTTGCGACAATATTATAATTCAATATGTTTTCTAGCTTAAGATAATTCGAATCAAACAGGTAAAATCCATGAAGAAACCCTTAAGCAACACAAAATAAAAATGGAGGGAAACAATATTATTCAAGCCATGTTTGAATTATTTTTAGTATTATGCTTCCATAAAAGACAAAATAAAATCCCCTGTTATTAAGGATCCTATTGGTATTTTGCCAGGACTCCTTATATATTGTAACAAAAAATAAAATCATATCAATATAACACTAAAGGTTGAAGAGATGTAAATCATGCTCTGTCAAAAAACAAGGTCACACCAAAAACGGATTCATCAAAGAGATACATCTTGCCTCTCATCGAAATGTAAATATCGATGTGACATTGAAGGTCTACTAAGGGTAGAAGAGATCTCACCGAAAGATGAGTTACACAAAAAGAATTTATCAAGGAGACACCTCCTGTATCTCATCAAAATATAAACATCAGTGTGATAATAGCGATCTATTAAGACCAAAAGAAATCTTGTTGAAGATCGATATCACACTGAAAATGGCAATGTTGAGGAAACATATTAAAGTCTCACTGGAATATTGGAATTCGGTATGACAGTGAATATCGAACAAGGGAGAAAGGGCTCTCATTGAAAGGACATCTCTCATAAAAAATATGATGAGTTATAAACATCAATAAGAAAGGCTACTGACTCTATTTGACATAGAACAAATAATATTGCAACAAGTGGATATCATGTCCACATAAAATTTTAAACTAGAACAATTAATGATTGTTCTGAGATGGTTTTAAAACGATACGAACACAACTTCCCAATTTGGATTTAAAAGGTTAACAATGTGTGTAATTGATTGTTGTAAGTGAATTCAAAGGCTACCAAGGCAAAGGAAAGGATAACTGAGAGTCAGACACTTATAGAGAATTCAAAATTGCTCATAAAAGTCCAAGTAATGTTTGGTAAAGAATTATGCGTAATTGATTGTTTTCCTTATAATAAAAATAATTTTTGTCATAAAAAAAAACTAGGGCTAGGAAACATAAAGAAAAAGCAACACAGGAAGAGACCCAAGAAGAAATAAAGACCAAAATACATAAAAGAGAAGGAAGGCACTTAAACCGGGATTTAATGGATCAATTCCCAGAGTTTGGTCTGAAATCGAAAATGGAAATTCAATTGAAAGCTAACATGCAGAGATAAGGAGATAAA
Organism: Cryptomeria japonica; assembly: GCF_030272615.1. Taxonomy (NCBI): domain Eukaryota; kingdom Viridiplantae; phylum Streptophyta; class Pinopsida; order Cupressales; family Cupressaceae; genus Cryptomeria; species Cryptomeria japonica. Next base: position 337,601,221 of record NC_081412.1, read on the forward strand.
TTTGAGAGCCTAGGTGTTGTGTGGACTCCTCAAAGAGGATATGAGTTGTTCCTGTATCATTACAGGAGAAACAAAAGAGATCCGATATGTAACCCATGGGTTTACAATGTGGGAAAACTGGCGGGCCCTAATATTTTTGTAAATGTGGATTTGATAATAATACTAGCTAAGAATTTTAAACCGCAGACAAAAACAATCTACAATGTTGTTGGGGAGCCATTACTGCCAATAACCAGAGATTACATTTCTATGGTGTTCAACCTGGATCTTACCCATGATAGACCAATTGATTTAACTATTCTAGCCAATGAATATAGCAGACTAGAGGAAGTGTATAAGAGGTGGAGGTTGCCAGCTCATAGACCCAAACATGGTGAAAAACTTAGGATATTTGATATAGATGAGCATCCACCATTTGATGTAGAATTGTTTGAGGAGTATTTCAAGTACTTATTATTCAATTTGCCAGGCCTTAGGCATGGAAGCTAACCCACTTATGAGTATTAAACTTGTTGTACTCACTGTAGACATCCAAACACATGATGCTCACCCATTTGATTATGTTTCACAAATAGGGGACCGAATAAACTATGGTTTGGAGATGATAAAGAACAATCCCAGTGAAATTCATTTCAAATATTATTTTGTGATTATGCATATGCTTTTTTATATTGGACAAGTGATGAATTTATGCACTGATGATCTTAGGGCCATGGAATATGATAGACAGGGTTTGAGAAAACTTGTGAAAATGTGGACTCCTATATGGGACAACAGATATTGGTGGTCTCAATAATTATACATTGAAGAACACTTTGTCAAACTCTTAGGCCACCCATGCCATTATACACTTACCCTATAAAATCAAATGTTTCTCAAGCTGAAAGATTATAATAAGAGGCAGATAGTGAATCACAACTAGGGGGACTTGTATGCCTTTAAGGATTACACAAAAATGAGGTACTATGGATTTGAAGGTGTCCCTTTCGTACTACGAAGAATAGTTCCAAATAGAATTTCCTACCTAGAAATTATGGAAAATAAACTCTTATGTTAGGGGCATTTTGTTTTGGGGAATTTTCAGTCGCCACTACCAAAGGATATGACCTTATTGATGCTAAATTAACATATTATAGCCTATCACATGGTGAACCTAAGGTCATTGAAAAATCAAAATCATGTGACAAAGTCACTAGAGATGAGGAATGGAAGAAGAACCATAACCTGATAGGTTCTGATACTTTTTCAAATATTGAAGATCCTATTACAAAGATGAATGAGAAGATTTCTCATATGGAGGAAATCGTTGAGGAAGTCCTATCATATGTCTTGAAAAGAGAATCTAAATGGCTTATGGGATGAAGTATTCAAGTTTTGAGTCCTTTGATGCATTTGTCTCCACAACCTACTCCTATAATGTAGAGCGACATTGACAAAACATCTGGACAAGGCCAAGGACACATTCCAGAAGAAAGAATGATTGTGATAGAGCCTCCCCCAATTGATAAGAAAGATGATATTAGGCAACTGGCTTGTAGGGAATTTATTTCAGATGATAAATTCATCTATACTCTAAAGTTTAGGTCATTTATATACAAATATAGAGGAAGGTTACTAAGGCAAGAGGTTAATGAAATTACCTCTGAAAATGAAGATTATTAGTTAGAAAAGCTCCTAGAGGATGTAGACACTTAAATGAATAACATGACCCCTACTAAAGGAAGACAACTCCTACAAGAATATAGTGTTATTATTTTCCCTGAATGGGCCATGGGATCTGCTATTGTATTTGATAGCTTTACAAGGAATCTTGACACAAAAAGGAAGATGCTACCTGAAGACGTAGACAAGATATATTCAAGCTTTGGTTTTGATCTAGATAAGAAGGCCTTATTGCAGTGGGAATTATACCCAAAGAATAAAATGCCTACTCTTATAGACACAAATAAAGTTTTGGTCATATCATGGTTCAAAGAGTTGGAGAGACTGATTCCATTGTTACTGCAGACCTAAACATAAATTTGCAAAGTTCAAGAAAGAAGAGATGAAGCAACTGATCAAAGAAAGAGATACATATAGAGATAAGTATGAGAAGTCAGAAGATGAAATGTTGCAACTGGAAGATAAGTTGAAATCAATCACAGAGGAAGGAGAGCCTTCATTTAATAGTGATCAAAGGGTAGTTTTGGCACTAAAGGATACTACTTATTGGAGGCTAAGAGCATAAAATTTTGAGAAAATGTTGAAGGAAAAGGGGAAACAAGTGAATAAGTTGTTTATGATATGATGTCTAAGCTTGTTACACATCAGTTCAATGAGATTATTCTCTATGCTAACGGTTATTTGAATACATATACAATAACCTTTAAATCTCTTAAGGAACATAGCGAGCTTTGTGACAAAATGAAGGAAAAAATGAAAGGAACAAAGATAAAAGGTCCATGCTCTTTAGATAACTCTAAGAGGATCAATTTTTTTTTTTCAAAGCATCAAGCATTTCATGAGGAGCTTGTCGATTATATGGAACACATGGATAAAGAAGATTAGGAGAGACTCTTGGTTGTTTTACATGGCGATGATGGTTCATTAATCTCATTGGACCAGTGGAAAGATATGTTGGTGAGAGAACTCCCCCAAGCCTTGAAGAAAATCAATGATGAGATAAATATACTAGAAAACATGAAGAGCATCATGGATGAGTGGTACAAGAAGGAGTATGATTGAGGCATTACATCACCAATGTTGATACCTACAAGATGCAGGATTATATTGAGCATCTAGGAGTTGTTAATATTTTCTTATTAGAAGTATTAAAAACAATGTTATTTCTTAACCAAGCTTTGTAATTAAGACATGTTTCATCTTGGAGACATGTTGTTTCAAACTAGGTGGTCATTCATTATAAAAGGAAGATCATTTGTTTTTAATGATCATCATAAAAAAAAAAACTTCCGAATACCAACAATCTATAGGAAATATTATTTTTCTTTTATATTGTTCAAGAAGTGTCATTGAGTTCCTTTGATATTCAGTTATGCTTATTATTTTGGTTACAGTAACTGAAAACTACTAAGATATTTTCTATACGTGGTGGTTATCTTATTATTTCAATCTATTATATCAAGGATATTTTAGATTGATCAAAGAACTCTTAATCTTTGGATGATTGTTGTATTTGTCTCTTTCAAGGAAAGATTAAATGTTGGCATGATTGGCATAACTGATGCAGATGAAGAATGACGACTGAACCGATAAAGGATTGTTTGTGATAACATTGTGATGAAGAGATTGAGAATGCATGATTGGATGACTTTGATCAAGTATTTGTGTTGTCATTTATGGCAACTGATGTTTACTATGTTGTATTTTATCATCTTAGTCTTTTTTGGTCTACCAGAAGGAGCTTACTGGTAAAGAAACATGAAACTGGGAATTATGACCTTAACCAGTAAACGAGGAAATGTTTTGATTAGATCTGGCGACCGGTGATGATTGAAGTGTTGCGGTTTGGAATGTAAGTTTGTATCATTGTAATATGTATCTGAATGGATTCACATCATATTTTGGTTACCGTAAGTCATGTTTATGATTTCTGTTGTATTTTTTCTAGGGTTTAAGAAGGGTTTAAGGATCGGTAAAGAATTCTCTTAATCGGTAATGATTTTTGGTTTGGCGGTGATCTACATCAAGTTCAAATGTTGGTGATGACATGTCTTGAACTGTGTAAAGTGTTTGAATGATGTTTTGGTGTAATCAACAATGAATTTCTTGGGAATGTGCAAAGTGCTTAGCAAAATGAGATAAGAGTTTGAAGGAGTATCAGATCGAGGTGCGGTGATCATTCAACAACTGTAATTGATTGTAATGATCCATATGATGATACGTAATGAGTTATAAAGATTTGTGATGATCTATGTTGTAAGTCTTAGGGTTTTATAACTGACTAAGTTGTAAAGGTTATTTATGTCAGTTTAGTTGATATTTGTTGTGTCGGTGATTTTGAGAAGAGTGTGAAGTCGAACCAGAGTGTGAGAGATCTGCCAAAGTGTAGGAGAATTGGATCTGATCAAGAAAGCAGTTAAGTGTTATATCCAGATCATTCATTGTTGTTCCCTAATAGTTGCAGCAGTTAAATTCCCTTAATTGGGTAGGTCCTAACATGCCTTACATTGTAAATCCCCTAACAAGGTGGCTCAACATCTGAGTTCTAAATCCTCTTGCGAGGTTGATCCTAATAGGTCAAAGCACCTAACAAGGCTCATCATCTAAATCCCTTAACCGGGTGACTCCTAACAGGGTCTGCTCCTAATAGGGCATCTTTGTAAGCTCCTAACCGGGCTAGGCTCCTAATAGGGCCCATTCCAAAGGAGTGCACAAATTTTTGTGGGTACCAATTCCCACTGTGGTTTTTCCCTATTTGGGTTTCAATGTGAAAAACATGGTGTTCATATGGTGAATGTTTTTATGTACCAATATGTTTTATTTTCAGTTAATGCATTGTTAATGATTACTTAATGTGCAAAATTGATAAATTAGATTAGTAGATGATTATCAGTAGATATCGGTACTGGTAAATGGTTTTGCTGATTGTTATTGTTTGATTTGGTGAAAGTTTTATAAGGTTGAGTTTTAGATTTGAATTTGTTGTTAATATTGATTCACCCCCCTCTCAGTATTAATCATATCCTCTAAGATTAACAATTGGTATCAGAGCATTGGTCCTCTGTGTGCAGAAATCTTAACAACTTGAGGGAAATATCCTAAGAAGGATGATGAAGAAGGAGGGTCTCAAGTTTACCAAGGAAAACTACTAGATATGAAGTGATTGGATGAAGATAAATATCAGAGGAATGGGTTCTTAGTTTTGGAACCATGTGACAACCAAGTATGTGGCTCCTACTTTCAGTTTCCTAACACCTGATGAGCTTAAGGAGCAGCAAGAAAACATCCAGGAACTTGAAGAAATTGTAAGTACTTTGTCTGACTCTGAGTATATAGGTGTTCATGGATTATAGATTGCATTTGAAGTATGGGAGAAGTTAGGTTTGATTTATGGAGGTGATGAACATGTACAAAGAGCTAAGGAAGAAAGTCTTAGAGGTAAATTTGATGATATTAGAATGGTTGATGGTGAGAATATAACACAATATGGACAAAGGATTAAGGAAGTTGTAGGTGGTATTAAGAGTGTTGGAGGTAAAGTTGAAGAAGATGTTGTAAGATTCTTAGAACTCTCTTACCACAATATGCTATTAGAGTTTCTGCAAATCAAGAACTGAGATCTATTTTTAAACATAAATTCACTGTTGACTCTCTTATTGGAAATTTGAATGCATTTGAGTTAAGCAACTTTGATAATAGTATTTCAAAACCATCTGAATCTACTTTTAAAGCTTCTATAACCGATACATCTGTGAAGAAAGGAAAGGATATTTGTCATAATCATGACTGTAGGTCTAGTCATGGTGGTAGCAGAGGTGATGGTGATGATGAAGATCATTTGATGGAACTTGAGGCACTATTGGCTAAAATATTTCCTAGAGGCACTGGTAAGTACAAAGGTAAACTTCCTCTGAAGTGTTTTTCCTGCAATAAGATTGGACACATTGTTGCAAATTGTCCTAACAGTGATAAAAAGGAAAAGTTCAGAAAATTTAAAGGAAAATGACAAAATCATTGCTATGTTGTAGTTGATGAAGGAGTAACTGATGAAGAATCAAAAGAAGATGTCAATGAGGAGATAGTGTTTATTGATGTGAAGGAAGATCTGACTAATGAAAAGGCATTGGTGTCTCACATGGATAGCAGTGATGAATGGATAATAGATAGTGGTTGATCACACCACATGACCGGTGATAGAAACAAGTTCTTATCTCTGGAAGAATTTGATGGTGGTGTGGTAAGGTTTGGTAACAACTCACCTTGCATGGTTAAAGGTAAAGGAACTATTTCATTGAATGGAAAAAGTAATGTAGATGATGTCTTTTGGGTTGATGGATTAAAACATAACCTTTTGAGTGTTGGTCAATTAAATGATAAGGGATATCTTCTAGAATTTAAAAGTGGAGCGTGCAAGATTCTTGGAAGTAATGGAGAATTGATTGCTATTGGAAAGCAGACAAGAGTTAATATTTTTCATCTGAATACTAATGTGAATAGTTGTTTAGTGGCAAAGATTGAAGACATCTAGTTATGGCACAAGAGGTTTTGTCATGTGAATTTTGACAATTTGATAAAGGTTAGTAAATCAAGTATTGTGAGAGGTTTACCCTAGCTTGTTAAGTCAGATAATGTGTTATGTAAGGACTGTCAAATGGGTAAAATGACTTCTGTATCTTTTAAGAGTAAGTTTTTCTCAGCAGAAAATATTCTAGATTTGGTTCATACTGATCTTTGTGGTCCTATGAGGACTAAGAGCTATTATGGTGATAGACATTTCATGATTTTCATAGATGATTATTCTAAGATGATGTGGGTAACTTTTCTAAGAGAAAATTCTAAGGCATTAAGTAAATTCAAAGCATTCAAAGCTTTAGTTGAGAAAGAAACTAGGAAGAAATTGAAATGTTTGAGATTTGACCCGGGAGGAGAATTTACTTCTGATGAGTTTGTGGAGTTTTTTGACGAACGAGGAATCAAGAGGGAGATGTCAGCTCCTATAACTCCCAAATAGAATGGGATAGCAGAGAGAATGAATAGATTAATTGTTGAAGCTGCTAGAACCATGTTGATTCAAGGTGAAGTACTGAAAATGTTTTGGAGAGAAGCAGTTAGCACTGTTGTTTACACTTTGAACCAGGCACTTATCAAGAGAGGTAACAAAAAAACACCTTATGAATTATGGTATGGAAAGACTCCTGATGTAAGTTACTTTAAAAAATTTGGGAGTAAATGTTTCATTAAACGTGATGATTTCACTAGAAATTTTGATACAAAGTGTGATGAAGATATTTTTATTGGTTACTCTACAAAGAGTAAGGCTTTTAAATATTATAACTAGAGAAAAAAAGGATCATTGAGAGTAAAAATGTGAAGGTAGATGAACTCTCTAAGAAATATGATGAGAATAGCAGATCTAAACCTGAGAAAGATGAAGAAAAATGTGTTTATTGAACCGAAAGTACAAAAGAATGGTGAGCAGGAAAATGCAAAAATAGGTGCTCAACCGGTAAATGAAGAAAACAATGAAGAAGATTAAGAACATGAAGAAGAAGGCATAACATCGGAATCGGTAATACCAAGGTGTGTTAGATTAAATCATTCAGAAGAACAAATTATAGGAGATAAAAATGTTGGTGTACAAATAAGAAGGAAAATCAGAGAAAATTCCTATCTGATTTCTACTATTGAGCCTAAAACAGTAAGAGAGGCATTGAAGGATGATGATTGGATTAATGCTATGAATGAGAAATTGGATCAGATAGAGAAGAACAAGACATGGACACTTGTTCCCAGACTGGAAGACAAGAATGTGATTGGCACTGAACGGGTCTTTAGAAACAAGTTGAATAAAGAAGGCAAGGTTGTGAGGAATAAAGCAAGGTTGGTATGTAAAGGCTATTTACAAGAAGAAGTTGAAGATTATGGAGAAACCTTTGCACCGGTGGCAAGATTAGGAGTAAGAATGTTACTTTCTTATGTTGCATTTAAAGGCTTTAAGGTCTACCAGATGGATGTTAAATCTTCTTTTCTTAATGGCCTCCTTGAGGAAGAAGTGTACATAGAACAACCAGATGGTTTTGCTTTGTTCAAGGATAAAGATATGGTTTGCAAGTTACATAAGGCATTGTATGGTTTTAAGCAAGCACCAAGAGCGTGGTATGAAAGATTGCATGCACACCTAATCAAGATAGGATTCTAGCATACCAATGAGGACAGTAACATATATCTTAAGACTCGTGGAGATTAAATGAAGTATTTGTAGATGATAAATTTTTTGGAGGTGATGATGATTTATGTATGGCTTTTGCTGAGGAGATGAAGAAAGAATTTGAGATGTCTCTTATTGGTGAGATTAATTTTTTGATTGTGTTGCAGGTCCAACAATTGGATGGTGGAATATTTATTTATCAAAGTATGTAAAGGAAGTGTTGAAAATATTTGGCATGGAGGATTGTAAACCGGTTGGTACTCCGATGGTGACAGGTTGTAAATTGTTTAAACAGGATGATTCAGATTACAACTCCATGATTGGTAAGTTGCATTATGTTGTTCACAGTAGGCCTAATATTGCACATGTTGTTGGTTTGGTTGCTAGATTTTAGAAGGATCCCAAGGAGACTCACTTGGTAGCAGTGAAAAGGATATTCAGATATCTGAAAGGCAAATTATGGCTTATGGTATCCTTATAATTTTTTTTCTTTGGAAGTGTTTACTGATGCAGATTGGGCAGGCAACGTTGATGACCAAAAAAGCACTACCAGTGGAGCTTTTCTTATTGGAGGTAGATTGGTTTCTTGGACAAGTAAGAAGAAAACATGTGTATCATAGTCAACAACTTAAGCAGAATATGTTGTAGCATCTATGAATTGCACACTGGCAATCTAGATGAGACATGTGTTGGAAGGTTTTAAGCAATATATGTATGGACTAGTGATTATTTATTGTGACAATCCAAGTACAATTAATATTTTTAAAAATCATGTATTACATGCAAGAACTAAACACATAGAATTGAAATATCACTTTCTGAGGGAGAGAGTACGGGAAAGACAAGTCAAAATGGAGTATGTGACAAGCAAAGAGAATCTATTAGGCATTTTCACAAAACCATTGCCAAAGACTACCTTTGAGTACCTCAGAGGTAAATTAGGGGCCAAACCCTTATACAAGAAAAACTAGGATGCAGGAGATGCATCAATCCAATATGCTTATCAAACACTTTTCGCTATGGATTGATGAAATGATGGCTACTCCATAGGGGGAGAAACTTAGATGATATTTGTAGAGATGTTGTAGACAACAACAGTAAATTTGATGAGATATGATGCATATGCACCTTTGGCATTACTATCAAAGGGGGGGAATAAGAAATATGATTGGGGAGAAGAAATATATTAGCCCAAAGAGGAGAAGATGTATAACAGAAAGGGGGAGAAGAAATGAAGATTTAGTTCTAGGTGGAGAAGAGATGAACCAACAGAAGAGTGAAGTGCAGCAGAGAAGTTTGAGAACTAAGCAGCATGATTTTAGTTGAATATGTTGGTGTTGCCATCAATGCCAAAGGGGGAGAATGTTGGTATGATTGGCATAACTGATGCAGATGAAGAATGATGACTAAACCAGTAAAGGATTGTTTATGATGACATTGTGATGAAGAGATTGAGATTGCATGATTGGATAACTTTGATCAGTTATTTGTGTTGTCTTTGATGACAACTAATGTTTACTATGTTGTATTTTGTCATCTTTGTCTTTTTTGGTCTACCGGAAGGAGCTTACCGATAAAGAAATAGGAAACTAGGAATTAGGACCTTAACTGGTAAACAAGGAAATGTTTTGATTAGATCTAGCGATTGGTAATGATTGAAGTGTTGTGTTTGGAATGTAAGTTTGTATCATTGTAATATGTATATGACCGGAACCGCATCATGTTTTGGTTACCGGAAGTCATGTTTATGATTTCTGTTGTATTTTTGCTAGGGTTTAAGAAGGGTTTAAGGACCAGTAAAGAATTCTCTTAAATGGTAATAATTTTTGGTTTGGCAGTGATCTACATCAAGTTCAAATGTTGGTGATGACGTGGCTGGAATCGTGTGAAGTGTTTGAATGATGTTTTGGTGTGATCAACAACCAATTTCTTGGGAATGTGCAAAGTTCTTAGAAGAATGAGATAAGGGTTTGTAGGAGTATCGGATTGAGGTGTGGTGATCATTCAACAACTATAATTGATTGTAATGATCCATTTGATGATCTATAATAAGTTGTAAAGATTTGTGATGATCTATGTTGTAAGTCTTAGGGTTTTGTAACCGACTAAGTTGTAAAGGTTATTTATGTTGGTTTAGTTGATGTTTATTGTGTCAATGGTTTTGAGAAGAGTGTGAAGCCAAACCAGAGTGTGAGAGATCTGCTAGAGTGTAGCAGATTTGGAGCAGAATTGGATCTGATCAAGTAAGTAGTTAAGTGCTATACCCAGATCATTCATTGTTGTTCCCTAATAGTTGCAGTAGTCAAAATCCCTTAACCGGGTTCCTAAAATGCCTTACATTGTAAATCCCCTAACAACAGGTGGCTCAACATCTGAGTTCAAAATCCTCTTGCGAGGCTGATCTTAATAGGGCTCATCATCTAAATCCCTTAACCGGGTGACTCCTAACAGGGTCTGCTCCTAACAGGGCGCATTTCGAAAGAGTGCATAATTTTTTGTGGGTACCAATTCCCATCGTTATTTTTCCCTATTTGGGTTTCCACGTGAAAAACATGGAGTTCATATGGTGAATGTTTTTATGTGTTGTTATGTTTTATTTTTTAGTTAATGCACATGGTTAATGAACACTTAATGTGCATACTTGATAATTCATATTTATAGATGATTATCAGTAGATACCGGTACTGGTAAATGGTTTTGTTGATGGTTATTGTTTGATTTGGCGAAAGTTTTATAAGGTTGAGTTTTAGATTTGAATTTGTTTTTAATACTGATTCACCCCCCTCTTAGTATTAACTGGATCGTCTAAGATTAACATTAAATACATGTAGAATGGTCATTGTGATATAGATAAGTCATTAGGTATAAGAACAGAGCAGTTGATAGACTCATATTAGGTGTGAGGTTTAAAAATTGTCTAATTAGGAACATAGGTAATATCATAAAGAACCAATTTGACTCTGACCCAATAGCAATAAGGAACTAATCTCCTTTAATATTTTAAATTCTTATATATTATTTAGTTTATTTTAGTGGCCAAAATAATTCATAGTTTAAACTGATAAATCTGCTTTAATTCATTTAAGGTAAACCTGCCTTGGTACTAGTAGAGCCTAAAGTGTACAGGTTAGTAACCATACTAGATTCAATCCATTAGTTGGTCAATACTGACTATTGAACTTGATTATATAATTTGGCTCATTCTTAGAGTTTAATAAAACCTACAGTTTTGAGCTCCAATAGTTCCCTCTCAATCGGCCTTATCGGCTACTCGGGAGGCAAACCCTTCTACCTACTAAAGCAAAAAATGAGTGTTGCGAACACTTTTCTCTTGCACCGAGGACCAAAAGAGCTAGGGGAGAGGATAGTGTGTGCTAGCAATAGGTGCACTTTACAGACACACAACTATGCCAAACACGAAAGACAAGATGATCTTTTCCTTTATGAAATTGAAATGCACCTAAATTAATAGAAGACACAAATGTAATAATTGAAAATTAATAAAATGAAATGTTTTAGCGAAACTCCTCCTCTTTAGCTGTCTTGCAACAAATTATTAATGTTTGAAAGCATTGGGTTTTTCAATACGCTAGATTGGCTACACAAACATTATTGGAATTGCATCAAGACACACACATTAGTCAGTAAGTCATAATCTGATAAAATGAAAATTTTGGAAAAATGACAGTAAAATGCAAACTTGCTATTTTAAGTAAACTACATGCAAACCTGCCATAACTAGTGTCAAACTTGCTATTTGAGGGTGTGAACCCATTATTTTAGACAACAAACCCGCTAGAATAAAAAAATATTACAGATAGGATATAAACATCTTTACATTCTAAAAGAAAACCCGTTATTTTTGCATGCAAACCTGCTATATCTATCAAAACTTGTAGACTTCTATTTTGATAAACAAAGAGCAAAAAAGGCTCACAAAACCTTAATTAAATGGGTCAGTGCAAACCCACTATTTCTAACCTTGAACTCGTTATTTCTACCCTCAACCCCGCTATTTCATTGCTAAAAGTATTGAAAACGTGGAAAAAACTAAAATTAGGATTTTTTTTTACCACAGTACAATAGCAGGAATGCATTCCTGCTGGTTTGGATGCAATTCTCTCTATTTCACAAAGCATTCCTGCCATTTCTTAAAATTGAGCTATTAATGAAATAAACCTTCGTCGACACATAAATCCACCTATATTCCCTCTTTTTTCGTACAAGTGTTTAAAATCTACAAAAAACACTCCCAAACAACAAAAACATAAGATATGACCCATGAAGTGGGTCCCACTAGGCGTGCAAAAAACGTGAGTGTGAAAATGTGGGTACAAATATAAATGATTAAAAGTATGCTAATAACCAAGCAACCACAAATAAAACAAACACCTCAAAATAAGAACGTTAAAACATAAACGAAAATAGAAATAACAAATGAATGCAAACCATAATCTGCTTCAATTTGAGAGTTATTTGATTGAATCTGTGATCGATGACGTCTTAGATGCTTGATCATGCTCCATGATATCTAGTGCAAATGGATGTATGATGGCGAGTGATGATTTTAGTAGAGTAACAACTTATGGAAAAGTGGATGATTTTCTAAGAAACAAGAGGGTTTAAATAAGAATAAGAGGGGAGATGAAGGGTCCTAAGAATACAACATTTGTCCTCGAGTGGCCATCCAAAAGGAAGGGCAAGTGGCCACCCAAAGGGAGGACAAGTGGATGAAGAGGGACAAATTTAAAGGAGAGGGATGACATGTGTCATGGAGGACACATCTTCTTTTTGGGGGAAAGCCACCCCAAAATTGGTTTTAATTTCCTAATATTTAGGAAATTAGGGAATGTGCACATACATGTGAGGGAGGAGGTTAGAGAGGATAGGGTTGGGTGGATAGATTGGGTTGGTTAGAACCCTAGGGGTTAGGATAAGGGTTGGGTTAGAAGGCTAGTTCAGGTTAAGAGACATGTGGGGTAATTAATTAATTAATAGGCTAAAGGAAAAGGATAAATTGAATTAAATAAAAATAATTTATTTTATTTAATAGGAGAAAGGTTTAAAGAGGGATTAATTAATTAACAAGGTTAATTAATTAAAAAGGCTAGGGACATGGCATTTATTAATTAAGTTAATTTAGCCAACGGGAATGGGATGTCACATATAATAAAAAAATAGGAATTATTTAATTAATGCGAGTGGCTAAAGGGATTAAAATTGATTAAATCAATTAGTAGAATTTAAGTGTCTACAATATGTATATGTATATGTACATGTACATGTACATGTACATGTATATGGCTATGTATATGTACATGCATATGTATATGTATTTGCATATACATATACATATACATATACATATACATATACATATACATATACATATACATATACATATACATGTAATTATACATATATTATGTATACATGTATGTTGTAATGGTGAAAAATTAGGGTTTCCACCACAAGAAGGATGAAAACCGCTATTTTTACTTAGGGACCTATTACATTCGAAAGAGGGTTGAATCCAATAGATTTAGTTACAAACTAGAAAGGATAAGGACTAAAAATATTGAGTGGATTCAAGGTGTGAATTTGTTTGCCCTCCTTTGTGAGTTGAATTACTGAAATTAGGGTAAAGTGTTGAAAATGAAGGTAAAAACATGAAAACAACAAGATGCATATGTTGGATTGAGGCACACACTTGGATCTGAGTAATATAAGTAGATTCAGACCTGATCCCTGAAAAAGCTTCAAAAATGTCAAGACCAGAGTGAAATTTGCCCTGGTCCTATGAACTTTTCACACACCAAAAGGGGTTGATTTGTTTCTGCAAATAATATAGATTCTAAATATCACAACTCCGTACATGTTTCTAGCATAAAGAAAGAAAGGAAAATAGGTTGGGAATAGGGGCTTGCCTAAGTCAAACCCCAACTAAGGAATTAACCTTGATTAAAATATTGCAAATACTGAAATAAATAATGAAAGGATATACCTCATATCTGCAATGATTGATAATGATTCTTTGCTTCTTGAATGTAATCACATATGTTGTATGAAATGGCATGCACATGATGAAACCCTAATCACACACATGCTTGCATACAAATGATATAATGTTGCTCCACAAATGATGAATGAAGAATGCAACCTTGAAGATCTCTAGAGAGTCTTGATAATGAATAATTGATTGCTTGAAAACTCTAATTCTTTATGATGATTTCACCCTTCTATCCTTGTTGTTGTATATATCCAAAAAAAGGGGAAAACCTCCTTATATACTTGCTCGTTAGAAAACATGTTAATTTTCTGGCATAGGCCAACACGAGGAGGGGTTTCTCACTCAAATTTGATAATGCAAGAGGGGTTTAAAATGTGGCCCAAATAAGGAGGACCAAAGCACCATGCCCTAATCATACCCTATTTAAGGGATAGACTAAGGGGCCATGCAGTGTATGAAGTTAAAATAAAGCCATTTTTGTATGATATAAGCATAATTAGGTCTTAATTAAGCATTGGGAGATGAGCACTAGTGAGGGCCCAAAATATGGACTTAATTGTAAGGGAGTACAATTTAGGAGACTACATTTAGCCCCCACTTTAGCAGGAGTATGAGCCTATGTAGATACTCATGGAAAAGTAGATGAAAGAGAGATGAAGAAGAGGAACAAATCCACATGGAGTATAAGACATCAATAATTTTGAGGAACCAAGCCCCCAATATTAGGATCTTAAGTCACTCAAAAATATGCAAGGGAACACAAAAACAAGACAAAGACAAATAAAGACAAAAAGATAAACAAAGTCAAAAGACACAAAAATACACACAACAAAAGCTAAAGACCAAAAACAAGACCTCAAGTCAACTAGCCAAAGAGACCTTGATATCAAAATGTCTTAACCACTAATATCATTCTTAAAAAATATCATCTCACAAACACGAGCGATCACATAAAAGAGAAAAGCATGCATCATCCATGAACTATCAATAGAAAAACTACGAGTTCATAAGAATAAGGAAAGAGAGAACACAGATACATGCTAGATGTTTTTTTCTAGATGATACATGAGAAGAATGGTGAGAAATGACATGGATACCTCGCCCCTAGATGTATTTTTCTAGGTGATCCATGTTGGGGAGGAGAATAGGAATAGTTTAGCTATTTTTAGCTAGTTCCAATCATCCTCATGTGTGTGTGCAAGTGATGTCTGGTTTCAAGTATATAGAACCCCATATTGAGTGTGCATCAACCTATTTAAGACATGTAATGTAAATGCAAACGCCAAGTGGTGAATGTGTGGCTTTGGGAACATCTTGCTCTAAGAGTTTCCTCTACTTCCAAGAATGTGTAATCCCGAATGAAACAGATACATGCCTAGTTTCAAGGACATCTCGTGTAAGAGTTTATATACTCTAGTTTTGGTGATGTATAACCTCACTTAAGACATATATCAATGTTGCATCTGGTTTTGGGTGTGAAGAATCTTACTCTAATGAGTTTATTTACTCTATTTTTTAGGATGAACACCCCATTTATGACATGCAAAGATATGGTACAATATGGTACAAAGGGAGAGATATGGGTGCCCCCCTTAAGATGTCAACATAGTTTTATGTTGATGTCTTAAGGAAGATAGAAACAAGGATACCAACCTTCAACACCAAGGAGACATCCTTTAGGAAATAATGTCATAAATCCAAGCTAAAGAGGAAATACTCTTAAAGCAAGGATAAGATAGCTGAAAAAGAGAGGAGTTTCTTAAACAAACATAACATCTTCTACCAAAAGAAAGGAACGGGAACAAGAATTCATACCTTCCTCATATTTCTAGGTGAAAGAGATGCTTGATTAAGGGTGACACACTTTGACCTAATGTGTGGGGGTAAGTTTATAATAGATATACATTGCCAAGTGAAGAAGAGGTTGTAGCCAAGGACTTACACCTCTTGAATGCGAGAGAATCCTTGAGAAAACAACAAATTCACACAAGGAATGACATCAAATTATAAAAAAACACCACTCAAAAAAGGAAAAGTAGATCCTTACAAAGGAAGGAGAGAGAGAGAGAGAGAGAGAGAGATCATTTCCCCCCAAGTGTAAGTACAATCAGAATAATTACACAACTTCCAAAGATAGATTATTCATAAGAGATGTACTGTTTGAAGTAAATAATAGGTCCTAACAAGGGACACACATGTACTTACACGAAGGATAATTATTTGCAAGAAACAACATCAAGTTATGAAAAATGCAACACAAAAGAAGAGGTAATTTTCAAATAGAAAGAGAGAGAGAAGAAGGATCACAAACTCCTCTAAGGAGAGATTATTCATAAGAGGTATATTGTTTCAAACAAGGAATAGATCCTAATCAAGGAACATGCATGTATTTGCATGAAAGATAATTGTATGCAAGAAAGGACATCCCGTTATGAAGAATACAATAAAAAAGTAGAGGTAATCTTAAAATAGAAAGACACATTGAAGGGAAAAAGCCATCCTTGCCCCCGAAGAAAGAGGACAAGGTGAGGACAAGGAAGGATTAGGATGAAGTAACACACACTTCCTAATGAGAGATTATTCATAAGAGGCATGTCATTTCAAACAAATAATAGGTCCTAACCAAGGAACACACATGAATTCGTATGAAGGATAATTCTATGTAAGAAAGTACATCACATTATGAAAATTGTGATCCATAAATAGACTATTATTCTCCTCACTAAGTATGATTGCACCTGAAATTGTACCACCATAAATGACAATGAGCCCCCAATAGGTAGGCTAAAAATGCCACATAGTGAGGAGCAACTTAATAGGAACTTGAATGTTATTTGAAATGATTATGAGAAATTTGCCATTCATTGTCACATGTTACTTTTATGATGCGTGAATCAATAAAATGTATTTTTATTTTCAAATCTTGACACTCATTAGTAGAATTCCCATGAATTTGATCATACTTATAACAATAAGAATTTTGAAGATGTTCTCTACATTTCCTTTTTTTAGGCTAAAGATGAGAGATTAAATTGGCACAAAGAAGATCGAACAAAACATTATCTTGTTGTAATACCATATTGGAATGAGAAGACGTGGATTCATTAGACAATGGAAGAGGGGATATTGACAAAGGAAGAGGTTGGAAACCTAAATTTTCACTAGAAAAGTATGATTTCTCATGACTTTCAGGACTTTGTTGCACACATCCTAGAAATTGTCCATTGTATTCATGTGTAGGATCAAGGAAGAGTTTATTCTTAGTTGCAATTGGATTGAATTTTAAAGAAGCCCAATCAATTTCTAGACACGTTTTAGGATAAGAATTTTGATTATAAAATTAAAGCATCTTAGATTTTTTAGAAAAAGGTGTGAAATCTAATGACCCCCAATTATCCTCCAAGAGTTCTTTTTTAGGAACTTCTTTAGTAGGAGAAGGTGTATTTGTATAAATTGGAGAGAGGATTGTAGGAACTAACAAAGCATGTTGTGTTTCAATTCGTATGTTCTCATTAGTTTCCAAAGCAAGCACTTCATTAATACATGTGTAAGGCACGACATGATAATAAGGAATGATCTTAGGGTTTTCAGCAATATGAATTTCATTGATTTGATCTTTGTTAGGTTCTTCATTTTTGGGAGAGGGAGAATTGGAAACATTATAATGGTAGGAAATAGTATCATCCTCTTTCTCTAAGGTATCTTTATGATTAAGACAAACATTAGGAAAGGAAATATCATATGTCATTAATGTGTTGGTATTTTGGTATGGTTTTGTCATTGATGTCAACACCTACTAACACTTATCAACTCTGGCACTTTGGAGAATCAGCAACATTCACCGGCAAGCAAATGACTCATGCATAGTCACTGATATCTGGTACACCGACAGGATATAATGATCACCGGCACTTGGAATGGCATGGAGAACACTTGGCTATGTTGAAGACATCGTTTGGACACTTTGTCTTAGAGATTTGATTATTGGTATATTCGTATTTGCATATTTGTTGTTACTGGCAAATAGGTCCAGGTTCTACATCGACAAGTTTATCTTTTCCAAATCAGCATGGCACGCTATGGAGATGATTTATTATTGTTGTAAATGCATTAAGCCAACATGTTGAATCGGTTATTGCATCGGGCATTAATTTATTTGTAAATTAATTTTATTGTAATATCCTTTAGAGCCGACCTACTAAAATTGGTCCTAGGTTATGATATAAATGTAAGATCTTATTTGTAAGATCAGATGTGGAATGCGAAGAAGAATTGTGAGAAGGTATATGCGAGAATAAGCAGAGCTATACATGCATACATCATTTGAAGGTGAAGCAAGGTTTTTTTGTGAAATCATATCAGAACTACACCGGTACTGAATCTAGCATATGAAGATGCTATTTTGAGCAGTACATTCTTATTGGATTTAACCATCCAATTGTGGTCAGTGTGACTCCTATTTTATGTTTGAGCAGTGAGCTCTAAGCGCTTGGCCTTTCTACATGTGCATACCCCATTTGTATACACTTACTATCTGCAGTAGTATCATCTGATTGTGGGTAAGGTTTCCCACCATGGTTTTTCCCCTTACAGGGTTTCCACATACAAATATTGGTGTTAAGTGTTGTGGATGACCTTGTCTTTTTGTTTCATGCATTAATATTTACCGGTATTGCAATTATCTATTAAAACTGTCCACAACGTATAAAAGATTGGTTTACCGGTATTAAGCAATAAGTTGGTTAAGTTGTTTTGGTTTGAATTTACTTGACAACTGATTCACCCCCCCTCTTAGTTGTCTCTGGGACCTAACAATTGGTATCAGAGCTTAGTCCTCTTTTGCAGAAGTTTAACAGCTTGAGGAGATCCAATGTCTACTAACTATTTCAGGAAGGACAGTCCTAAACTTGATGGAACCAACTATGGCATATGGAAGATCAGAATGGAGACACATTTAAATTGCATTGGAAAGGACATTTGGGAAGTTACAAAGTATGGCTATACTGCTCCTACTCCTGGTCAGCCTAATCCACCTACCTTGGGAAAAGATGAAGAAAATGATTGCAAAGCAAGAGAAGCACTTTTGAGCGCATTAACAGATCAACAAATCATTGGATTATCAGATACGTCCACTGGTAAAGCTATTTGGGATCATTTGGAAACAATGAATGAAGGAGATTCCACAGTCAAAATTGCAAAGCTTGAAAGCTTTCGGGTCAGGTATGAAAATCTGAAAATGGAAGAAGATGAAAGGATTTCTTCTTTTATAGAAAGAGTTAATGAAATTGTTTTGGGTATTAAATGTTGTGGAGGAACCTTAAGTGAAAATGAAGTTGTTTCAAATTTTTTAAGAGGATTTCCACCGGCATATAAAATGAAAGTCACTGCTATAAATGAGTTAAGAACAATGCCTAATACATCAGTAACTAGAGATACATTGTTTGGAAAACTTTTAGCCTTTGAAATTGAGGAATTTGGTCATGTTGCTACTATAAAGACAGATTTAGCCTTTAAAGAATCAACATCATCTACATCATCATTTGACAAATCTGATTGGAAAGCCTTTTATGCAAGATAACTTGAAGAAAGCAGGAAAGAAAATGAAGAACTTGAAGAACTTGAAGCACTATTTGCAAGGAAAATTCCTAAAGGTCCAGTTGGAAGTAAGTATGAAGGTAAAGCACCCTTTAAATGTTTTAACTATAATAAGATTGGTCACATGGCTTCAAGATGCCCTGATAGACATGTTAGACTAAGAGAAGAAGCTAGAAGAACATACAAGCCTAACCCTGAATATCAGAGATACAGATTTAAGAAGAATAAAGACAAATCTTGTTATCTTGCTGATGAAGGAGTGACTGATGATTCTGATGAGGATCCGATAGACAATGGATGGGTTTTTGTTGCTATAACAGAAGACCAACCGGTACCTACCATTCAACCAGTAGAGCAGGCCTTGGCAGCTAAAGTTGAAGTAAAGGATGAATGGATCATTGATTCGGGATGCTCACATCATATGACAAGAGATAAAAGTAAATTCTTGAACTTTCAAGAATATAATGGAGGCCTAGTGATATTTGGAGATGATAAAGCTTGTCTGATCAAAGGTAAAGGTACAATATCTCTTAATGGAAAGCATAATACTGACAATGTTTACTATGTTGAAGGTTTAAAGCATAATCTTTTGAGTGTTGGTCAATTAGTTGAGAAAGGATTTCAGTTACAATTCAAAAATGGAAAATGCAAAATCATGAATAGAACTGGTTTAGAAATTGCAACCGGTAATCAAACTAGAGGTAATATATTTCATTTGAATAACAGTGAAAAGACATGCTTGATTGCACATATTGATGAAAGTTGGCTATGGCATAAGAGACTCTGTCATGTAAACTTTGATTGCATGGTAAGAATCAGTACTACTAAGGCAGTTAGAGATTTACCTAAAATTGTCAAACCTCACAATACAGTATGTAAGGAATGTCAATTTGGAAAACAAGTTAGATCCACCTTCAAAAGTATTCCAGAAAAATCCAATAATGCTCTTGACTTAATTCACACTAATTTATGTGGTCCAGCTAGAACTAAAATTTTACAAGGTGATAGATATTTCATGGTAATCATTGATGACTATTCTAGAATGTGTTGGGTTACTTTTCTCAGAGAAAAATCAGAAGCACTCGGGAAGTTCAAACTGTTCAAAGCAATGGTAGAAAATGAAACCAGTAAGAAAATCAAATGTCTAAGATCAGATCAAGGAGGAGAATTTACATCTAGGGAATTTAATACATTCTGTGAAGTGAATGGAATCAGAAGACAGCTATCAGTACCTCAGACACCACAGCAAAACGGAGTTGTTGAAAGAAAAAACAGAACTGTCTTGGATGCAGCTAGAAGTATGTTATCAGAAGCAAACCTACCACATGTATATTGGAGAGAGGCAGTAAGTACAATGGTCTATACATTCAAAAAAGTTCACATCAAAGGTGAAACCGGTAAGACTCCTCATGAACTATAATTTGGTATTACTCCTACTCTTAAATATTTCAGAATATTTGCAAGTAAATGCTATATTAGAAGAGATGAGTATATTGGGAAATTCGATCCTAGAAGTGATGAAGGAATATTTCTTGGTTATTCATCTAAGAGTAAAGCATATAGATGTTTTAACAAAAGATTGTAGAAAATTGTTGAGAGTACAAATGTGAAGACTGATGAACAATTCAGAGGAACTTCAAGGTATATAGACTCTGAACCGGCAATAGAAATTCTAACAAATGAACCTACAATGAATCCATCGGTACAGAATGAAGATCCAGTTACACCGGTATCATCTGAAAAATCCACAGTAACTAAGGAACAACAACAAACAAAGACACCCCGGTATGTAAGACTGAATCATTCTGAAGATCAGATAATTGGAAATAAGTATAAAGGAGTTATGACAAGAGGAATATTGGCAAATGAAGAGGTATGTCTTATTTCTCGAATTGAACCATCACCAGTTAATGAGGCATGTGAAGGTAAACATTGGACTAAAGCTATGGAAGAAGAATTAGAACAAATTGAGAAGAATAACACTTGGACATTAGTTCCCCAGCCTAAAGATAAGAATGTAATTGGAACCAAATGGGTATTCAGAAACAAACTTAATGAAGATGGTAAGGTAATAAAAAATAAAGCAAGACTAGTGTGTAAGGGATATTCTCAGAAAGAAGGAATTGATTATAATGAGACCTTTGCACCGATAGCCAGATTTGAGGTAGTCAGATTATTTTTGGCTTTTGCAGCACATAAGAACTACAAAGTATATCAAATGGATATTAAATGTGCATTTCTAAATGGAGATCTTGAAGAAGAAGTTTACATTGAACAACCTGATGAATTTTCTTTGACAGATAAAAAGCCTTGTATGGATTGAAGCAAGCTCCAAGAGCTTGGTATGCAAGATTGGATAAGTATCTTTTGAAGATTGGTTTTTCTAAAGGTAATGCTGACATCAACTTATATTATAAAGTGACTAATGATGACATCTTGGTTATAGAATTTTTTGTTGATGATATAATCTTTGGAGGAGAAGATGGATTATGTAAAGAATTTTCTATTGAAATGCAGCAAGAATTTGAAATGTCTATGATTGGAGAAATAAAATTATTTTTAGGATTGCAGATCTCACAGACTGACAAAGGTATATTCTTGAGTCAATCCAAGTACTTAAATGAGTTACTAAAGAAATTTGGGATGGAGAACTCTAAACGGGTAAGCACACCTATGACTACAAGAGACAAATTATCAGTAAGGGATGAATCTACACCTGTTAATTCAACTAGGTACAAATCTATGATAGGAGGTTTACTATATTTGACACAAACTAGACCCAATATCATGAATGCAATATGTATTGTTTCAAGATTTCAGAGTAATCTTAGAGAAAATCATGAATCAGCAGTAAAAAGGATTTTTTGATACTTACAACGCGCTACAAATCTTGGATTATGGTATCCTAGAGATGAAAACTTTGAATTATGTGCATACACAGATGCAAATTGGGCAGGAGATGTGGATGATAGAAAAAGCACCACCGGCGGAGCATTTTTTCTTGGAAACAGACTAGTTTCTTGGTTGAGTAAGAAACAAAGTTGTACATCCTTATCAACAGTAAAATCAGAATATGTTGCAGTAGCAACTAACTGTACACAAGTACTATGGCTTAAGCAAATGTTGAAAGACATAATGGTAAAATGCAAGGAACCTATAACTATCTATTGTGATAACACTGCAGCAATTGATATATCTAAGAATCCAGTACTACATTCTAAAACCAAACATGTTTCTATCAAACTGAATTTTCTAAGGGAAAATGTTGAAGCAAAAGAAATAAAACTGGTTTATGTGAATACTAAAGAGAAGATTGCAGACATTTTCACTAAACCTCTGTCTAAGGAGACTTTTGAATATCTTAGAGATCAGCTTGGGGTCATACCCCCACCGGTAGATACTTAGAGAGTTGATGTTTGTCATCAACCGACATAATTAACAGAGAAATCTTTTACTCCGGCTTTGATGAGGAAGCTACTTCTCAGGGGGAGTAGTTGGTATACTAAATTGGTTGGTATTTTGTATATGAACTTGGTTTTATAGTAACTTTGGCATTTTATGTCAAAGGGGGAGAGATTGGTATGGAAAAACAAAAGGAAACACATATCACTCTCAGGGGGAGAGATTGTTACTTTGGGAGAGATTACTTATATTTTGGTAATTGTTGATATTTTGGTATTTGGTATTTCTGTTTTGGCACTTTGATGGTTTTTCAATCTTGTGTTGTCATCAATGCCAAAGGGGGAGATTGCTGGTATTTTGGTATGGTTTTGTCATTGATGTCAACACCTACTAACACTTATCAACTCTGGCACTTTGGAGAATCAACAACATTCACCGGCAAGCAAATGACTCATGCACAGTCACCGGTATCTGGTACACCGGCAAGATATAATGATCACCGACACTTGGAATGGCATGGACAACACTTGGCTATGTCAAAGACATCATTTGGACACTATGTCTTGGAGATTTGATTATTGGTATATTCGTATTTGCATATTTGTTGTTACTGGCAAATAGGTCCAGGTTATACACCGACAGGTTTATCTTTTCCAGATCAGCATGGCACACTATGGAGATGATTTATTATTGTTGTAAATGCATTAAGCTGACATGTTGAATCGGTTATTGCATCGGGCATTAATTTATTTGTAAATTCATTTTATTGTAATATCCTTTAGAGACGACCTACTAAAATTGGTCCTGGGTTATGATATAAATGTAAGATCTTATTTGTAAGATCGGATGTGGAATGCGAAGAAGAATTGTGAGAAGGTATATGTGAGAATAAGTAGAGCTATACACGCAGACATCATTTGAAGGTGAAGCAAGGTTTTTTTGTGAAAACATATCAGAACTACATCGGTACCGAATCTAGCATATGAAGATGCTATTTTGAGAAGTACATTCTTATTGGATTTAACCATCCAATTGTAGTCAGTGTGATTACTATTTTGTGTTTGAGCAGTGAACTCTAGGCGCTTGGCCTTTCTGCATGTGCAGACCCCATTTGTATACACTTACTATTTGCAGTAGTATCATCTGATTGTGGGTAAGGTTTCCCACCGTGGTTTTCCTCTTACAGGGTTTCCACGTACAAATATTGGTGTTAAGTGTTGTGGATGACCTTGTCTTTTTGTTTCATGCATTAATCTTTACCGGTATTACAATTATCTATTAAAACTATCCACCGATATAAAAGACTGGTTTACCGGTATTAAGCAATAAGTTGGTTAAGTTGTTTTGGTTTGAATTTACTTGACAACTGATTCACCCCCCCCCCTCCCCCTCTCAGTTGTCTCCGGGACCTAACATAATGCTTCATCTCTAGGGGGGAGATCATGAAAAGAAGGTATGGTATTACTAGGAAAAGTAGCCAAAATATCATCCTCTTGCACCAAAGAATCCTTATGGGGGAGGTACATTTTGGAAGAAGAAGGAACACAATTCTCCAACGATTCATCTTTAGAAGGGAGATCTTTGAAAGAAGTGTCCATATTCTCTTTTTGAACCAATGTGTCCTCATTAATGAAATCAATTTTGGAAGAGGGTGGATCATAGCTATAAATGAAAGGGGGAACTAAATTATCATCATATACTTGAAAGGGAACATCATGAATATCTTTAATGTAATTTGAAATCGAACTAGCAAAATAAGATAATAACTCCATATGCACTTATGATCAAACAAGAAACTAATATGTCATGTAACCAAGTAATTTTGACTCAAAATATGCATGGAAAATTGAGTAAAGGAGGGGGATTTTGAATTTCAATTTTGAAAATTATGATTAAACAATGCAATATTTCATGACAGTAATTGATTAACCAATTAATTATAAGCAATTTGATTTGTGATTTTGGAAAAATTTATGCAACCCAAAAATAAAATTAATAAATTAGGGGTTTTATGAATTAAATCTCTTAATTTGTAATTTAATTAAAATTAAATCTATCAGTGCACATTTGATAATTAAAATGTTCCCAAATCAGATCTTGAAAATTATTGATCCAAATTTTGACAACCCACAAATTCAATTTTAGATTTAAAAATTAGGGTTTTTTGTGAAACCTCCAAATTTTTTAAACTTAATTGGAAATTAAACTTGTAAATGAAATTTGAATTCGAAATTTGAAATCTCCCAGATGTAAAATAATTAATCCAAATTAAGCAACCCACAAGCTCAATTTTAAATTTAAAAATTAGGCTTTTTTCTGAAATTAACCTCTTAATTTTTCTTAATTTAACTAAAAATTGAACTCGTAAATGAAAAATTGAATTTGAAATTTGACAACACCTAGATCTAAAATAATTAATCCAAATTAAGCAACCCACAATCTCAATTTTAAATTTAAAAATTAGGGTTTTTTTTGTGAAATTAACCTCTACATTTTTTTAATTTAATTGGAAATTGAACTCGTAAATGAAAATTTCAATTTAAAATTTAAAAACACCAAGATCTAAAATAACTAATCCAAATTAAGCAACCCACAAGCTTAATTTTAAATTTTAAAATTAGGGTTTTTAATGAAATTAATCTCTTAATTTTTGAAATTTAATTGGAAATTGAAATCGTAAATGAAAATTTGAATTTGAATTTTGAAAACACCCAGATCTAAAATAATTAATCCAAATTAATCAACCCACAAGCTTAATTTTAAATTTAAAAATTAGGGTTTTTTGTGAAATTAACGTCTTAATTTCTTAAATTTAATTGGAAATTGAGCTTGTAAATGAAAATTTGAATTTGAAATGCATAAAGAACTCAAATCTAAGAACATAAATAAAAAATTAAGGTGTAAGGAGTCACGTACACCAAAATGTAATGGTAAAAAATTAGGGTTTCCACAATAAGAAGGATGAAAACTGCTAATTTTTACTTAGGGACCTATTACACTCAAAAGAGGGTTGAATTCAATAGATTTAGTCACAAACCAGCAAGGATGAGGACTGAAAATACTAATTGGATTCAAGGTGTGAATTTGTTTTCCCTCCTTTGTGAGTTGAATTATTGAAATTAGGGTAAAGTGTTGAAAATGAAGGTAAACACATTAAAACAATAAGCTATAGATGTCAGATTGAAGCATGCACCTGTATCTAAGGAATATAAGCTGATTCGTACCCGATTCCTGAAAAAGCTCCAAAAATGTCGAAACCAGAGTGAAATTTTCCCTAGTCCTTTGAACTTTTCGTACACCAAATGGGGTTGATTTGTCTCTACAAATAATGTTGATTTTGAAGATCACAACTTCATACTTGTTTCCTGAACATAAAAAGAAAGGGAAAAATAGGTTGGGAATAGGGGCTTGCCTAAGTTAAACCCCAGTTAAGGAATTAACCTTGATTGAAATATTGCAAATAGTGAAATAAATAATGGAAGGATATACCTTAGATCTGCAATGATTGATAATGATGCTTTGCTTCTTGAATGTAATCACATATGTTGTATGAAATGGCATGCACATGACAAAACCCTAATCACACACACATGCTTGGATATAAATGATGTAATGTTGCTCCACAAATGATGAATGAATAATGCAACCTTGAAGATCTCTAGAGATGCTTGATGATGAATACTTCAATTCTTGAAGACCTGAATGCTTGATGATAATAACCCTTCTATCCTTGTTTTTGTATATATCCAAATGAGAGGGGAAAACCTCCTTATATACTTGCTTGTTGAAAAACATGTTAATTTTTCGACATAGGCCGACATGAGGAGGGGTTTCCCACTCAAATTTGATAATGCAAGAGGGGTTCAAAATAGGGCCCAAATAAGGAGGACCAAAGTGTGGCACCCTAGTCCCAATGAGGACCAAAGCATCATGCCCTGGTCCTACCATATTTTAGGGCTAGACCAAGGCACCATGTAGTGTATGAAGTGAAAATAAAGCCATTTTTGAATGATATAAGCATAATCAAGTCTTAATTAAGCATTGGGAGATGAACACTAAGGTGAGGGCCCAAAATGTGGACTAAATTGTAAGGGAGTACAATTTAGGACACTACATATGTATATATGTATAGTATGTGTGTGTGTATGTATGTATGTATGTATGTATGTATGTATAAGTGTGTGTGTGTGTGTGTGTGTGTGTATGTGTATGTGTATGTGTATGTGTATGTGTATGTGTATGTGTATGTGTATGTGTATGTGTATGTGTATGTGTATATATATACATATATACATTTATATGTATGCATATATATCCATACACATATATGTATATGTATAGATACATACACACACACAGAGATATATATACATACGTACATATATACATGTGTGTGTGCATGTGTGTGTATTTGTATGTATGTATGTATGTATGTATGTATTTATGTATGTATGTATGTATATAAATTGTTTGTGGAGCCAAAGGGATAAACTAGAATTCCCTCCCAACCCTAAATAATTGTATAACAAATAGGTTGGGTGGGAGGGAATTAGTAAATTAATCAGCTTGCTACAATAAGCTTCCATAAGGTTAATTAAATTCCATAGAATTGTAGGGTGAGATTACTCTAGTCCCTACTATTTTAAGGGCTATCAAGTTTATCCATAGAATAGTAGGGCACTGATAAACTATAATAACTATACCCTTGTAATTATAGTTGCTAGAATCAAGCTAGAATAAGGTGGGTGGGAAGCAATCCCAACTATCAACAGACTACCTATAAAATGGTAGGGGCCCAACTATATTTTCCTAATTTTGAGATACTAACTACCTGTTCTATCTTCTCCCACCCTCCAAGGTCTTCCATTAATCAGCTTGCGACCTCCTTAAAATAGTAGAAAAAATAATCTACCTTGATAGAATTGTAGGGCTAGAATCAGTGCCCTATTGTTCTAAGGATGCATGAATTCTATTCAAAGCTTAAAACTAAAATAATTATAGAATCGAGCTAGAAGAGGGGGCCATCCCCTTAGAATAGTAGGGCTAGTAGGCTAATTAATGAAGCCCCACCCCGAAGCAGGGGGGATCTTAGCTCCAAGGATTATAGTTGAGTTTCCCTATGAAGGTTGGGGTTGGTAGCTAGGAGGAGATTAGGCGAGTTGGATGGTGGAGAGTTGACTATTTGCTTTTTCAAAGAGGGACTTTACCTGTTTACATCTTCCTCAACACAATGCATTCTCTAGGTTCACATGATGGGGTCACCGCTAATCCAAGTAGTCTTCTCCATACCCTCCATAACTAGTTCTTCTTGGAAGTCATCCCCTATCTCTTGAAACAATGGAAGAAAGAAATTTTGAAAGAAGGTTGAGTGCTTGCCACTTAATCCTACTATAATAGATAGTCTTTAAGGAGAGGGCCCATACAATTCTATGGACAACCCTTGTGTTGATTGAAACCTAGCAAACAAACATCCATAAGTAGGTAGGTTTATGTATACATATGTGTCTGTATACATACATACATACATATGTATGTATGTATGTATGTATGTATGTATGTATGTATGTATGTATGTATATGTGTGTGTGTGTATGTATGTATGTATGTATGTATGTATGTATGTATGTATGTATGTATGTATGTATGTATGTATGTATGTATACACACACATGCATATATATACATTGTATACAGTGAGAATGGGATGATTAAAACTATTACAAAATCATAAAAGATCCAACCACATAAAAATCTAGTTCTACAATCAAGAATCCACCATACACCAATGAAGAACCTAAAACATGCAAACCACAATAAAATAGAAAGATTATACCATTCACATGCTCAATAGGGTTTGATCTTCATTGTTTCCTATCTTCATTTATGTTGTTTGATATATTTGCTCTCAGATTTTGTATTGTGCATAAGAGCTCAACAGAGAACAAATTGTGATTGTGTAGTCGCTTGATCGCTTGAAGGCTATATTGTATAAAGATTGCTAGATTAGGGTTGATAATGATGAGTTAAGCCACTAAAAATGTGGATCTACACCAAACCACAACCAAGAATATAGTGTGGCGGTATTACAAGATTGATGCCCACTAAATTTAGACATAAATGAGTCTTGCGTGCCCTGCTATTCTTCTGTCGTTCCTCATGCTCATTATCCTCTTCACTGATTTAAACTTTTAGTCACCCCTTGAATATCTCAAATTTCCTTCTTGACATGACAGGACAACCTTCTCTGCAACATCTCACTTATTCTTGCAGTCGAAAAGAGAGAACATATAAGCATTTACATATCTATTTTAACTAATCATCACACTTAATGGGTATGGCAACATGAACAAATCACATGGCTTTAGGAATAACTGGCAAAGACAAAACATGATTTAATGGGTTCAGTTAACATTTGAAATGCATATAGTCAAACTTTAATACATCATTACCATCCCATTATACAAATTAAAACATGAAAAAAACTTATGAGTTCTAGGAATAAAAGGAGCTATAGCATATCTCAACTCATCATGCCCCCCAACTTAGTGTCTTGTTGATCCTCTAGCAAGAGGAAAGTTTCTAATTCGGGCACTAATTCGCAAGTCACTAATAGTTCCCTGACCTGTTCATCCTGAAGCCAAATTCCAATTAAAATCCCTTCATCGTTTCTAGTCTGGCCCATCTGGCTTCTTTTGTAGCTGCCTCATGGGGTTTATCTGTAATCTTGCATCCCAACAATGGCCACATGAGGATAGGAGGTTGGAAGATCAAAGTTTGCCAGTCATTGCTTTTCATCCTACCCAAATGGATGTATTTAGGGGCTCTCCGTATAGCTGCATGAAAATTTGGCAGTGAATGAGGTTCACCCTGTTTCAAGTCCTCTGATAGATTATTCCAATGTTGAATCAAATAGTCAACAACAGTTGCACTTTCATTTTCAATTAAGTGTTCATATTCCTGGAATATTTCCTCCCTCATTGGTAACACTTGGCTCCTTACATCAGGCGTTGCTAATAATTTCTGCCAATCATAATAAAGAAGTCGTGGGTCCTTTGCTTCAGTCCTGATTGGGAATGGACAATCAAATTCAATATTTCTATATGCCTTGGACTACGTTCCCATGCTAAATTCATTTTTCACCCATGACATTAATGCTTTTATGTGGATATCACCAATGTATAACAAGGGATTCCACTCACTAATAGAAGTCACGACATAGTTATGCAAATAGAATTCACACAATAAATTTTTAACAGTTGTTGGAGAGGTCTGATAAGCATCATAAAATTCTTCGGGGGTGGCTAAAGGAGGACTAAGGTCTCTATTAATGCGGTTTAGCTTAAAACTTAAATACCGCTCTCTTTTAGATGCCAGGCATAAACCCCTGGTGGAGGCCTACATTGTATCAATTCAAGGACCATACTAGTAATTGTGTCAACTTTAGCTTCCAATTCTACAATCTGATTATCCCTCTTTTCAATTTCCCTTTGTTTCTTATCAATAATTCCATGTAACCTAGCCATCTCTATCTCCCACTGCCTATAAAATGTTAATGTAATAGACAAATGGTGAGAGATGATGGAGGTCTATTAGTTATTACCTTAGGGCGTGGAATTTGTTAACCAGGTTCTTCAAATTTTTCTGCCACATATGCCAGACTTGAAAGTCTGTCAACACCATGTTCTTCTTGGAATTTAACCTCTGTTGGACTCCCATGTTCTTCTTTCTATGTTTCTACTGAAAACACCTCCACTGCATCTCCTGTTGGTTGAACTTTCTGTGTACTCCGTCGATTCCTTTCTTGCATATACTTTTGGAGTAGTTGCAGGAATGATTTCTACTAGAGGCGTTGCTGCAGGAGGATTTCCCTTCGGCTTACACCTTTTGGTTGTAGGAGAAATGTGTTGCTTGAGGCTGCACCATAGTTTCTCCTTCTGTATCAATTGTATCTACTTCTTTCCCTTTCCTTTTAAAAGATGTCACTCCTCTTTGTAAATGAGTGGAGGGTTGCTCAATGTTTGTTTCAACCACCATATCTTCTGCCATAGTCAAAGCTTCTTTGGCAATAGGAGGTTCATTTCCTGCAAAAATTCTAGGAGGCGAGGGATCTCCTATGTCTTCCTCTTGCACTGCTAATTCCTCTACAACAGGAGCATATTCAACCCTAAATTGCAGTATATCTTCAAATACCCCCCATGTCATTTGAGAAACATCCCTAAGAGAATATTCTACTAACAATTTTATCAAACCATGATGACTGACAATGATTTCCATTCTTTCATGTTTCTTTGGCACTTATGGAAATAAGGCGTTATAGAAAATTTGGAACATTTACCCTTCGGCCATGTCGTAAATGACTAAGCAATTTGAAATGGATCAAATGTAAATTTGAATACCTTCCATCGCAGGTAATGTATTTCATTATATACAATACCACCTGGGGCAATTCTACTAGAAGAGATACCCGTCTGGTTCTCTGTTTGTCCACCATCGGAGGTCCATCTGCAGGGTGTGTAAATTCTGCCCTGGTGCTTCTTGCATCCTTAGATTTAGGGAACAACTCTCCTTCCTGTAGCAACCCAGTAACTTCAGCTATTCGTTGTTATGTAGCAATAACCCTCAATTCCTTGCTAGAAGCTTCTCCTTGGTTGAATGAATGCATGAACTCGGAAGCAATTTCTTCATTGTAATCTATTATTTTCAAAAAATAATCAATCCACCCATGCACCCAAAAATAATGGTCACATAGGGCATCCCACAACAACGTGTCATGGATTACAGGTTCATGGCGGATAGGATCTCCACCCATGACTATTTCAGCTCACCAAATAATTTTCGCAGTTGAGAATGAGGGCCTGAAGTAATCTGGAGAACTAAAAATATTTGCTTGAAAAATCCTTATTTACTTCCAGTTTCGGTAGCAGAATGCATTGCTCACTCGTACCAAATAATGTCTCACTATAAAGAATGATGGTAGGCAATCAAATCAAGTTACTGACAAGGACGGATAATCACTTAACTTAGAAATCGGACCATAAAATACCCCCCAATTTATTATGACACGTGTCCACACATGCGGAAAGGACAAAAGGAAGTGTACGCAGATTTGAAATAGGCAATAATCATAGTAAAATAATTAATGCATAATTAATAAAAAATAAGTTATGTACATACCTGTAGTCGTGCAAATAAATGTTGCATGAAATGGTTAGCCAAAAAGATGGGTGAAATGAAATGATATGATGTGAATGAAATGATAGACAAAGAAATGAAGTGGGATGACGTGGATGAAATAATTATTAATGGAGAATAATATCTCCATAAGACATGGAAATATCTTCATGAAATGATGCTTGAAGAATTTATTGAGTGTTAGGAATGTTCCCTGCAGAAGCTGCAGGAACCGCACCCTTAATTTTTCGTTCGGTTGTTGTAGGAACTTCTCTAGTTGCTACAAGAACTGATATTTGATCTTGACTGGTGAATTGTTGCAGGAACTATTCTTTGGTTGTAGGCTTATGATACAAGCGTAGTCGATGACATTTACTAAAAGCTTAAATTGAACTGGATCAATATTGGTCAAGCGAACTACTCCATTTTTGAAAACTTCTTCTATCTCATATGGGCCTAACCATCTTGTCTGCAGCTTTCCCATAGTATCCTTATATCTAGAATCATACAACAACGCCCAATCACCTGCTTGAAATTTCTTCTCCTTTATGTACTTATCATGCCACTTAGCTCTCTAATTTTGAATAAGTTTTGTTTGTTGGACAACCATCTTTCTCAGCTCATCCAAAGAATTCAATTGGTGAATGTGGTCTCTTTGTGCTTCAGAAAGTATCATATTTAATTGTAGAGTTGTTCTCAGAGTTTTATGTTCAAACTCAATAGGCATCATTGCTTCTTTTCCGAACACCATTTCAAAAGGTGTAAAACCAATTGGTGTTTTCCATGTTGTTCTATATGCCCATATGGCTTCAGGAAGTCTTTGAGACCAATCTTTTTTATGAACAAATACTGTTTTAGTAAGAATTGCTTCTAGATCCCTATTTGTGACTTCTACTTGACCATTTGCTTGTGGATGGTATGGGGTAGACTTTTTTGCCTGGTATTGTATTCATTAACCAATGCTACAATCAATGTGGAAGTAAACTGTGGTCCTTGGTTTGAAACAATTTCTCTTGGAACTCCATACCTGGTAAATATTTCTTCATAGAGAAATTCAGCCACTTTATTATCTCTTGCATGTGTCATAGCTCGTGCTTCCACCCATTTGGTGACATAATCAGTACATACCAGAATATAAGATTTTCTATTGGAAGGAGGATCAATTGGTCCAACAAAATCTAATCCCCATTTATCAAATGGTGTAACTAATATCTGTGGATATAATGGCATTTAATCAAATCTAGTAGGCCTACCCATGCGCTAGCATCTGTCACATTTCTTGTGTATTTTGTTGCATCCTTATATAATGTTGACCAATAATATCATGTGCCCAATATTTTAAGTGTTATTCTTTTAGAAAAAAATGCCCTCCACATGGCTCATCATGGCATTCATTAAGGAGATCATATGTTTCATCCTCTCCAATACATCATCTCATGACTTGGTTAGGTCCAGTATAAAATAAACAATGAGAAATCCATGATAAGTTAAATCTTTTCTCAACTAACAATCTTCTCTCTTTAGGAGAGAAATGAATTGGCATTTTATTAGCAGCTAAATAATTGGCAATATCAGCATACCAGGGAGTGTGTGCTTTTATAAGGAACAAATGTTCATCTGGAAAAGCATCATCTATGGCTACAGGATCATCTTGCAATTGAAGCCTAGAAAGATAATCTGCAACCACATTGGATTTTCCTGGTTTATCAACAACTGTAATATCAAATTCTTGCATCAACAGTAACCAACGAGCCAATCTTCCTATAATTGAAGGTTTATTCATGAGATATCTAATTGCGGTATGATCAGTATGCACAAATATCGAATATCATGTTATATAATGCTTGAATTTGTTAATTGCATATATAACTGCTAATATTTCTTTTTCAGTGACAATGTAATTAAGCTCAGGCCCCTGCATGTTCTTGCTGATATAATAAATTGCACTCTCCAATTTATCAATCTTTTGTCCCAAAACTGCTCCTATGGTATAATTTGATGCATCTGTATGAATTTGAAATGACAAGGACCAATTTCTTAAGAACTGGTGCTTGGGTCAATGCTTGTTTGAGCTTCAAGAAAGCTTCATTGCATGAGGAAGTCCAATTAAATTCCATATCCTTGGTCAAAAGAGAATATAAAGGACCTACAATTTTGATGAATTCTTTGATAAACCTCCTATAATATCCAGCATGACCAAGAAAACTCCTAACATCTTTTTGCTTTACCAGTGCAGTCATATTTTGAATGACTTATATTTTTGTTGGGTCAACTTGTATTCCATTTATAGAGATATGGTGATCGATAACTATACCTTCTTGTATCATCATGAAGCACTTTTCAATATTCAATGATAAATTGTAGTCTTCACACTGCTGCAAAAATTTCTTCAGGTTCTTCAATGCCTCTTCAAATTCTAAACCATTGGTTGTAAAATCATCCATATAGATTTTCATGTTGTCCTGGGAAATATCTGAAAATATGCTTATCACTGCTCTTTGAAAAGTAGTTGGAGCATTACATAATCCAAAAGGAAGAACATAATATGCATATGTTTCCCAAGGACAAGTAAATGTAGTCTTTTCTTGATCCATTGGGGCAATTTAAATCTGGTTGTAGCCACTGAATCCATCAAGAAATGAGAAGTATCACTTCCCTGCTAAGGAGTCTAATACCTGATCCACAAATGGTAATGAAAAATGATCCTTTCTGGTTGCCAAGTTCAAAGCTCTATAATCCACATATACTTGTCATTTTCCTCCTTTCTTGGGAACTATCACTAAAGGTGACACCCATTGACTATCCGAAATAGGATAGATAAATCCAGCATTTAATCATTTCTGCAATTCTTCTTTAACTATTTCTCTTAATGCGGGATTGATTCTTCTTTGTGGTTGTCTAAGTGGTCTACAGTCTTCTTTTATGTAGATATGATGGGTACAAACTGTAGGATCAATTCCATGCATGCCCTTGTAATCCCATGCAAAAGCATGTTTATGACATTTGAGCAAGTCCACAAGTGTTATTCTTTGGGTGTCTGTGAATTTATTGTTGATATTCAAATATTTATTTGAATCAACTTCCACATTGATAGTAAGATCAATCTGAGATACTTCAAAAAAATGAAAATCCTACTACAACAGAATATGCAGTATATCAGTGGTTGCAGGAAAGTCTGGTTCTGAAATATTTGATGCTAATTTTTGTGACTACTGCTCTTATCTTAACTCATTTGTCAGAATTTTATAGAGAATTGAGTCATCATCATGAAGTTGGATGAATGGTGCTCTATTAATCATCATAAGGTGATTGACAGAGTTAACTGATTCTTCAAATTATTCTCCCAAGTTAGGCCAAATGACTTGTTATTGATCAAATTGGGGCTAAGCATGAGAATACAGAGCTAGAGTTTTGGTAGTATTTCCATCTGAGATAGTCATATCCCCTGACCGACATTCCATATATGCATCAGCTGTAGAAAGCCAAGGTCTCCCCAAAATCACTAGATATCCTCCCAATGTGGCCTTAGGAGACAAGATCATAAAGTCTGCAGGGTATTCCCAAAATCTAAAGCAACAACTATATCTTCAATCATACCAACTGTGGAACTATCGGCAAGATGTAGGACTGTAGGTGTAGGTCTGAGACTGGTTATTACTGGTGGGGACGGGTTAGGCAAATTTTTCCCATATCTAAGGTGAATATCACTTATAGATAGAGAATAGGTTGGGTATTGATTAGGAACAACTGAATAAACTTGTTGTTGTTGCTGAGTTTTTCTATTAGGATTCGACATTGGTTGAGTGGGAAACTGTGTGGGTTTAGGTGGAACAGTAGTGGTTGTAGGAGGAGGCATTATTGCAAGTGGTTGTGGTTGTTGCATAGGTTGTTGATATCTAGAAGACTGATTTGTCCATGGTTGACCCCCACTCCATTGAGGAGAAAGTTGCTAATTTCCTTGAAATTGATGCCATCATCCCTGAGGTGGAGACCAATTTCCTTATGGTTGTTGCCATTGTGGAGTTTGATTGGCACAATATTGCCCTTGGCCTTCAGAACCATACCAATTTGGATAACTACCAAAATTTTGAGCATATGGAGATTGCCATTGATTGTTTTGTGTATAGGAATTTCCACTATAACCAGAAAAAGAAAGTGGATCGGGAGGCATACCTTTTCTTGGAAAATTTGGCCTTCTTTGAGCAACATAGAAAACGTGTTCATCATCACCTTGTATTGTCTTGAAATCAGGAACTTCAAGATTTGTAACCATTTTACATCTACAGTCTCTTTTCCTTTGTCTATAATGGGGCGGAATTATGCAAGAACTGCATCAGCTTCCTCATGCCTTTTATTAGCTGAGAGTGTGTCTAGTTGAGTAGCCATATTGTTAATGATATCCTCCTTAAAATCCTTCAACAAATGGCTAAGTTCCATTCTAGAAACTCCATTACCAGATGTTGATGAAGAAACTCCTGGCTTAAAACACATATTCTTCTTAGAAGCAGATCTTAAATACTTCTGACAAATTTGTCTAATGTCATTCCATTGTGATTGTGTTATGTCACCTCCTCCCATAAGATCCAAAGCATTTGTGCATTCATCACTGATTCCTCTCAAAAATATCAGCTTGAGAGAATCTTCATTTAGAGTACTATGCTTGGACTTTTTGACACTGAATAGAAACCTTTCCAGATAATCTTCAAGACTCTCATCTTCTTTCTGTGTCATTCTAAAAATATCATCCCCATGGCGGTCAGTGCCTCTATAATAATCCTTTTATTTCGTGAGAAACAATCATTTCATCTCATCCCATGTAGTGATTGTGCTACTCCCTAGACTCATAAACCATCTTAAAGATGATTCTTTCAAAGTGGCAAGGAATATTTTGAGTCTGTGGGCATCTATAGTATAATCAAAACTTCTATAGAGGACATGAAACTCAAACAAGAATGTGTCTGGGTCCTTTGTCACTAATCCATAGAATTTAGGGAGGGAAGATGTTGGAATGTTCTTGAGATTAGCATTATCATCCTGATCAGAAATAGGGAACTCAAATGTTGGTGCCATAGGTGGAGGTGGGTTATTCCCACCAGGGGGTGGATTTCCTTGCATTGGGATTTTGGAAGAATTCACTAAATGAAATTACTCTTCAGGAGGTCCAAAGAGAAAATGGAAGTTGCTCTCAGGAAGTTCAAATTCAGGAGGGTTCAATTTTTGGGGGATTCAATATAGTGCAACAAAAGGATTTACATCTGGGGGGTCATATGGATCGATTCTTATATGATTAGGATGGTTGGGAAGGAATCTACCTTGAGAATCTCTTCTTCGCCTATGCATGCAGATTCATAAGAATTACTTTAAACAATATGGAATATCAAAAACAACTAAACTGAAAACTAAAAATATAATAACCATAACAGGTTCTTAGTTTGACACCATCCCTGACAACAGCGCCAAAAATGTTCGCTCCACCAATAGGAATAATAACTATAGTTAAAGTCTCAACTTGAAGTTTAGACATTCACTTTGTGAAGTTACTATCTCCATAACTGAAGTTCATTTGATTGTCAACCCAAGGACGTATTACTTGAAATGGGTCTGCATTATATATGCACTAAGTTCCTACAATAGCTATCCTGCATTACTCCAGCAACTAAAATCTATTTGGGATAAGCAAGCAAGAATGAAAACAACTGAATGAATACAAGAAAACTTTGCATTAACATAAAACTCACTTAAAGAAATGCTAACTAAGCCCAAAGCTGTCAAACAGGAATTACTTTGTTTGCTTTGGTTGCAGGAACAATCAATGGATATGTTTCCAGTAGCTGCAGGAACAATCAATGCCACGATGTCTACTGTGGCATAAAAGGAAAACTAAACTTAACAAAGGCACAAGATCACTCACCAAGTGGGCCCCCTTGCATGAGTGTATCTAAGCTTCCAAAATAACTCTAAGTGCTAAGAATAACATAACTTTATTCATAGCTTTTCAAAAGTTGATACATCATTCAGAATGAAAGAAGACTAAAACACTCTGCAACTTTATTTCTAAATCTTCTTCTCTTTGTCCCTTTCTTTCCTTCTAACCTCAGAGAAGAAGTAGAGACACTTATTTAAAATAAAATTACAACAAATTCCTACAATTAAGATCACGTCGATGAGAAGAGGCAGATAACATTCATGAAGGAGAACAGTCAGAGTTAAGCCACTAAAAACGTGGATCTACACCAAACCACAACTAAGAATATAGCGTGGCGGTATTACAATATTGATGTCCACTAAATTTAGACATAAATGAGTCTTGTGCGCCCTACTACTCCTCTATCGTTCCTCGCGCTTATTATCCTCTTCGCTGATTTGAACTTTTAGTTGCCCCTTGAATATCTCAAATTGCCTTCTCGACATGACTAGACAACCTTCTCCGCAACATCTCATTTATTCCTACAGTCGAAAAGAGAGAACATACAAGCATATAGATGTCTATTTTAATTAATTGTCACTTATTCATTTCACACATGATATTGCCTATGACAATCCATATGGCAACATGAACAAATCACAGAGCTGCAGAAATAAGTGGCAAAGACAAAACATGATTTAATGGGTTCAGTTAACATCTGAAATGCATATAGTCAAACTCTAACACATCATTATCATCCCATTATACAAATTAAAACATGACAAAAACTTATGAGTTCTAGGAATAAAAGGAGCTAATATCTCAGCTCATCAGTTAGGATAAAAAAAAAGATAAATGACAAGTGTCATAGAGATAAAAATCTAATCAATTAATTAAATAAATAAAAATTTGTTTAATTAGTAGAGGAAGTGGGACCAATTAAATAAATAAAATATTTATTCAATTTAGCAAAAGGATAATTTAAATAAATAACAATATTTATTTAAATAGGGAAAGGCTAGAAAAGGGTAAGTGAATTAATTAAATAAATAAAAATCTATTTAATTAATCAAAGGTTTAGGATAAAATCATTAAATATATAAAATATTTATTTAATTAGGCTAGGACAATTTTAGGTTTCTATATTTTGCCCCTCTTTGAGACAATGCAACCTGTCGTGTTGGCTCAAACAAGATAAGATGAACTGATACAAAGTTGCCCTAGGATGGGAGTGGTATGCCCCCTCGAGAGATTGGATGAGAAATTATGAAAAAAATCGCAGACAATCTCTCAATAAGAAAGAAAGGTGAGAAAGGTGAAGGATAGAGTGACAAGGTCACCCAGGTGAAAACTGACCCAAAAAGGATCAACGGGTAGCAGGAGAGTGACATAGTGGACTAGGGTTACACAACCTATATATACAGGCCATGAGAGAAAAAATCCTCATTTTCATCCACAATCTGTAGAGAAATCAGAGCAGAGCAAAACACTCAAAGAGCATAGAGTGGTGTCAGTAGTCTAGGAGAGATGGTAGTCATATTACATCGATTCGAGAGAGTCTAATGATTTGAGCCGTCAGAGGACATGGGTGAGTCGGTATGTACTTCTACCTTGCTCATTAATTTTGAATTTATTGCATTAGATAGGTAGATAAACAAAAAGGTGAAATTAGGTTTTAGGTTTAACAACATGTCTAGCTTAGTTTAGGGTGTGTCTATGATTTATAGGTGCATCTCGGTAGAGTATGCACGCGTTGATGAATATAATCATGTTTATATCACATGTATGCACATCTACATCCTGATCGCATATAAGTTGTAAAAACATGTCTAGGTGATAGGGGTACGCATGTGTGTAACATCGTCGTGTTTGTGTTATGAAAACGTGTTTGGGTAGGTTTGGTAAACTTATAAAGCACTGAGAGGGGCGGTGAATCAGTGATAGAAAAAACAATAACACTTTAATTGCAGACTGGTAAAAATACTTAACCAATTTACCAATGACTTTGCATATAATCCAAAGTGTTATAAAAGCATTCACTATAAGCAAAACATTCACCATAACACAAATATTTATATGTGGAAAACCCAACTGGGAAAAACCACGGTGAGATGGAACTCATAAGTTA
Organism: Cryptomeria japonica; assembly: GCF_030272615.1. NCBI lineage: Eukaryota > Viridiplantae > Streptophyta > Pinopsida > Cupressales > Cupressaceae > Cryptomeria > Cryptomeria japonica. The sequence continues at coordinate 337,641,302 of NC_081412.1, forward strand.
ACTATCTGCAAAATAGGTAACTAACCGGTTAAGGTCTACATATGCTCTGTTAGGAGCAGATCCTGTTAAATATCCCAATCCCTGTTAGGAGCTATACCTAGTTAAAGGTAACCTCATTGGAGGATTTATATCCAAGTTAATGAATCACCTTGTTAAAGGATTTCTACAATGAATCTTGTTAGAGATTAACCGGTTAGGGGAATTAACTGTTGTAGTAATTAGAAAAGAACAGGCGGTATAATCTAAGAATAGCACATTCTGCTTGTTTAGATCCTTTTTTGATCACACATTACTACATCATTGACATACTCTACAACTCTTACAACAATTCGAATTTACTTCAACTCATAACATCACTCATATCTTCTATCATAAAATAACTCATCACAATGTCTTTTAATAGACATTAGATCTCATGTCAGCTCCTGAACCTTGACACAATTTCCTAGGTTTAGTGAATCTAGACAATCTTCCTTAACATGACACAAATCATTGCCATAGTGTCAGTTGGTGGTAACACATCACAACTGGTGATAACTCACACACAAACTGGGAAACTGGTTGGAACACAGATACCGGCTGAGTGTTGACCGCATCAAACTCACAGACTGATTCAGTTCAAATGATACTGAGTGATTGTCTCCATTCGCCTCCTTGTCTCTCTCTGTTGCATCTCAAAACTGGTAACAATGGAACTGACCAAAACCAATTGTCTTAACTGCATACACCAGTTGTCTACATACACCGATTTAGACATCTTTATATCGATTGAACTTACTTTATACAAATGATACAGGTTAACAATACATATGACTTAATAGTAGTACTGGTTTAACCTTAACTAAGATGACTATGACAATCAAAATATATGTGTGCCATCAATGACAACAGATAAAGTCATCAAATACAAAAATTATCATCATACCAACATTCTCCCCCTTTGGCATTGATGGCAACACTTAGGAAAATTTTGACAACTAAGTGAGCTTACAAAAAAGTACAGACTCCCCTGTTCAACCCAACAATAAGAATAATAATTCTAGTTCAAGTCTCAACCCGAAGTTTAGAAATTCACTTTGTGAAGTTACTATTTCCATAGCCGGTGTTCATTTGATTGTCAGCCCAGGGACGTAATACTTGAAATGGGTCTGCACTATATATGCACTAAGTTCCTGTGATAGCTACCCTGCATTACTATATCAACTAACATTTATGCGGGAAAGGTAAGCTATAATTGAAACTATTGAAAGGCTACAAGAAAACTTTTGCACCAACATAAATTCATTCAAGAAATACTAGCCAAGTTTAATGCTGCCAAACAGGAATTACATTGTTTTGGTTTGGCTACAGGAACAGTCAATGGATCTCTTTCCAATGGCTGCAGTAACAGTCAATGCAAGAACGTCTACTGCAGCTAAAGAAAAAAACTAATTTTAACAAAGGCACAGGAACACTCACCAAGAGGGCCCGCTTGGATGAGTGCTTCCAGGCTTCTAAAACAATTCTACGTGCTCAGAATAACATATCTTTATTCATGGTTCATCAAAAGTCATTGCATGATTCAGAATCAAAAGAAACTCAAAATACTTGTAACATTATTTCTAGAAATCCTCTGCTTTGTTTCTTCTCTTTTCTTTCTAACCTACAAAAAGAGATAAAGACCTTTATTTTAAAAAATATATCTACTTCCTACAGCACAGATCATGTCGATGAGAAGAGGCGGATAATAATTAAAGAAAGGAAACAGCCGGAGGTAAGTCACTGATAATGTGGATCTAAACCAAACCACATTCATAACATATAGTGGCGGTATTTACAATAATAATTCCCACTTAATTAAGACATCAGTAAGTATTGTGTGCCTACTTTTCCTTTGTCATTCCTTACGCTCATCAACATTTCTGCTGATTCAATCTTTCAGTCACTTCCTTGAATATCTCTTTCTGCAATTGGCATGACAGGAGAGCCTTCTCAACATCATTTTATTCCTGAAATTCAAAAGAAATAACATACACATCTATTCTAATTAATCAAAACATCTATTAATTTCACACATGATATTGCCTAAGACAATCCACATGGCAACAAGAATGAATAACATGGCTGCAGGAATAAACTGGCAAAGACAAAACATGTTCTAATAGCTTCAGGCTAACATTTGAAATACATATGGTCAACTTTTGATAAATCATTACTATCATGTAAATCAAAATATAAGAAAAACTTAAGAGTTATGGGGATAAAAATATGCTAATGTCTCAACTCATCATGCCCCCCAACTTAAGGTCTTGTTGATCCTCCAGCAAGAGGAAAATTCTTGATTCTGGCACTAACTCTTAAGTCGCCAATGGTTCCTTGCATGTTCCTCCTGAAGCTTAATTCCAATAAAACCCCTTCATCTTTTCTAGTCTAGACCATCTGGCCTCTTTTGTAACTGCTTCATAGGGCTTATTTGTAACGTTATATCCCAACAATGGCCACATAAGGGATGAAAGATCAAAGGTAACTAGTTATGATTTTTCATTCTGCCTAGTTGGATATATTTACGGGCTCTTTGCATAGCCGCATGAAAATTTGGCAGTGAATGAGGTTCTCCCTGTTTCAATTCCTCTGGTAAATTATTCCAATGTTGAGTTAGGTAGTCAATTGCAGCTGCACTTTCATTTTGAATTAAATGTTCATATGCTTGGAATATTTCTTCCCTCATTGGCAACACTTGATTCCTTACATCTGGCCTTACCAATAGCTTCTACCATTCATAATAAAGAACTCTTGGCTCTTTTGTTTCCTTCCTTAGTGGTAATAGACAATCAAATTCAATATTCTAATGTGTTATGGCATGTGCTCCCATTCTAATCTCATTCTGAATCTATGACATTAAGGCTTTTATGTGGATATCACCAATGTATAGCAAGGGATTACACTCACTATCAGAAGTTACAGTATAGTTATGCAAGTAAATTTCACACAATAATTTTTTCACAGCTGTTGGGGAAGTCTAATAGGAATCATAAAATTCCTCAGGGGTTTCTAAAGAAGGGTTAAGGTCTCTGATAATGCGGTTTAATTGAAAATTTAAGTACTGCTCCTTCAAATGTAGAGCATAAACTCTTGGCGGTGCCCTACATTGCCTATAGAATGTTAATGCAATAGATAAATTGGTGAGAGATGATGGAGGTCTAATAGTTGTTACCTTAGGACATGGGATTTCTTCAAATGATTCCTCGAGTTGTTCCGCCACATATGCCAGTCTTGAAAGTCTGTCAACATCATCCTCCTTCTGAATTTCAACCTTTGCTGGGATTTCTTCTTCTGATGCTTCCACTAAAATAACCTCCATTGCTTTTCCTACTGGACGAACGTTTTGGGTACTACTCCTAGTCCTTCTTGCATTAACCTTTGGAGCGGCTGCAGGAAAGATTTCTTCCTATGGCTTTGCTGCAGGGGTATTTATCTTCGGTTTACGCCTCTTGGCTGCAGGAGAAACTTGAGTTGCCTGCGGCTGAACAATAGATTCATCATCTGCATTAATTACTTCTAATTCTTTCCCTTTTCTTTTAGAAGATATCACTTCCCTTTGAAAAGAAGTGGAGGGCTACTCAATGTTTGTTTCAACCATCTCTTCCTCCATAATAGTCAAAGCTCCTTTGGCGATAAGAGATTCATTCCCTGTAGAAATTATAGGAGAAGAGGGTTCTCATATATCCTCCTTTTCAACTGCTAACTCATTTGCAACAGGAGCATCTTCTACCCTAAACTGCAGTATGTCTTCAAATACCCCCTATTCCATCTGTGAAACATCCCTAAGAGAACATTCTACTAGCAATTTTATCAGACCATGATGGCTAACAGAATGATTTCCATTCTTCTGTATTTCTTTGGCACTTGTGGAAATGAGGTGGTATAAAAAATTTGGAATATTCACCTTCCTGCCATGCCGTAAATGACTAAGAAATTTGAAGTGGGTTGAATGTAAATTTGAATACCTCCCATGCAAGTAATATACTTCATTATATACAGGGTGACCTGGGGCCATTATGTCGGAAGGGATACCCTTCTGCTTTCTTGCTTGTCCACTATTAGAGGTCCATCTGTGGGGCGTGTAAATTTTGTTTTAGCACTTCTAGCATCCTTTGATTCAGGAAACGGTTCTCCCTCCTACAACAACCCCGTAACCTCAGCTATTCGTTGCTCTCTAGCAATGACCCTTAATCCTTTAACAATAGCCTCCCCTTGGTTGAATGAATGCATAAACTCAAAGGCAATTTCCTCATTATAATCTGTTATTTTCAAAAAGTAGACAATCCAACCATGCAGCCGGAAATAATGCTCACAAAGAGAATCCTGTAGCAACACATCATGGATTATTGGTTCATGGCGGATAGGATCTCCACCCATGTCTCACTCTGTTAATGTAACAGTTTTTTGCAGCTGAGAACGAGCAACTGAAATACTCTACAGACTGAAAATGTTTGATTGAAACTTCTTTACCCACTTCTAGTTTTGGTGGTAGAATTCATTACTTTCTTATGCCAAAAAAAGATCTCATTAAAAGAATGATGGCAAGCAATGAAATCAAGGTACCGAAAAGGATGAATAATTACTAATTTTGGAAATCGGACCATAAAATACCCCCCAACTTATTTTGGCACGTGTTCACACATGCTGAAAGGATATAGGGAAGTGTACGTGGATTTAGCAAAGGCAATAATCATAATGAAATCATAAATGCCTAATTAAAAAAATATATATGTACATACTTGCAGTCGTGCGAAAATAATGGCGAAATGAAATGATTTGACATGAATGAAGTGACAGATAAAGAAATGAGATGGGATGACGTGGATGGAAAATTTATTTATGGAGAATAATATTCCCACAAGACATGGAAATATCATTATAAAATGATGCTTGGAGAATCATGAAGTGGCAGGTGTGTTCGTTGCACAGGCTATAGGAACCTTTCCCCAAATACTTTCTTCTATTGCAGTAGGAACTTGCCTAGTTGTTGCAGGAACCTGTGTTTGATCCTTCTTGGCGAATTGGTGTAGGAACTCCTCTTTGGTGGTAGGCTTATGATAAAGATGCAATCTATGACCATTTACTAAAAGCTTAAACCGAACTGGATCAATTATGGTCAAACGAACAACTCCATTGTTGAAAACTAACTCTATCTCATATGGGCCTAACCATCTAGTTTGTAGCTTTCCCATAGTATCTTTATATCTTGAGTCATATAACAGTGCCCAGTCACCTACTTTAAACTTTTTTCTCTTTGATGTATTTATCATGCCACTTGGCTCTCTGATTTTGAATCAGATCTGCCTGTTGGACAGTCATTTTTCTCCACTCATCCAAAGCATTCAATTTCTAAATACGATCTCTTTGTGCTTTAGAAAGTGTCATATTTAATTGCAAAGTTATCCTTAGAGTTTTATGCTCAAACTCAATAGGCGTCATTGTTGTTTTTCCATACACCATCTCAAAAGGTGTAAAACCAATTGGTGTTTTCCAGGTTGTTCTATATGCCCAAATTGCTTCTGAAAGTTTGTGAGACCAGTCTTTTTTATGAACAACTATTGTCTTGGTAAGAATAACCTCTAACTCCCTATTTGTGACCTCTACTTGTCCATTGGCTTGTGGATGATATGGGGTAGATTTTTTGTGCCTTATATTGTATTCATTGACCAAGGCTGCAATCAATGTAGAAGTAAATTGTGGTCCTTGGTCTGATACAATTTCCCTTGGTACTCCATATCTTGTAAATATCTCCTCATAAAGGAACTCAACCACCTTATTATCTCTTGCATGTGTCATGGCTCAAGCTTCCACCCATTTGGTGACGTAATCAGTACATACCGGGATGTAATATTTTTCATTAGAAGGGGGATCAATTGGACCAACAAAATCTAATCCCCATTTATCAAATGGTACAACTAATATTTGTGGGTATAATGGCATCTCATCAGATTTAGTAGGTCTCCCCATGTGCTGGCATATGTCACATTTCCTTGTATACTGTGTTGCATCCTTATATAATATTGGCCAATAATATCATGTGCTCGGTATTTTGAGTGTTGTTCTCTTAGCAGCAAAATGTCCTCAACATGGCTCATCATGATATGCATGCAGGATATCATATGTTTCATCTTCTCTTACACATCTTCTCATGACTTGGTTAGGTCTAGTATAAAATAAACAATCAACAATCCATGAGAAGTTAAATATTTTCTCAACTAGCAACCTTCTTTCTTTAGGAGAAATGAACTGGCATTTTAGCAATAGCTAAATAATTGGCAATATCAGCATACCAGGGAGTGTGGGCTTTTATAAGGAATAAATGTTCATCTGAAAAAGCATCATCTATGGCTATAGGATCTTCCTGCAACTGAAGCCTCGAAAGATAATCTGCAACCACATTGGACTTTCCTAGTTTATCAATAACTGTGATATCAAATTCATGCATCAATAGTAACTTGCAAGCTAATCTACCAATAATTAAAGGCTTATTAATGAGATATCTGGTTGCAGTATGATCAGTATGTACAAATATAGGATATCCTATTATATAGTGCCTGAATTTGTTGAGTGCATATATAACTGCTAACATTTCTTTTTCAGTGACTATGTAATTTAACTCAGGCCCCTGCAAGTTCTTGCTAATATAATATATTGCACTCTCCAAGTTATCAACCTTTTGTCCTAAGACTGCTCCTATTGCATAATCAGATGCATTCGTATGAATTTGAAATGGCAAGGACCAGTTCGAACCTTTAAGAACTAGTGCTTGGGTCAAAGCTTGCTTGAGATTTAAGAAAGCTTCATTGCATGTGGTAGTCCATTTGAATTCCATATCCTTGGTCAGAAGAGAATATAAGGGACTTGCAATTTTGCTGAAATATTTGATAAACCTTCTATAATATCCAGCATGACCAAGAAAACTTCTGACATCTTTCTGCTTTATCGGTGCATTGATATTTTGAATAACTTCATTTTTTGTTGGGTCAACCTGTATTCCTTTTATAGAGATATAATGACCAAGGACTATACCTTCCTATATCATCATGAAGCACTATTCACTATTCAATGACAAATTATAGTCTTCACACCATTGCAAAACTTTCTTCAGGTTCTCTAATGCTTCTCCAAAGTTTGAGCCATAAGTTGTAAAATCATCCATATAAATTTCCATGTCGTCTTGGGAAATATCTAAAAATATGCCATCACTGCTCTTTGAAAAGTAGCTAGAGCATTACATAATCCCAAAGGAAGAACAAAATATGCATATGTTCCCTAAGGACAAGTAAATGTAGTCTTTTCTTGATCCTCTAGGGCAATTTGAATCTGGTTGTAGCCACTGAATCCATCAAGAAATGAGAAGTATCTCTTGCGGGCCAAAGGGTCTAATACCTGATCCACAAATGGCAATGGAAAATGATCTTTTCTGGTTGCTAAGTTCAAGGCTCTGTAATCAACAAATACCCTCCATTTTCCTCCTTTCTTAGGAACTATTACCAAAGGTGATAACCATTGACTATCAGAAATAGGGTAGATAAATCCAGCAATCAACAAATTTTGCAATTCCTCCTTAACTATTTCTCTTAATGTAGGATTGATTCTTCTTTGTGTCTATCTAAGTGGTCTACAGTCTTCTTTTATGTAGATACGGTGGGTACAAACTGTTGTATCAATTCCATGCATATCCCTATAATCCCATGCAAAAGCATATTTATGACATTTAAGCAAATCCACAAGTGCCACTCTTTGAGATTCCACAAGATTATTGTTGATATTTAAATATTTATTTGAATCAACCTCTATTTTGAAAGTAAGATCAATCGGGAATATATCAGAAAAATGAGAAGTACAGACTTCCGACGGCAACAGAGTATGCAATATATTAGTGGCTATAGGAGAGTCTGAGTCTACAGTATTTGGTACTAACTACTGCAATTATTGCTCTTGTCTTAACTCATTTGTCAAAATTTTATAAATAATTGAGTCCTCATCATGAAATTGGATGAATGCTCCTCTATTAATCATCATAAGGTGATTGATAGATTCAACTCCTTCTTCAAATTCTTCTCCCAAATTAGGCCAAACGGCCCGTTGTTGATCAAATTGGGGCTGAGCAGTAGAATACAAAGCTAATGTTTTGGTAGATTTCCCATCTGAAATAGTCATATCCCCTAATCGACACCCAATATATGCATTAGTCATAGCAAGCCAAGGTCCTCATAGAATCACCGGATATCCTCCCAATGTGGCCTTTAGAGACAGGATCATAAAGTCTGCAGGATATTCCCAATAATCCAAAGCAATAACCACAACTTCAATCATACCATCAGGTTGAACTGTAGAACTGTTAGCAAGTTGTAGGACCGTAGGTGTAGGTCTGAGACTAGTGATTTCAAGTCGCTACATTTTTTCCCTTGTCATAACATTAATGGATGCCCCTAAATCAACCAAAACATTTTTTATCTGAGTGCCATTAATGACAATATTCACAACAGGACTACTAGAATCAGAATACTTAGGAATTGAAAATTTTCCTACCATGATATCTACCAGTTGACACATTACATGCACTATTTGTGGATTTTTCCTCTTTTTGCCAGGCTTTTTTAGACATGCTTCCCTAAGTACCTTACTGTATATAGGAACATCCTTTATTTCTTGTAACAATGGAATTTTAATACATACGTGTTTCAGTTGATCTATAATATCAAAAATTTGCTCTTGTTCTGTAAGAACTTCTTTTTTCTTGCAACCTATGGGCAAATGGGGGTAGTTGTTGATTTTGAGGTATTGTGACTGTTGGACTAGAGATTTCTTGTTCTTTGGGTATTTCAGTTATAACTGGAGGAGATGGATTAGGCAGAGTTGTCCCAAATCTGAGGCGAATATCACTTATAGATAAAGAATAGGTTGGGTATTGATTAGGATCATCTGAATAAACTTGTTATTGTTGTTGAGATTTACAATTGGGATTCGGCATTGGTTGAACAATAGTGGCTGCAAGGGGAGGCATTATTGCAGGTGGCTGTGGTTGTTGACTAGGCATTTGATTAGCAAAATGATGGCCTTGGCCTTGAGGACCATACCAATTTGGATAAGTACCAAAATTTTGAGCTTATGGAGATTGTCATTGATTATTTGGTGCATAAGAATTCCCAATATAACCAAAAAAAGAAAGTGGATCTAGAGGCATACCTTGTCTTTGTAAATTTGGTCTTCTTTGAGCAACATAGAAAACTTGATCATCATCACCTTGTACTGGCTTGAATTCAGGAACCTCAAGATTTGCAACCATTTTACATCTACAGTCCCTTTTACTTTGTCTACAGTGAGGGCAGAATTCTGAAAGAACTACATCAGCTTCCTCATGCTTCTTTTTAGCTGAGAGTGTATCCAATTGAGTAGCCATATTGTTTATGATATCCTCCTTAAAGTCCTTCAACAAATGGCTAAGTTCCATTCTACAAACTCCAATACTAGATTATGAAGAAACCCCTGGCTTGAAATGCCTATTGTTTTTAGAAGCAAATCTGGAATAGTTCTTACAAATTTGTCCTATGTCATTCCATAGGGATTGTGTAATGTTACCTCCTCCCATAAGATCCAAAGCATCAGTGCATTCATCACTAATTCCCCTTAAAAATATCATCTTGAGGGAAAGTTCATTTAGAGTACTATGCTTGGACTTTTTGACACTAAACAGAAACCTTTCTAGATAATTTTCAAGACTCACATCTTCTTTCTATGTCATTCTAAAAATGCCATCCCCATGGTGATTAGTACCTCTACAATAATCCTTGTACTTTGAAAGAAACAATCACTTCATCTCTTCCCATGTAGTAACTATGCTACTCCCCAAGCTCATAAACCATCTTAAAGATGATTCTTTCAAAGTAGCAGGAAATATTTTGAGTCTATAGGCATTTGTAGTATAATCAAAACTCCTATAGAGAACATCAAACTCAAATAGGAATGTGTCTAGATCCTCTGTCACTAATCCATAGAATTTAGGGAGGGAAGAAGCTGAAATGTTCTTCAGATTAGCATTATCATGTTGATCAGAGATAGGAAACTCAAATGTTGGATCCAAAGGTGGGGGTGGATTATTTCCACCAGGAGGTGCATTTCCTTGCATTGGACCTGTAGGGGGAATTAATAGATGAAATTCTTCTTCTGGAGGTCCAAAAAGGAAATGGAGGTTGTTCTCAGGAAAGTCAAATTCAGGGTGGTTCAAATTCTCTGGGGTTTGGTAAAGTTCAGCAAAAGGATTTATATTTGAGGAATCAATTTCTGCATGATTAGGATGACTGTGTAGAAATCTACCTAGAAAATCTCTTCTTCGCCTATGCATGCAGACTCATAAAATCTTTTCAAACAATTAACTGAAAACTAAAGAGATAATAACCATAACAGGTTCTTAGTTTGACACCATCCCGGACAACGGCGCCAAAAATGTTCAACCCAACAATAAGAATAATAATTCTAGTTGAAGTTTCAACCCGAAGTTTTGAAATTCACTTTGTGAAGTTACTTTATCCATAGCCAGTGTTCATTTGATTGTCAACCCAGAGACGTAATACTTGAAATGGTTCTGCACTATATATGCACTAAGTTCCTATGATAGCTACCCTAGATTACTGCAGCAACTAACATCTATGCAGGAAAGGTAAGGAAGAATTGAAACTATTGAAAGGATACAGGAAAACTTCTGCATTAACATAAATTCATTCAAGAAATATTGGCTAAGTTTAATGTTGCCAAACAAGAATTACTCTGTTTTGGTTTGGCTGCAGGAATAGTCAATGGATCTCTTTCCAATGGCTGCAGGAATAGTCAATGCAAGAACGTCTACTACAGCTAAAGAAAAAAACTAATTTTAACAAAGGCACAGGAACACTCACCAAGTGGGCCCCCTTGGATGAGTGCTTCCAGGCTTCCAAAAAAATTCTAAGTGCTCAAAATAACATACTTTATTCATGGTTCATCAAAAGTCATTACATGATTCAGAATCAAAAGAAATTCAAAACACTTGTAACTTTATTTTTAGAAATCCTCTACTTTGTTTCTTCTCTTTTCTTTCTAACCTACGAAAAGAGATAATGACCTTTATTTATAAGAAAACATCTACTTCCTACAACACAGATCACGCTGATGAGAAGAGGTAGATAATTATTCAAGAAAGGAAACAACCAAAGTTAAGTCACTGATAATGTGGATCTAAACCGAACTATAGTCATAACATATAGTGGTGGTATTTACAACACTAATGCCCACTTAAGTAAGACATCCGTAGGTATTGCGCACCTACTTTTCCTCTTTCGTTCCTTATGCTCATCGACATTTCCATTGATTCAATCTTTCACTCACCTCCTTGAATATCTCTTTCTGCAATTAGCATGATAGGAGAGCCTTCTCAACAACATCATTTTAATCCTCCAACTCAAAAGAAAGAATATACAAATCTATTTTAATTGATCAAAACATCTATTAATTTCACACATGATATTGCTTAAGACAATCCGCATGGCAACATGAATGAATAACATGGTTGTGGGAATAAACTGGCAAAGACAAAACATGTTTTAATAGGTTCAGGCCAACATCTGAAATACATATAGTCAACTTTTGATAAATTATTACTATCATGTAAATCAAAATATAAGAAAAACTTAAGAATTCTGGGGATTTAAATATGCTAATGTCTCAACTCATCATCCCCCTTAACAGTACATACAAAATTTTGACTCTTAAACTAATTCTACTCCCCCTTTGACAAAAATGCCAAACAGAAAAGTAAAATACATACATTACATCAAAATTTGTCATAAAAACCTACATATATAGATAAAAGAGTTTTGAAGTCTTTACAATGCAATTCTCATGAAAATATCACTGAAATAAAACTTTAACTGCGTAAGGTCATAATCCCATGTTTCTAACAGTTTCTCAGTGATTTCAACACATGTCAAAATTTGTGCAGCAAATTCTTCCATAGCATCAATAGTGCTCATCTCCGGGGTAGCCAAAATTGCTTCAGAATCCTTGTATGCCCTTTGTAAGATTTCAAATTTTGGAATTAATTGATTCTTCAGCTCCTTCAAGGATCTTATCCGCTTCACTTGTTCAAAATTATAAACTTCTAATGGGTGTTGTAAGGCACCAACATATTTACCAAATTTCAAAGTGGAATCCTGTACCAGTAGGTATGCATTACTTATCCACTCAAGTTCCTTCTCTGTATATTCTTTCTTTTTCTTTAACTCAGAACAAAATAATGAAACCTTAGATATAGTGGCCAAAATCTTACTGCCATTTTCTATACCATTTTTTAACAAATCTTTGTTCATTGTTAAAGCAATCTTACCATTATCAATTTCTGAAATCAGTTGCTCTCCCCTTTTTTTCCTGTAATCTTTTTCTGCTAAGGCATGAGCTACCTCTTCAAGTGCGTTTAGTTGTTCACTAACATCAACAACTAACTATCCAAGCTTAGCAATAAAAGTGGATAGATTACCTGTATCAATCTCCAATAGGAGACTTGACAAAATATCAATAATAATTTGAATGGTCTCTGCTTCTCGTTTCCGTTCTTTTAACCTTTTCTTATGTGCTCTAGATTTCATAGCAGTAGCAACCTCCATTAATTCAAAGGCACTCAGATTGTCTATATCTATAGGACCTTTAATGCTGATTGAGTCATCATCGTCCTCGACATTTATTTTCTTCTTCATCTTTGTTTTATTCTCTTCATCATTATTCTCTTCTACCTTCTTTTCTGGTTTCTCTTTTTGTTCCTCCGTTGTTGGTGTAATGACCGGTGGCAGTTGAATTTCAACAATATGTTCTTTCTCTAGTGGTGGTTGTATGTCCATACTTTGTTCAGTAGTCGGTGCTTCTTCTTCTTTTTGTGTCTTAACCATATCTGATTCCTATTCTTTATCTTTAACCAGTTCAAAATAGGTACTGGTTGTATCAACAGTATCCTAAACATCTTCAGTTTCATCCACAAAGAATATGACAGGTGGTTAAATAGTGTCATCTTTGTCCTTGACAAGGTAGGCTACATCCGGTGGAATAATTTCTTCAATGTCCAACTCTGATGGAGCTCCAATATCAATCTGATAAAGCTTATTGTGATAGTTATTTAACTGATCATTCATTCCCTGAATAACTTTAGCTACCCGATGAGTATCATCTTCAACTTCCTGATTTTTTCCTTTCAATAGTTTCATTGTCCTTGATCTTGTATGAAATTGTCCCTTATGCTTAAAAATCATTTCTAACAACTCTTCAAGAGACAATTCAGGAAAATATTGAACAAAAATTCTATCAATCATCTCTTGTTCCTAATGAATAATCAACTTCCATTTATTTTCAAGAATTAAATTTAATGAATCAGAGATTTCTTTATGAATCTCATGTGGTAACCAGTTATATTGACATAGGTAATTGATTACCTCTTGTACCACTTCTTATATATAAACTTCATCAAAAGAATCAAAATATTCTTTTACATTACGAAATTTCTTTCTCTTTAATGTTTTCATTCCTTTCAAAATGATTCATTGACTTGAAAGATGCAACATCGATAGAAATATTTTCCTTAGGGATTTCCCCTATTGATTTAGATTTCTTACCGGTTTCCTTTAGCTTCTTCTTTTCTTCCTCAGACTCACTATCCTTAGATTCTTCTTGTAGGATGAGATGTCTGCCTCTCTTTCTAGTGGTAGTCTGCTTCTTTGTGTACACTTTAGGTATTGGTTCCTTCTTGGTTTGAACACTTCTTGTTACTTTAGTACCGGTTAACATAGAAGCTTCTTGATCATATTTTTTCTTTTTCCCTTTCACACTACTGGGATGTGTCGATACAATCCTTTCTTGATAAGTACTGAGTCTCTTCTTCTTTGTGTCCTTAGGAGATTCTAGAAGGTTGTTGGCATAACCGATCAAAAAGTCATAACTGACATCATAGCCCATTTGCTTCATTTATTCTTCTCTTGGTTCAACAGCCTCCATAAGGCAGAAATTGGTGGTCACAGTGAAACATATGTATTTTTCAAAGTGTTTCACCACTTCATCTGATAACCTTAGTCTCATACTCATCATCTTCTAGAATTCATTGAAATACCTGTTCATAGAAACTCAATATGTGTTCTTTACAATAGTTATACTATTCTTAATCTGGGCCGAAACAGGTGTATCATTAGACCATTGAATATCTCCAATTGAAAGTCAAGTGACTTCGTTCCTCTCCTAACAGTTTTCTTATCTCTTCAGCTTTCTTTCGCATCTTTCTTTCATCCATCTACTAGAAATAGAAAAATGAATCGATCAAAAGTTATCCAAACTTGAACTTCTGATTATTGTCCTTCTTGATCGATTCCAAATTCAACATAAGCTGACTTCGCATTGCCTCACATAGATCATAATCTACATTTTGCTTAATCATCCGGTAGGCACCATGTACAGGAGTCAATGACACACTATTCATTCTGCTGGAATGAAATATCCAATAACCGATAATCATTGTAGCATATCTGAATGCTTCATCTGCAATGTTACTAACAAATATAGCATGACCATCACAAGTGGTATTCGTTAGTTGATTATATCCTTGCCACTTTGGAAAAGTCATCTATAGTTAGAGACTTCATCTCCTTAACAAGTTGCACCGTTTCTTTAAAGGTTTTGACCATATCCGTCGTTGGTTCAATCATTTGTCCATCCTCCTTCAAGAGTTGTATATCAATGCATTTTAAATCTTTCTGCATCGTATCAATTAGTTCTTTTAATCCTTTTAGTAGCTTGATAGATTCTTCATGACCCTATTGAATGATAGAATTTCTCCATTCAACATTCTTTCTTGAAACATACAACACGTTGTCATCTAGGTTTTCCACTGGCTTCTCAGTTATAAATTTCATAACGCCAAATTTTTGCACATCATTCATCTGCGCTGAGACTACTACCCATTTAGTTCTTTCTTTTTCCCATGCGGTAGCTTCCAGTTCCAGCTCTTTACTCACAGTTATGGCGTTATCATAAACCTTGATCAGGCTAGCAATATAGTCTATGCCTTGTTGCACTATAGAATCAAGCCACTCATCAAAAACTTTAGCTATCATGTGGCTTCTCTGGACTTGATCTAACAGTTTTTGATTCACTGGTGATTTGGGATCAAAGGACAATATCATTTGTGTCAAGGGCTGAGGACTCGGGTGATGTATGGCGTTAATATACTTTGCCATCTGGGTAACAACTTATTTCAAATTGAATTTATCCTTCTAATCTTTCCAAGTCCTGGATATCATTCTCTTAGTAGAGGATTCTAAATGTTTGGCATCTACTGCCCTTGAAGAAACTCCCAGGTCGATTTTTTCAACAATAAAATCATTCCTAGTGGCTTTTTCTGGATCTCTATCTGAGACAGGCTTAGCTACTTCCGCTACCCAATGGCCTATTTCATCATCAACTTCCATCATTTTTTGTGTTTTGAGCTTCTTGGGTTTAGATATTTTCCCAAGGCACTTGCTTACCATATCCTCCATGGGAATTGTAATAGGGACAATGATGTGTTTCTTTCCAATTGAAGCTCCAAGCCATCGAGAAGTACTAGAATTTTATTTAGGCGGTGGTGTCTGATCATCCAGTGGGTTGACAATAGTCATAGTGCTCATCGGATTTGGATCTTCTTTAGGTTATTTACCTGCATCTGTATCCTGCATTGAAGGGTTACTTAACAATTGTTGATCTATGATCACTTGGGTTTCTTCGCCTGAATCCAAGTCCACAATAATTTGATCCACCACTGATTCATTGTTCTTCTTTTTGCTCCTTGAATGAGTAACTCAAACTACTGAAGAACTCAATGGAGACCTCTTTGACTTTTGGTTTGAGCCTCTCCAATAGTAAGCCTTGTGTCACCTGCAACATTAACAATTTTGTTAGAGGAGGAAGTGGGAATCTGTGTTGTAGCAAGTGGACCAACTGTTAATTCATGAGGAGTGACAATCAACTCCTTTCTAAATTTTCAGTCTCTTAACCACTTCTCTGTTCTTCTTATGACATTGAAGGATTTGGCTTGAATATTTTTCTCTTCCCTTCTATCCCAATCAATTTCAGGAATAGGTTTCCCTTGAACCCTTTCATTGAATTCAGAATCCAATACATCTTCCCCTTCCTCTTCTTATACTCCAAACACATTAATGGATAACCTCATTGTAACAACCTGTTGCAGTGTAAATCTTGACCACAATCGCCTCCTCAATTCAAATTCATCACAACAATTCTCCCAGTAATCTTCTAATTGAGGTTCATGGAAGAAATGGTCATCAACATTTAGATGTTCTACAACATATCCCTTGCTATAAAAATTACGTCTGGCATTGTAGGGCTGCAAATTCATTTTCTTGAACTCTAATTCTAGGTTCAAGGCATTAGATACAGATTTACAACTATAGTATCCAAGTTCAATCAAGAGAGCAACCCCAGATTTACTCTTAGTCCCTAACCTTTTGTCTATGTGGGCTAACTGTCTGCAAACTTCAATAATCACATAACTGTCAAAGGCATGCCTGGTAAATTTGAATGGTTCACCTTCAAAGCCCCCCACTCTAATATAAGTAAACCTGGGAAACTGGCTAAAGTAGCTTCCATATATATTGACCAGCTCCATGGCCTCAACTGACATTTTTTTAACTATGTCTCCCTGTAATTCAAAGGCAAGCCTTCCTGCAAAGACATCATTCCATCTTGTGAAATTTTCTGCATGTCTCTATTGTTGGAGATAAGGGTAATAATCATAAACCTTCATGTCATCCACCCAAGGCTCATTATGCAACCCCGACCATTCTTTGGTACAAGCCAATATATAAAATAAATATGAGGACATGTAAAAACTGGACATCCCAACAAAGTTACTCAAACCCTCATGGAGTCTTTCGGTAATAACGTGCGCCCAATCAAGATATTTCTCACCAGCTAATAACACCTGAATATAAAAGTACATCCAATCCTCCCAATAGAAAGAGTTTGAGTTCCCTTTGAGTCTGTTTAACTATATTACAATGTCTCGTACCTTTGTGATGAAATTCTCCATGGTAAGAGGCTTGGATAACCGAGACCCCCCTTTCTAAATCTTTAGAAGCCAATTCCTTGCAATGACACTTCTATATGTGCTTTTCTTCTCAGAGAAAAATGCATATGAGGTTCCAATTGACCAGTCTTCATACAACTCTTTATGAGGGATTCCTATTGCAGCCATCACCGTTTCTCTGTTAATTTCTACTAGCAGTTCACCATTGCTGGTCCTAATGCTCCTACTTTCAACATCATATTTGTTCATACATGCTATCACTAGTTCTGGAAAAGGAGCGGTAGTTGGGAAAGCAACAACTTCAATCAAGCCACTTCTAACTATTCTTTCCATCATCAAATCTACCCCAGGGTTTCTAGCTCTTTCTAAGAAATCTCCTAAGCCAGCTTCGGCCAAAGAAATGTCACCCAGCTTTGGAAGTATACTAACTAGGCATGATGTGAGACCAAGCTTTGGAAGAGTCATCTTCATAATGACCACTTTTACATTTATCAAACAGTTCCTAAACAGGACAAAATTCTATTCCAAAACAAAGAATTTTCCTACACTAACTAACTTTCTCAGCTAGTAACACAGCGAAGGGAAATTATCAAAACTCACCTTTTACCACCATGAACTTTGTGAAACCCTCAGAATATGGAGTTGAAATTTACCTTCGGCATCTTTCACTCCTTCAACAATAACATCTACTACTTTCACAATTTAAGAATTCACATGTTAAGAAGTGGAAAAATTGAGTAACATCTACACGTGCCTCATAATGATTAATCTGAATGTGTCAAATAACCAATGATTCGATGAGAACCTGACAACTTTCTTAATTACACATCAACTCCACACAAACGGTTTACGTTTTCATGATTTCTTTCCAAAATTAAAATTTTAAATTATAAGATGCCAAGAATATTCCTTTTGTCGCACCACCTTTAGTGTTATTAATGTCCTTGGGGCCAATCTTGGAATGAACCTTTGAACTTTAAACCATCTTGCAAGGAGTTCAATGGCTCAAGTTCAATCCCGAGAAAACAAAAGAACTCTCAACTTGCAGCTCAACACAACACCGAGAATGAGTGAAGACCCTTAAAAAACATAAAGGAAGACTTTGAACCTTGAACCTTGAACTGATTTAGAAATGGTTCAAAGTTCAATTTCAAGACCGACTTAACACATTCACGCTCGCTCCCTTAATAACATTACAAAGTCGCAACCCACGTAAAGGCACCAGATGAACTTTGAACCTTGAACCTATACGCAGGTTCAATCGACAGGTTCAATGGGGTAGAAAAGGTGAAGCATAAAGGAAAAAAAGGTGCATGGCTAAAGACAGATCAAACCGAATGAAGGAAACAAAATTAAAGACACATTATTTTGCTCAAAACAAATAATGGGGTAACAAACTGTAAACTGAGCCCACTTGGGAAAAGGCTGAGCTACAGGTGGTGGTGGTGGTGGGGATGGTGGACCATCATCTGCATCATCCTCAAAAGATGAAGAGGGAGGAGTAGGCAGTAAGGGAGAAGTTGGTGATGGAGAATCCATCTGAGGAAGGCGCTCATCAAACTAGACATCCCGCCTAAACATGACCTCTCAAGAATCAAGATCAAACAACTTGTATGCCTTAACATCCTCATTATAGCCAGCAAAAATGAGTGATCGGCTCTTCCTCTCCATGGCTTTCCTCTGAGCATATGGAATAAATGCCCGAGCCTCACTACTAAAAACTGCCTCAACCCAAAAAGCAGGTTGCATAGAACATGACTGCCTCAGCCCAAAAAGCAGGTTGCATAGAACATGACTGAAGCATACAACTAGCCATCTCCCGTAGTGTTATATTCTTTCTCTCAGCAACACCATTCTGCTGAGGAGTGTGAGGAGCTAATAATTGATACTGCAAACCATACTTTGTGCAGAAATCTATAAAATCTTGATTCACATATTCTCTCCCATTATCTGTGTGTATCCTTCGTATAGAAAGACCAGACTGTTTCTCTACAAATGTCTTAAATACTTGAAATGAATCAAAGACATTAGACTTGTACTTACAAAATTACACCCATGTACGTTTGGAGAAGTCATAAATAAATGTGAGCACATACTTGGACCCTGAAAAAGATGGAGTCAAAAATGACATAAGATCATTGTGTATCAAATCCAAGGGTTCCTTAGCACGTGTGGCTCTGCTTGTATGAAAAGGATCACAGTGATTCTTTCCAAGTGCACAACCTTGATATATACCATCAGTACTTGATATCTAAGGGAGCCAAATCACAAGTGACTATGTGCTCATCAGTTGTAAGTATCTGTAATTGACATGGCCAAAACGCTCATGCCAAAGTCTACTCACTGAATCTGCATGTGCTACAAGAGAAACACCTGAACCATCTGGACTCTCAAAGACATCAAACTGGTATAACCGAGAATTAGGATCAACACTACCAGTAGCCACAACCAAATCAGGATCATGGAGCTCTCTAATAACCACATCATGTGGTGAGAACTCAATTGTTTTACCTGAGCCAGAATGACAAATCTGATAAACAGAGAGGAGGTTCGTTGAAATGTCATGAACCAAAAGAACATCCTGAAAACAACCACCTGTCAATGGAATAGAACCTAAACATGAAACTAAAAGTTGTGTTGAGTCACCAACTGCAATCTGTAAATTATTACTATGAGCAAGTGAGGTAACAAGCTATTGTGAGTGTTTCATGTGGTGAGAAGCCCCTAAATCAATAATCCAAGTGGATGCAGAAGCAATTTCTCATGCAGAAAGATGGAGGTTGAGGAGAAGAAATGTGATGCTGATGCATGGCTTCCTCCAAAGGCTCTAATTGTTTCCAACATTGGGAAACTGGATGACCTTCCTTGCCACAGAAACTGCAAAGTTCATCTGATTTCTTCTTAGTCTTGGAGGAAGACTCGCCAGACTTAGAAGATTTCTCTTGTTTGGGATAAGAATTTAGTTTATAATCAGACTTAGGTGGTGGCTTGGAGGAACACTCACTACTAGCTGAATCCTTCTTAGGCTTCAGTTTCTGCTTCTTGTTCTCTTTAGATTTCTGAGCAACCAATTTTTTGTTCTTTAATCCTACCAGAGTGTCCAACTGAGATAGGTGAGCCTGCTCATGAGTCAAGCGATCATAGAACACATCAAAAGTAGGCATGGTGAAGCATGTACCCAAGGCATCCATAGTAGAATAAAATGTGGAAGCAAATATCTAATAGGGACCTCGAAGCTTTGAGAGAATCAGGTAGATACATTCAGTGTCTGTCTTATTTTTACCACAACTATGGAGGATAGATCTGGTGGTGGTTTTAAACTTGTTCAGAAAGTCCTCAATGTGAGGACAGGACTAAGGTAACAAGGAAGAGAGATCTACCTCAATCTTTAATTCTCTTAATGCATTGATAGTACCAAAGAGTATCAGATTTGGACCACATAGCCTGAGTAGTGATCAAACCATCAAGGTGAAAAAGCAAGTTATCTAAAACATGTAAGAAGATGACACCCATTGCTTCATCCATCTTATTCATGTGTTGAAGAATCTCAAAGGGATGTTGCAACTGAGGCTGATCCACATCCAAACAGGACCACAACCCTCGTGATCTGAGAAGCCTCGTCATATGAGCTTTCCAGAGGTGATAGTTATGGGATGTAAGAAGCTCAACTGAAGAATCTGCCATGTGTACCTGTACCTGTACCTAAACCTGCTCTTGATTTTTTTTAATTAAGTGATCTTTCAGACTAGACAGAGGATGCAGAAGGAGTTTTTTTAGTTTTTTTTTAGTTTTAGGTGTTCAAATTTTCTAAAGTAAATTACAGAAAGTAGTAAAATAACAAGCCCCACAAGATGTAAAACCAAAAAACGAGTACAATCTGAGAGCCAGAAAAGAAGAAAAGAGTGAAAACAATGTGTCAGATAATATCTTGTGTACTTGGTGATTTTTATATAAAAATTAACCCTAAATCTGAATAGGGCTCTCCAAAACCTTTCTGACGCCTATTCATTTTCTGAAAACGAAGTCCGTTTGCCCAAGTTATGGCTCCCGGAGTGTAGAAAAGAGCTCTTACTTTGATGGCAAAAAAAAGGTACTAATTGAAAAAATCAGCAAATATCACCTCTAGATCTGAATAGATCTCGAAAATAGCTTTCTAGTGATATAATATTTTTCAAAAATCGACTCCGTTTGCCCAAGTTATGGCAAAAAAACCAATACCCTGTCAAAAAGCCCTTCAAGAAAAAAGGGGCCCCCTGCTGGTGGCAGGGAGGTGGGGTTTGGGTGGCGGTTGGGCGAAGCTGCTGGTGGCGGCGGTGGGGTTTCTGGGTGGCACAGCTAGGCTGCTGGTGGGTGGACCTGTTGGGGGCGGGCGGGTCCCTGGCGAAGCAGCTAGCAACGGGCGGCTCCCGAGCTGAGCAGCTGGCAACTCCCGGTCTGCTGGCGACGGGTGGCTCCTGAGCTGGCAGTGGGCGGGTCTTGGGTGGAGCTATTGGCGGCTCTCGGTCTGTTGGCAACTCCCTAGTTGCTAGCGGCAGTGATTGTAAAGGCTGGCCCCGGTGGTCAACGGTGACGGTTCTGGCCTGGGCAAGCCGTTAAACTGCCCAAAACAAAACAAAAAATTATATTTATTTTTATTTTTTTTCTCGAAAAACATGTCATAGAAGGGCCAAAATTTAAAAAAAAATTCTAGAGCCAAAGTTGTCCAAATTGGACAAATTTTATATGAAAATGGGGGTTTTTGGGTGTTCTGAGCTCAGCAGTGAGGTTCGTTTGAGCTTAAAGTGCCCAGAAACAAAGAGGTACCCCAGATCCAAAATAAAATAAAAAACTCTGAAAAAAAAACTGAAACCCTTGCCTCCAAAGAAAATCTTCTGAAAAAAATCAGAAACAAGCAATAGCAGATGTAGTCTCTGATACCATGAAGAAGTTGAGAAAATACAACTTCTGAGATCCCAAGAGCACCTGCAAGCACTGTCACAAGATAAGATTGCAGACAGAAACACAATAATGGCTCTGAAGAAAAAATATTATCATTTAAAGAGGGAATAGAATAGAAAATTACAATACAATCCTTATGAAAGGAGAATATAAAACCCTAAAGATGTGCAACCCTAAAGAAACCCTAAAGGGATAATGTGTATTTAATAATTAGAATTAAATACCTACAATATTATTAAATGCCTAATTTTAGCTTAAGCGTAAAGTATAATAGACTAATAATTAAATAAATAATTATTAGCTAATACAAGATAACTCTAACAATTGGCAATGTGTCCTGGTTTGTGACAATGATAGCGGGTCATTCCAGATGCTCTCCAAGGTCTTGCATTACCTCTTCCAGTTCTTCTTATGCATTTCATATCCACATGTCCATAATTGTTTCAAATTGAGCAAATCACATTGACTCTCTTTTCCATCTCATAAGGACTAGACCGGTTAACATAGGGTCTTTGCCAATTAGTGTTCCTCCGGTCAGTGATATTCCTTATCCAGTCACCAATAGGTCTTGGATTCATGTGAGGTGTCAGATTGTTTGCTCCATATTTACATTCAACATATCTATGCCCATACATGTTGCATGTATAACAATAACCTTCAAATCTTCTAGACATATACCTAGTATTAGGTCTATAACCAGTATTACCATCAAATTTGCTTCTACAAACATTAGTAGTTATGTCCTAGTATATGACAATTAAAGCAAAAAGGTTTGTAAGATTTCTTATCGGTAAGCTTCTGAGCCTTAGGAGCAGTTTTACCTTTATGCATGTCACTCTTGGTACCGGAAGACACCCTTCTCAGATGTATTGTATCCTAACCCAAATGTATCACCTTTCATCCTTTGAGATTGGATTTGATCATCCAGCATAGTAGAACTCTTGTTGAATTTTGCAAGCTTCTCATTGGCTTTTGTAATCTCTTTAGTAAGATCTTCATTCCTTTTCATCAGGGTCTCTCTAAGAGACATTGCCAATTCAAGATCTGACTGTAATGCTTCTTTTTCTTCTTTCTCATCGTGCCAATGTTCATGCAAAGTTGCCTTGTCCTGCTTGATCTTAGAGATCTCATGATCTTTCTCTTTAATTCAGTTTTCAGCTGTCCTCCTAGCTTTAAGTTCTTGACTCATACGGATTGTAAGGGCTTCAAGTTCTCTCCTTAGGTTAAGTTTCTCACCATTCAATTTCTCCACTTTCTTAACTAGTGCATCAATGTTCACCTCATCTGAATAGTTGTTGTCAAAGATCTCTAATAATTGTTAAGTCGGTTCTTTCCTTTTTGCTTGTGAAGCCTTGAATCTTCCTCTCAGGGTTTCTAGTTCATCCCTAGTTTCAGCAAATTCTCTAGCCATCTCTCTATAACTCATATCCCCCATAATGGCTTTAAGGTTTCCTTCCAAGTGATTAAGTCTTAAGGAAGTTAGGCTCTAATACCAATTGATAAACTTATAAAGCACTAAGAGTGGGGGGTGAATCAGTGATAGGAAAAACAATAACACTTTAATTGTAGACTAGTAAAAACACTTAACCAATTTACCAATGGCTTTGCATATAATCCAAAGTGTTATAAAAGCATTCACTATAAGAAAAACATTCACCATAACACAAATATTTATACGTGGAAAACCCAACTGGGAAAAACCATAGTGAGATTGAACTCACAAGTTAAGTATCTGGAGAATAGGTAACTGGTTGGTTAAGGTCTACAAAATGCTCTGTTAGGAGTAGATCCCCAAGCCCTATTAGGAGCTATACCTGGTTAAAGGTAACCTCAATGGAGGATTTTGATCCAAGTTAATGAATCGCCTTGTTAGAGGATTTCTCCAATGAAGCTTGTTAGAGCTTACCCGATTAGGTGTTTAACTGTTGTAGTGATTAGAAAACAACAGGTGCTATAATCTAAGAATAACATTCTGCTTGTTTATATCCTTTTTTGCTCACACATTACTGCATCATCGACATACTATACAACTCTTACAACAAATCGCATCTACTTCAACTCAAAACATCACTCGTGTCTTCTATCATAAAATAACTCATCACAATGTCTTTTTATAGACATTACATCTCATGTCGGCTCCTAAACCTTGACACAATTTCCTAGGTTCAGTGAATCTAGACAATCTTCCTTAACATGACACAAATCACCGCTATAGTGTCAGTCGTTGGTAACACATCAAATCATGATAACTCGTCACACAAACTGGGAAATTGGTTGGAACATCGATACCGGTTGAGTGTTGACCGCATCAAACTCACAGACCGATTCACTTCAAATCATACTGAGTGATTGTCTCCATGCGCCTCCTTCTCTCTCTTTTTCGCATCTCAAAATTGGTAACAGTGGAACTGACCAAAACTGATTGTCTTAACTGCATATATCGGTTGTCTACATATACAGGTTTAGAAATTTTCATACCGGTTGAACTTACTCTATACAAATGATACTGGTTAACAATACATATGACTTAATAGTAGTACCGATTTGACCTTAACTAAGATGACTATGAAAATCAAAACATATGTGTGACATCAATGACAACACATAAAGTCATCAAATACAAAAATCATCATCGTGCCAAGAAGGTTTAAATTGCGTTTGTGCAATAAAGGCGTGTTTAGATAGTTTCAACACATCTGTGTTAAACAAAACCGCATCTATGTCTCAAAAGGCTAAAATTGGTAGTTTTGTGATGAACATATGTTGTCAATTGGATAAGTTATTGAGAGGATTCACTGAAATGGGTATCCTAGGCAAGACAAACTAAAAACCAGGCGAGAATCAATGATCATGTGACAAAAAAGTATCACCAATTAGATAAGCTATGAGAGAATTCACTTTAAAAGTTCCTTGAAGCAAATAGGTTTGCTAAGTTGAATATAGCATAAGTCGTCGATGTGATAAACATATACACAAGGATGCATGATACCATGTGATGAACATAAGCACTAAGATAGAGCCTGATTAGTAGCACCATGTGATAGAAATAGGTACCACTAGGCTAGGATAGGATAAGCAACACTATGTGATAGACATGAGTACTACTAGAATTGACATGATTAGCTTGGTTGATTGTAGTAGTATGTACCTCAAAAAGTGTCGCAAGAGAGGTTCCCGATGACACAACAACTACAGTTGAATCTGATTGTCGACGATCACATAGCGATTGAAGCATGGGTTTAAGACATATCATGTTCATGCTTGAGATTTGAGTGAATACTAGATTATTGAATGTATTAGAATCTCTGATACCAATAATGAACAATAGGAAAATTGAGAGGGGGCAGGTGAATCAGTTTTCCACAAGTTAAACAATTAATGCAAATTATAAACCATTTACCGGAGCACAATATAAATAGAACAATGAAAGATAAAGAATGAAAGCACAAAACACACAACACCAATATTTTTGATGTGGAAAACCTGGTAAAGGGAAAAACCATGGTGGGAAACCCTACCCATAGTCAGATAATATTTTGCAGTTTATGTGAAATAATTACAATGGGGATTGCACTTGCAATTAGGCCAACCACCTAGAGCTCACTGCTCATCACAAAAATAAGTCTCACTGACTTACATAAACATTGGACTACAATACGGAGAAAATGAATTGTGAAGATAGCATCTCCTAATGCTTGATACAGTTTCGGTTAAGCATAGATGTCTGCCCTGCAACTCTAAACCCTTCACAACCGTTCGTTGAATGATATAACCTTGTTTGCACAAAAAAATTTCTCTGATAATGTAGGCATAACCATACCATTACATACCATACCATATTACATGAATAAGACGCCTATAAATATAGATCATCAACCTTGATAACAAGGTCGGCTAAACCCTAAACCCATAAAACAAAATTACAAAAATTACATCACATGATACCACTGAACCAATATTATGATTTAAATTACATAGCATGGACCTAATACAAATTCCCAATTAATTATATATGTCGGAAATTCCACTAATACCAATATCAACATGTTTCACCAACCGGTAGAAACCCTCAGTGTAATAACACAGAATAACCAACCGGATCCAAATAGGATCACCAAATCATCATGCTAGCCAATGCGATGCCATCAAACAATTAGGACACGATCAAGAACACCTTCAGCATGATAGGAACCATTTTAGTAAGCCAGACAAAAATCACTTAACCATTTCATCTAATATCACCAATCGGTGAAGCCAACCAGTGCCAGGAATATCAACCGATAATCCAAAACATAAGCGATAGCTTCCGGAGCACCAAATCATGAACCAGCTAAATATGACAAGTATATCACCATCCAAAACCGAAACCAATGATCTTATCATACCGAATCAAAATCAGGTCAAAACCAAGTCCAACCGAAACAGAAACCAACCAGGACAAATCCAACTGAGAAATAACCATATCCAACCGGAGCACAGTGTTGACATCAATGACAACACATAATCATTATTGCCAACAAACTGCACTATTTGGGAGATGGTACTCTGATACTTGAATGTTTCATTTGTCAATTGGTGAGATGTCAATCACTTTAGAGGATGTTTAAATAGGATATTGAGGATACCCATCATTGGAGAGCTAGTGGTCTACAAATGAGAGGGAGATGTGGATGCACTGCGATGAGTCTTTGAAGACCCACAGTTGGAGCTGAGGGGAGGATATTTGAGCTAGGAGCTTATGTACACCATAGGGAATACATTAGCTACTATGGTGGGAGGGGTGATCAGAGGATTCTTGTATCTCAACAAAGATACTCACGGATTGGCGATAGAGTGGGGAAGAACATTGGAGATTTTGGTTACACATAGGACCAGATTTTCTTTGGGACCTTGTGTGCAAGCTCACTTATACCATGAGATTTATCAATTTGTGTACCTTGGTGGCTATGGGTTGAGATGTGGGGTCATATTACTACACGTCTAGGCATATGAGCACATAGTAGTGATGAGGCTTATTCACTTTAGATTTAGAGGTTACAGACAGGCTTATGTTCATACCTATGGCATACTCACTTCCCAACCATGGATTGGGAAACTAGAGTATTGGCAACAGGTTATTGATGACATAGACAATGTGACATGGTAACCATACTTGGATTGTAAGACTTGGGAGGAGGATGATAAGAAGCTACCTTTTTGTTTCCGCAACAGGTATCTCATTGGGTAGATACTCTACATTTTGGATAAACATTTGGTTTATAGGGTTTTTAGATACTTTGCTAGGGTTCAGTAGATGCCTCAAGGATGAGGTAAGTTCTCTTAGACTATGAGGGAGCAGGTACACTAGGGGCCAACTTTGTCTTATGTTGTGGCATTGACACAATTTCAAGATATGGTGCCTCTGCCTTTTGATATGAGAGACATTGTAGATGGAGGCATTTCAGCTAAGTATGCAACATACTTTTTAACACATCCATTCCCTCGATTGACAAGTCAAGGAGAGAAAACTCTAAGGTTGGATGACAATGATGATGATGAGGATGGAGGTAGATGATGGACGCAATAGAGGAAAGGATGAGTGAGGAAGATTGTGAGGGATAGAGGTGGAGGAGGTAGGGATGGAGGATGGGGAGAGAGGGTATAAGGTAGAGATGGAGGACAGGGCACATCACCAAGGCCACTGAGAGGGAGAGGAGGACAACCACTACAGGTTGCACCATAGGTACAAGAATAGTGATAGATATAGGATGCCCCTAGACAGGAGGAGAGAGAGGAGGAGTAGATGGATAAGGTAGTAGGAGGGAGATTTGAGGAGGAGATGAGCCTATCATGCTAAGAGAGCTTGTACAGGGGTAGGCTGATGAGATCGATGATCTTGAGCGAGGTGACTCAATTGATGTGGGAGTTACAAGAGGTGAGGGATGAGAGGGATTGAGCTATTAACAGTGTATAGTTGTTAAGGATACACTGAGGATGGTTAGGGCTACATTGTAGAGAGATACATGGTTAAGATACATATATTGTATCCGAGAAGGAGATGAGATTACCTATTGGTCGAGTCTATATGACGCAGTTCCTCCTTATTTGAGAGCAAGCAGCTACAGGTGGGCATTCTAGGCCATGACTATAGGTCAAAATAGATAGAAGGAATCAATTGGAGGTGTGATGGGGCCACCAACACCTCTAGTAGGGTCCACAAGAGGGGGCCATCGAGATGATCCCAGGGCTGGTCCTTTAGAAGCTCATATTTTCTCGAGGCCTTCTGGCTCTGAGGGAGGGAGTTCACCATAGCTCTATTGGGTCCATTTTGTAACAGTTTTTGTATGATGATATAGATGCCTTCAGGTGATTTTGTAGTCATATGATTTTTGCATCATTATATCACGACACATTATATTATGATATATATATATGAGATGACCTATCCTTGCGGAAATTATATACATGTGTTCCTGTGTGATACATTTTTTTATGATGTGGTGATACGTCTAGATACTTTATGATGTTATGATGCAATGTATATATGCTTTCTATAGGATTTGTGATATCTTCCATCATGTATGATGCGTACTAAATGGATGCATATGATGCAATATGTTTATGTGATGATCCTATTGTGTTTATGCTATGGATGTATGTATATGATTTCATGATGATTATGTATGATGGTTATGAGATGCAATCTATGTTTATGCATTATATTTTTATGTTGATGTTATAAATGATGATGTAAATGTATATGTATTAATGCAGATAAATGTGATATCATGATGATATGAATATGATGTATTAACAAGTGGTGTGTGCATAATATGATGGTATTATGATTTCTATATGAATGTAATTAGATGTACTAATATGTGGTAATGAAGATGAGCACTACACGAGATACAGATATTCTTGGCATGTAATTATACTTAGTCATGTAATACTAGACTACACAGAACTCGGGACATGACAATGGAGGACAAATGAAAAGGGGGAGGGAAGATAGAAGATATGGAGGTGAAAAAGCTTCTTGTGCTATTATCATCATTGAAATTTTATTATGGAAAATAGGTTATGGCCATCTAGATATAGGTTCAACCTAGATAGTCAGTGTACCCTTTGCATGGAAATCAAACAGTCATAGACAAGGAATGCCCCAATTCACACTAGACTCACAACATCCTCATATCCTTGGATAAGCCATAATATTACTAAGAGATAATCCAAAAACAACAAACTAGGTGAACATGCCCCATCCTCACCTTTCTCGTCAAAGACATCATAGAGATGAAATCTCTAGTCAGAGACATCCTAGAAAAGCTAAAAGACATGTCACCACCAAAGATAAATCAAAGAAAATCAAAAACTTGACACCATCATAAACTGAAATCCTCAAGTTATTAATGTTTCTTGACACATATGTTAACATGTTTGATCTGGTCACAATGTTGTTATCCTAATAAAGGATAGATAATGCTGAAAAATCTTGTTGTTGCCAAAGTTTGTCGAAAGATTGATTTATTGAAAGCTCATTGCTACTTGCGCCTTATCTGAAACTGATTGATTCCATGAAATTAATACTTTATTATGGAGAAGAACGAAACTTTATTGCAGATCAACAATGCAAGTGAGCTTTTATTGTGGATTGTGTGCAAAAAGGAGGAATGAAAAGACGATGCTCCTCAAAACATGTGATGCCTAGGTTCTAATAACATCACTAGATTTAGGATTTGTCCCGAGTTAAAAATTGGACTTGATTTGTTATAAAAGGAAAGGGTGAAAAAGGGTTTATTATGAATGGCTAACCAATCTTAGGTAGATCAATAACAAGTCATGATGGGAATGGGAAAATGTATTATGGAATAAAAGGTTGTGAGTGTTTGCAAAGGGAAAGGGTGAAACTAAATCCTGAAGGAGGAAGGAGAAAAAGTCTCTATGCATGGCATCAGTAACTTGGTTTTTACCATGGTACTTGCCCAAGGTGCCACTGAAGTGGTTTTCACCATTGGATGAATTTATCTCTTTAATTTTTCCAATTTTTTCTTTTATTCTGTGTTACAAGGCATCTGTTTGCTATATTTTCACCCAAGTGATAATTTTTTTTTATTTTTTTGTATTTTTGATATTTTTTTGCGTTTTTGACATTTTTTTATTTTTTATATATATTTTTTAAAATACTCTGAAAGGCTTGTATAAAACCTGCAAAGATGCATGTTGTTGATAGGATCATCCAATGGTTCTCCTTCTGGCGTTGATAGTTGATATGCTTCTAATCCATAAGCTATTGTGATGACATACCGCCCAAGCCAATTTGGTTCAAACTTACTCTTTTTCTCTCTATCTTCCTGATTCTTAGGGCTCTCTCCGAGGACTAAGTCACCCACCTCAAATGTGCAAGGCTTTACCTTGTGATTGTAGCTATGACTCATACTTTATTGATATGCTTTGAGATGATTAAATGTAGGTTGTATACGCTTCCAATAATTCCAAGTCTTGTAAGCGGGAGACCATGTAGTCTTCATTACTAATAAGATCACACAAGGGGACCCGTAGAGATGGTAACTCGACCTCGATAAGAAAGATAGCTTCTACACCATAGATAAGTGAATAGGTAATAGCTCCAATGGGTGTGTAGATACTTATGTGATAGGGCCAAAGTGCGGGATTATGTTGAAAATGCCAATTACAGCTAGCATCATCGACTATCTTCTTGAGGATTCTAGAAATAATTTTATTGGACGCCTCAACTTGACCATTACCTTAAGAGTAATAAAAAGTCAAAAAGTAATGATTGATATGAAATTGGTCACAAAGCTCACAAACATCCTAATTCTTGAAAGGATGCCAGTTGTCAATGATGATAGAAAGGGGAACACTGTATTGGCAAATCATATAGTTGAGAATAAAGGTTATGATATATTTTTTGAAGACTTGGGTGAGAGGAATGATCTCAATCCACTCCATGAAATACTATGTGGTTGTGATGCCGAATGTGTGGCCATCGAAAGAGGGAGGGTGAATCTTTCCCATGAGATCGAGCCCCCACTGACAAAAGGGCCATGGAATGGCGATCGGTTGAAGTTCCTATGTTGGTACATGAATGAGGTCTCCATGAATCTAACACTACTTAAATTTTATGACAAACTAATAATGAGTCTTTTTCCATAGTAGGCTAGTAGTATCCAATCCTCATATGTTTCTTGGCTAAGGTCAGGCCACAAGAGTGAGCACCACATATACATTTGTGAACCTCTTGTAATGTTGTCTAAGATTTGTAAATTTCTAAAAATCTAAGGAGAGTACCATCTAGACCCCATCAGTAAAGGGGATCTAATATGACATAGCAAGAGGATTGGCGAATGAAGGTATGGCGAACTGATTGTTGGAAAGGTCGAGTGGAAGGATATTGTCTTGGAGGTAAGTAAAGATGCTACCATACCAAGGGGAATTGGGACCAACGACACATGTCATTTCTGTGGGAGTGATATCATACAAGGGGACCAAAAGGTTATCCACCAAGAACTCATACTGGGTCTTATTTTGAGGCATGTCAATCAAAGAAGCAATCGTAGCCATGGCATCAACAACTAGATTATTATCCCCTGAAATTTTCTCAAAGACCATATATGTGAAATATTTCTTGAAATCATCCACCATTTTCTTATATGACATTAACTTTTCATCTTTAGTTTGGTTGTAATCATTTGCTTGGTAGATCGTGAGTTAAGAGTCCCCAAAAATGTGAAGTTCCTGGATCTTCCACTGAACTACAATTCATAGACCTCTTGTTAATGCTTTGTACTTTTCTATGTTATTTGTAAAAGGGAATGATAATCAATATGACTTAGGAATGGAATCCCCTTGAAGTGTGATAAAAATGATACCTACTCCTGTGCCATGTTGTGTATATGAACCATCAAAATATAGCTACCAAGGTTTTTATTTTGTCACTATAAAGATGGATTCATCTAGGAATTCTGAGACAATAGGAGTGTTATAATCATAGGTGCATCTTCTAGCTAATATGCAATGGCTTGTCCCTTAGTGGGTTTTCTATCAACATATTCGATATCAAACTCGCTTAGCATCATGACCTATTTAGCCAGTCTGCCTATAAGTGTTGCCTTGTTGAGAAGGTATTTGAGTGAATCAATTCTTGCAACAAGCTTTGGTTTATGAGTGAGCATATAATGACATAATTTTTGTGAAACAAAAACAACTTAGTCAGAGTTTAGTTAAGCTCATAACCAACTAATGTATGACTAGTGTAGTAGATAGTTTGTTCTTTACTATTGTGATCCTATTGTGCTAAGAGTGCCCCCGGTGTTGTTGGTGTAGCTAATATGTAAAGTAATAGGGGTTCCCCTTGAATAGGTGTCATCAATACTAGTGAATTTAAGAGATAGCCTTTGAATCTGAAAGGCATATTAACACTTATCATCCCATTTGAACTTTAAATTTATGTGAAGTAGATTTTGGAAAGGATGACATTTGTCTGCAAGTTGTGCTATGAATCTGCGTATTGATTGAAGTCTTCCTTGTAGAGATTGGAGTTGACTAATGTTCTTTGGAGGAGAAATTTCTAGTATGGCTTTGACTTTCATTGGATTTTCTTCAATACCTCATTTTGAGACAATGTATCCAAGGAGCTTCCCAGAGGTCAACCTAAAGATACAACTCTTGTGATTCAATCAGCCTTTATACTTTTCCAATAGATCAAAAACACTGATAGGATATCCAAGTGTTTTTATCTTGTAATTGATTTTCCCAAGAGATCATCTACATAATCTTCCATAGTGACATGTATGAGATCGTGAAAGATGGTTGTCATGGCTCTCTAATACATTGCACCTACATTCTTTAATCCAAAAGGCATGATGTTCCAATAAAAGGTACCCCAAGGACACACAAATATTATTTTATGTTGATCTTTAGGTTCTATTTTGATCTAATTATACCTAAATAAACCATCCATTAGTGAGAGAATTACATGGTTGGCTGTGAGATCAACTATTAGATCGTTGATAAATTGAATGCCATTCTCACATGGCCAACTCCTAGAACAATTGGTGATGTAAGGAGTTTTCATGGCCTTGCTACCTTTTATAGGAAGTTTATCAGGAATTTTAGCCATATTTTTGTTCCCATGTTAGAGACCACTAGGGGTGCACAAAAGTGCAAATTTTCATGGACCAAGGATGCGGATGAAGAATTTGAAATGTTGAAGAAAAAGGTATTGAAGCAACCAGATCTTAATTTACCTGATTTTGACAAAATCTTTCAGATTGAATGTGATGCAAGTCATTTGCAAATAGGTGCAGTACTCAGCCAGGAAGGTAGACCAATTGCATTTTTTTAGTGAAAAGTTGAATGATGCTAAAAAGAAATATTCTTCCTATGATTTGGAGATGTGTGCATTAGTTCAAGCACTAAAGAAGTGGAGGCACTATTTGCTTCCCAAGAGTTTGTTGTGTATACAGATAATCAGGCACTAAGCTTCCTAAATAGTCAAGAGAAATTGAGCCATGTTGATATGATAGTAATGTATGTTGTCATTGATGTCAATAAGTTCAAGTGAACCGGTATGAAGAGGTATGAGGAGATTCAGTGAACCGGTGTTGGGGTTTCACTAAGTGTGATTACCGGTTGGTAGTCTCATCTCTAGGGTTATCGGTTTGGCGATCTAGCTTGTGCGATGCAACCGATGATACTTTGTGATGAGTTAGCTAAGAGATGTGAATGATATCAAGGTGCCACGTTAGCTTTGTACACGTGAAGGATTTTCTTAAGGATCTTGCATGAAAATATCAACCGCATTTGAAGTCTACCTCGGGAATGATCATTCTTCTTAGTGGTATGAGAAGAGAGCGTGATGGGTTACTGATTCCCATGTGTTGTGATGAATGAATGACGCAGATTGTCTTGTGATCTATTTGAAATTGTAATGCTCTATGCAATATGTTTGGACGGTCAGGATTGGACCATCTGTGTTGTAAACCTAAGATGCTTAGGGTTTAGGGTTTATGCTACCGACCTATATGTTGCCTATAAGGTCGATGACGTTTGTTGTTGTAAAGTTGTTGGAAAATGTTGTGTGTGTGTGTGTATCTGAGTGATGAGATACTTGATACTTGCCATAATAGTATAAGGGGAACTGCAGAGTGTGATTGCAGAGTAGAGGATATGAAAAGGGTTTGCCTTGGCATGTAGTGTTGATATTAGATCAAATTTTTACCTGTTGTCTTCTAATCATTTCAACAATTGGAAAATCCCTTTATCGAGTAGCTTTAACAGGCTTATTGTAAAACCTGTAACCAGGTGACTCAAGATCATTGAGTTCTTCAAATCCTCTAGCGAGGTAACCTTTAACAGGGTTTCAACCTTTAACAAGGTATATAGCCATCCCTTAACCGGGTGATCTTTAATAGGATCGGTTCCTAGCAGAACCTATTGTAAAGTCTTTAACCGGACTAGGCTCCTAATAGGGCGAGCTTCAAAAGAGTTCAAAACAAGCTTGTGGGTATTCATCCCCACCGTGGTTTTTCCCATTTGGGTTTCCACATGAAAAATCTATGTGTTATGTGTTATGCATTTTTCATGTGATGTTTCTGAATTATTTGGTTGAAAGATTATCCATGCAGAGTTCATAGGTTATAGTATTACTTAAATATCACATGTGTATGTTTATGGGTGAAGTTGATGTCGTGTATTGATCGTATTTGAAGTATTCAGACTTATCAATTTATGGTGTTTGGTGTCTGGTGTCTTACTGTGTTTAACCGGTATTGTCGTGGTTAAGTTCAGTAATGATGACAACCAGTTGGTATTGCTTCAACTAGATAAGTTGTTGAGAAAGTTTTATCTATACTGATTCACCCCCCCCCCCCTCTCAGTACTGGTTGGGGTATATGTTGTTCACCATTATTTATCAATTGGTATCAAAGCGCCTCCAGGTCCTCGATGATATAAGTTTAACCGCTTGAGGTAAAAGATCATGTTGTAATGATGAAGAGGGAAGGTCCTAAGTTCAATAGAGATAACTTTAAGATACGGAAGGATAGAATGAAGATTTACATCAAGAGTGTGGGTGCTCAACACTGGATCTATGTTGAGAATGCCTTTGTGACTCCCACTGGCACTTTGACTGATGATCAGAAGAGAGAAATCCAGGAAAATGGGCAAGTTATGGAAGCTCTTATCAACAGCCTGTCAGATATTGAATTTATTGATGTTCAAGACAAGGACACACCAAAGGAGGTATGGAATGCACTGGAAAACATCTATGATGGTGATGAGCATGTAAAGCAAGCTAAGGAAAAAAGCCTTAGAGGTAAATTTGAGGATATGAGGATGGTTGAAGGTGAAACCATTCAACAGAATGGCATAGTAGAAATAAATAACAGGACTGTAGTTGAAGCGGCTAGAACAATGTTGATCTAAGGAAAGGTTGCTCACACTTTTTGGAGAGAACCGGTGAGCATTGCAATATATACTATGAACTGGGTACTCATCAAGAAAGGCAAAGATAAAACCCCTTATGAGTATTGGACTGGGAAAACTCCCACTGTGAGTTACTTTAAAGTGTTTGGTAGTAAGTGCTATATCAAGAGAGGTGAGTATTTGAGCAAGTTTGATGCAAAATGTGATGAAGGAATATTTCTGGGATATTCCACAAAGAGCAAAGCTCTCAAGTGCTGCAACAATAGAACACAAAAAATTGTTGAAAGCATCAATGTCAGGGTTGATGAATCCCCTGAGGAACCTGAGGAAACATGCAGTGAAGAAGTAGAAGATGAATCGTGCATAGCCTTCTGGGAACCGGTTAAGAAAGAAACTTGCAAAGATCTCAATGTTCCTATAGAAGCTGCAGAAAGAGAAGAAGAAGAAGAAGAGGTTAGTGAAGAAGAAGAAGAAAAGCTAGCAGACCAGGCTAGAGTCATTCCAAGATATGTGAAACTGCATCATGATCCAAAGCAAATCATAGGAGATAAAGATGCAGGGATACTCACTAGAAGGAAAGGGAAGGAGAACTCCTGCATGATTTTTGAATTTGAACCCAAGACTTCCAGAGAAGCTCTTACAGATGAAGATTGGATTAAAGCAATGGAAGAGGAGCTAGGTCAAATAGAAAAGAATGCAACATGGTCTTTGGTGCCCAGACCCGAACATAAAAATGTTATAGGTACCAAATGGGTCTTCAGGAATAAGTTGAATGAAGAAGGCATAGTTGTCAGAAACAAGGCTAGGCTTGTATGTAAGGGATACGCTCAGGAGGAGGGAGAAGACTATGGAGAAACCTTTGCTCCTATGGCTAGACTAGAAGGTGTTCGAATGCTACTTGCATTTGCAGCATTTAAGGGGTTTAAGGTTTATCAGATGGATGTGAAGTCTTCTTTTCTGAATGGAATCCTAGAAGAAGAAGTGTATATAGAGCAACCCAAAGGGTTTGCCTTATCAGAAGACAGTGAAATGGTGTGTAGATTACACAAAGCCCTCTATGGAATGAAACAAGCACTTAGGACATGGTATGAAAGACTACACTCTCATTTGTGAAGATTGGATTTCAGAGAACAAGTGAAGATAGCAACATCTACTTGAAATCAGAAGGTGATCAGATTTTGATCTATGAAGTATTTGTGGATGACATAATCTTTGGAGGAGATGATAAAATGAGTCATGCGTTTACAGATGAAATGAAGAAATAATTTGAGATGTCTTTAATAGGAGATAAAATTCTTCATTGGTTTACAGATTCAGCAAATGAAAGACGGTATCTTTATTACCTAGTCTAAGTATGTCAAAGAGGTATTGAAGACTTTTGGCATGGAGGAAAGTAAACCGGTTGGTACATCTATGGTAACTGGCTGCAAACTAGCCAAGGAAGATGATTCAGTACTGGTGAATAAAAAGGAGTATTGGTCAATGATTGGTAAGCTGCACTATGTGGTGCACAGCAGACCAGATATTGCTCATGTAGTAGGCATAGTAGCTCATTTTCAGAAATGTCCGAGAGAATCCCACTTGGTAGCTATGAAAAGGATTCTTAGATATTTGAAAGGAACTGTTGATTATGGCCTGTGGTATCCATATAATTGTGACTATGATCTCAAAGTATATATCGATGTCGATTGGGTAGGTAATGTGGATGATCGAAAGAGCACAACCGGTGGAGTGTTCTTTCTCGATGGAAGATTAGAATCATGGACAAGTAAGAAGCAAAGCTATACTTCTCAATATACAGGTGAAGTAGAATATGTGGCAGCATTTATGAACTGCACTCAAGCAATTTGGATGAAGCATGTATTGGAAGGTTTCAAGGTACCTGTATCTGAACCGGTGAAAATTCTTTGTGATAACACAAGTGCAATAAATATTTCCAAGAATTCGGTATTGCATGCTATAACTATTCACATTGAGCTTAAATATCATTTCTTGAGAGAGAAAGTGCAGACTAAGGAGGTTGTACTACAACACGTTTCCAATAAGGAGCAACTAGCAGATATATTCACTAAGCCCTTACCGAAGACTACATTTACCTATTTGAGAGGTGAATTAGAGGTTATGCCCCTTCATGAAGTCAACTAAAAGATGTGTGCTCCACATCAGTCAAGTACTACAATGACAAATCTTTCAGGATTGATGTGTTAAAGGATGCTACTCCTTAAGGGGAGCAGCATAGTAGACTTTGGAAGCTTATGCCTCCACTTTGGCATTATCGTCAAAGGGGGAGAAGATATCTGATGTATGGGAAGAATATATCTAATGATGAAGATACACTGGTATATGATGTTTATAGTTGCAATGTTACACAAAGTATTGTCATCATTGCCAAAGGGGGAGATTGCTGAATATCATTGGCATATGATGAACCGACATGTTGATATAACGATAATGTATGTTTTCATTGATGTCAATAAGTTCAAGTGAACCGGTATGAAGAGGTATGAGGAGATTCAGTGAACCGGTGTCGGGGTTTCACTAAGTGTGATTAGTGGTTGGCAGTCTCAGCTCTAGGGTTATCGGTTGGCGATCCAGCTTGTGCGATGCAACCAATGATACTCTATGATGAGTTAGCTAAGAGATGTGAATGAGATCGAGGTGTCATGTCATCTTTGTGCACGTGAAGGATTTTCTTAAGGATCTTGCATGAGAAGATCGACCGCGTTTGAAGTCTACCTCAGGAATGATCATTCTTCTTAGTGGAATGAGAAGAGAGCGTGATGGGTTACTGAATCCCATGTGTGGTGATGAATGAACGACGCAGATTGTCTTGTGATTTGTTTTTAATTGTAATTCTCTATGAAATATGTTTGGACAGTCAGGATAGGACCACCTGTGTTGTAAACCTAAGATGCTTAGGGTTTAGGGTTTATGCTACTAACCTATCTGTTGCCTATAAGGTCGATGATGTTTATTATTGTAAAGTTGTTGGAAAATTTTGTGTGTTTGTGTATCTGAGTGATGAGATACTTGATACTTGTCAGACCAGTATAAGGGGAACTGCAAAGTGTGATTGCAGAGTAGAGGATATGAAAAGGATTTGCCTTGGCATGTAGTGTTGTTATAAGATCAAAGTTTTACCTGTTGTCTTCTAATCATTTCAACAGTTGGAAAATCCCTTTACCTGGTAGCTTTAACAGGCTTATTGTAAAATCTGTAACCAGGTGACTCGAGATTATTGAGTTCTTCAAATCCTCTAGCGAGGTAACCTTTAACAGGGTTTCAACCTTTAACAGGGTATATAGCCATCCCTTAACTGTGTGATCTTTAACAGGATCAGTTCCTAGTAGAACCTATTGTAAAGTCTTTAATCAGACTAGTCTCCTAACATGGCGAGATTCAAAAGAGTTCAAAACAAGCTTGTGGGTATTCATCCCCACCGTGGTTTCTCCCATTTGGGTTTCCACGTGAAAAAATTGTGTTATGTGTTATTCATTTTGCATGTGATGTTTCTGAATTATTTGGTTGAAAGATTATCCATGCAGAGTTAATAGGTTATGGTAGTACTTGTATATCACATGTGTATGTTTATGGGTGAAGTTGATGTCGTGTATTGATCGTATTTGAAGTATTCAGACTTATCAATTTATGGTGTCTGGTGTCTTACTATGTTTAACCGGTATTGTTGTGGTTAAGTTCAGTAATAATGACAACCAGTTGGTATTGCTTCAAGTAGATAAGTTGTTGAGAAAGTTTTATCTGTACCGATTCACCCCCCCCCCCTCTCAGTATCGGTTGGGGTATCTGTTGTTCATCATTATTTATCAATTGGTATCAGAGCACCTCCAGGTCCTCGGTGATATAAGCTTAACCACTTGAGGTAAAAGATCTTGTTGTAATGATGAAGAGGGAAGGTCCTAAGTTCAATAGAGATAACTTTAAGATATGGAAGGACATAATGAAGATTTACATCAATAATATGGGTACTCAACACTGGAGCTATGTTGAGAATGCCTTTGTGACTCCCACTGGCACTTTGACTGATGATCAGAAGAGAGAAATCTAGGAAAATGGGCAAGTTATGGAAGCTCTTATCAGCAACTTGTCAGATATTGATTTTATTGATGTTCAAGACAAGGACACACCAAAGGAGGTATGGAATGCATTGGAAAACATCTATGGTGGTGATGAGCATGTAAAGCAAGCTAAGGAAGAAAGCCTTAGAGGTAAATTTGAGGATATGAGGATGGTTGAAGGTGAAACCATTCAACATAATGGCATAGTAGAAAGAAATAACAGGATTGTAGTTGAAGCGGCTAGAACAATGCTAATCCAAGGAAAAGTTGCTCACACTTTTTGGAGAGAAGCGGTGAGCACTGCAGTCTATACTATGAACCAGGTACTCATCAAGAAAGGAAAAGATAAAACCCCTTATGAGTATTGAACAATAACTAGAGCTAAAATCTCAACACAAAGATTGGTCATTCATTCTGAGTAGCTATTATTTCCATGACTGAAGTTCATTTACTCTTCAACCCAGGGACATATTACTTGAAATGGGTGTACATTGTATATGCACTAAGTTTCTGTGATAATCATTCTACACTACTGCAACAACTAAGTCTATTTGAAATAAACAAGCGAAAACATATCAACTGAGTGGCTATAGGAAATATTAACATTCATAGAAGATTCTAACTAAATAACTGTTAACTAAGTTCAAACCTAACAAATAGGAATTACTCTATCTGCTTTGGTTGTAGGAACAGTCACAAGATCTGGTTCCAGTGGCTGCAAGAACAGACAGTCGCTAGAACATCTACTGCAACAAAGAGAAAACTTAATCTAATAAACGTACATGAATACTCACCAAGTGGGCCCCCTTGGATGAGTGTATCCAGACTTCAAAGATGATTCTATATACTCAGAATAAGATAGCTTTTATTCATTATTTTTAAAAGTTGATACAACACATGAAATGAGACAAATGCTTCAAGTTCTGGAAAAATGTTGTCTAACCTCTGAAGAAGAGATGCAGGTCTTTATTTATAAGAAAACTATAAAAAACTTCCTAATATCTATATCATGCCCATGAAATGAGGCGGAAAACATTTATGACTACAAAGAGAAGAAGTTAATCCATAGAAAACGTGGAACTTAGCTAAACCGCATCCAAGAATATAGCTAAACGTGGAACTAGATTGATGTTTGCTACAGACAAACATAAATGAATTTGGTATCGCCTTGCTATTCCTTTGTTGATTCTTATGCACACCATCTTCTTTGTTGTTTTGAAAACTATTTTCATGACGTGATTCTCCATTTGGCTTGAATAAACTGCTTTTGTAGCAACTTATTTATTTCTGCATTTAGAAGTTAGAACATACAAGCATATATATATATATATATATATATATATATATATATATATATATATATATATATATATATATATATATATATATATATATATATATATATATATATATATATATATATATATATATATATATATATATATATATATATATATATATATATATATATATATATATATATATATATATATATATTCATTAATCATGACACTTATACATACACACATGATATTACCTATAATAATCTGCATGGAAATAGGAATAATAGGTCAAAACAATACAAGGTTTAATGGGTTTAGTTATCATTCAAAATGCACATAGTCAATCTTTAATACATCACATGACTCAAACACTATCCCAATATGCAACTTAAAACATAGCAAAAACTTATTAGTTATAGGAATAAAAGGGCTATTATTTTAGCTCATCATGCCCCCCAACTTAATGTCTTGTTGATCCTCTAGCAAGAGGAAAATTGTGTATTTGGGCACTGACTCATAAATCACCTATGGTTCCTTGTCATGTACCTCCTATAGCCAAGTTCCAATAAAACTTTTTCATCTTTTCCAACCTAGTCCATCTGGCTTCCTCTGTGGCCTCTTCATATGGTTTGTTTGTAGCCCTGCATCCCATCAATGGCCACATAAGGATAGGTGGTTGAAATATCAAGGGTAGCCAGTTATTACTTTTTGTCCTACCCAAGTGGATATACTTGGGAGCTCTTTGTGTGGTTGCATGATAATTAGGCAGACAATGGGGTTCACCCTGCTTTAGGTCTTCTGGAAGATTGTTTCAACACTGAACCAGACATTCAATTGTAGCTTGATTCTCATTTCCAACCAAATGCTCATATTCCTGAAATGCTTCCTCTCTCAATGGTAAAACCTGGCTTCTAACATCAGATCTAGTCAACAACTTTTTCCAGTCATAGTACATATGTCATGGGTTTTTAGCCTCAACTCTAAGTGGTAGTGGGCAATCAAACTCCAAATTCTTGTGCATTCTAGCCTATGTTCCCATACTGATTTCATTATGTATCCATGACATCAATACTTTTAACTAAATGTCACCAATATACAGTAAGGGATTCCATTCATTGTCAGAAGAGAAAACATAATTATGTAAATAAAATTCACATAACAAATTCTTAACGGATGTAGGAGAGATTTCATAAACATTATAAAATTCCTGCAGAGTATCCAAAGAAGGAATAAGATCCCTAACAATGTGATTTAGCTTGAAACATAAATATTGTTGCTTCAAATATAAAACATAAACTCTTGACAGAGCCCTGCACTGCATTAACTTAAGAACCATGTTTTCTATGGTGTCTAATTTGGTTTGTAATTCAATAATTTGATTGTACCTCTTTTCAATTTCTTTCTGTTGCTTATTAATTATTCCCTGTAGCCTAGCCCTTTCTATTTCCCACTGTCTATAAAATATAAGTGTAATGGATAAACTAGTGAGACATGAAGGGAGCCTGTGAGTTGTTACCTGATGGCTTAAGATCTCATCAACCAGTTCTTCAAACTTCTCTGTTACATGTGCCAAATTTGACAGTCTTTCGGTTCCATGTCCTTTTTGCGGTTGACCATCTGTCTGACTTTTGTGCCCTAATTCCAACGGTTCCACATAAATGACTTCACTCACATCCCTTGTTTCTTGAGTTCTTCGTTTAACCCATCGACTCCTTCTTAATTGTATTTCCTGAGTGGTTGTAGGAGATGTTGCTGCAGGAAAATTTTCCTTTACCTTGCACTTTTTAGTTGCAAGAGAAACTTGCGCTGCTTGAGGTTGTTCTACGGTCTCTTCCTCTGCATCACCTTTTTCTTTTTCTTTTCCTTTCCTTCTAGAAGATGTTTATCCAATTTGAGTTGGAGTGGAAGGATGCTCAATATTTGGTTCAATTTCCATTTCTTTCGCATCAGGCAAGGCTTCTTTGGCAATAGGAGGTTCATTCGCTGTAAAAACCCTGGGAGATGAGGGTTCTCTAATATTTTCCTCTTGAGCTGCAATTTCTTCTGCAGCAGGAACATTTTCTTCCCCAAATTGCAGGATATCCTCAAACTCTCCCCATGACATCTGCGAGACATCTCTAAAAGACCGTTCTACCAACAATTTGATCGAGCCATGATGACTAACAGAACAATTACTACCCCTTTATGTTTCCTTTTCTCTAATAGAGATAAGATGATACAAAAAAATTTGGAACATTCATCCTTTGGCCATGTCGCAGATGACTCAATAATTTAAAATAAACAGAATGTAGATTGGAGTACCTACCATCACATGTTATATATTTCATCACATAAAATACAACCTATGGCCATTTTGTTGGAAGAGATGTCCATTTAGTTCCTTGCTTCTCCACACTTAGAGGTCCGTCGGTTGGGTGAGTAAACTCTTCCCTAGCACT
This sequence comes from Cryptomeria japonica, assembly GCF_030272615.1. Classification (NCBI taxonomy): domain Eukaryota; kingdom Viridiplantae; phylum Streptophyta; class Pinopsida; order Cupressales; family Cupressaceae; genus Cryptomeria; species Cryptomeria japonica. Next base: position 337,684,578 of record NC_081412.1, read on the forward strand.
TCTTGCATATTTCACCTCAGGAAATAGTTCTCCATCTTGCGGCAACCCAGTGACTTCGTCTATTCGCTGCACTATGGCAATGACCCTTAACCCTTTGAAAGAGGTCTCTCCTTCACTGAATGTGTGCATGAATTCATGAGCAATTTCCTCATTAAAATCCATCAATTTTAAAATATAGTCAACCCACCCATAGGTCCAGAAGTAATGTTCACACTGGCTGCCCTGCAGCAAAGCATCATGAAGTACAGGCTCATGACGGATAGGGGCTCCTCCCATGGACTTGGCTTTCAAAAAAAAATACCACAGCAAAATGAAAGACTGAAATATACTACAAAATTGAAACTTCATGCTCTGAAATCCTTTAATTCTTCTTCAATACCTTCCATCAACTATGGCGGCGGGATGAACTACTCACTCATGCTACAAGATTTCTCATTCAAAAATGATATCAAGAAAATTAAAACAAATTATTGACAAGGACACACATAATTATGCAGCTCGTAAATCGAACCATAACCCCCCCCCCCCAACTTAAGATGACACGTGTCCACACATGTGAAAAAAGGACAAAGGGAAGGGTATATGGATTATGCAAATCATATCAGGTAATAATCATAACGAAAGAATAAATGCATAATTAAAGAAAAAAAAACAATACACATAGCTACAGTCGTACTAATTAATGTTGCAATTAAACGATTGGCTATTCACAATATGAGATGAGATGACGTGAAGTGAATGATGTGACAAAAATAGAAATGAAATGGGATGAGGTGGATGAGAAAATTATTAACAGAGAATGGTATTTCCACAAAGTATGGAAATGGTTATTACGAAGGCATGCATGAGGAATTTTAAGACTGGGGACCAAGAATGTCCCCTGCAGAAGCTATAGGAACTGCATCAAGAATGGCCTCTTCAGATGCTGCAAGAACTGTGGCAAGAAGGTTTTCTTCAGATGCTGCAGGAACTATCGAAAGAAGGTTTTCTTCAGATGCTGTAGGAACTACGGTCTACTTGGTTGTCAAATTGTTTCAGGAACTGTTCTTTTGTTGCAGGATTATAATAAAGTCATAGTCGATGACCATTGACCAAATGTTTGAATCTGACTGGGTCTATTATTGTCAACCTAACTGCTCCATTTTGAAAAACTTTATCTATTTTATATGGGCCCAACCAATGTGTCTGTAGCTTCCTCATAGTATCCTTATATCTTGAATCATATAGCAATGCCCAATCGCCAAATTTGGATTTTCTCTCCTTGATATACTTATCATACCATTTAGCTCGTTGATGTTGAATAATCTTTGTATGTTGGACAACTATTTTTCTCATCTCATCTAGAGCATTCAATTGCATGATGCATTTTATTGGTGCTTCTGAGAGAGTCATATTCAATTGCAAAGCTATCCTAAGAGTTTTATGCTCAAACTAAATGGGCATCATTGCTATTTTTTCATACACCATTTCAAAAGGTGTAAAACCAGTTGTTGTCTTCCATGTTGTTCTGTATGCCCAAATGGCTTCAGGCAAGCTATTTGACCAATCTTTTTTATGAAGAGATACTGTCTTTGTAAGAATAGATTCTAAATCCTTGTTTGTAACCTCTACCTGACCATTTGCTTGAGGATGGTATGGAGTAGACTTCATGTGTCTGATATTATATTCATTAACCAATGTTGCAATTAATGTGGAAGTAAATTATGGTCCTTGATCTAAAACAATCTCTCTTGGTACTCCATATGTGGTAAATATTTCCTCGTAGAGAAATTCAGCTACCTTATTATCTCTTGCATGTATCATGGCTCTTGCTTCTACCCATTTTGTAACATAATCAGTGCATACTAGAATATAAGATTTCCCATTGGAAGGAGGATCAATTGGTCCAACAAAATCCAATCCCCATTTGTCAAATGGTGCAACCAATATTTGGGGATACAATAGTATTTCATCAGATTTGGTAGGCATACCCATTCGTTGGCATCTATCATATTTTTTTAGTATATTGTGTTGCATCTTTATACAAAGTTGGCCAATAATATCATGTGCTAAGGATTTTAAGTGTTGTTCTTTTAACAACAAAATATCCTCCACATGGCTCATCATGACATGCGTGAAGGATATCATATGTTTCATCCTCTCTGACACACCTTCTTAAGACTTGGTCAGTTCTAGTTAAAATAAACAATCAACAATCCATGACAAATTAAAGCTTTTCTCAACTAGCAACCTTCTTTCTTTAGGAGAAAAATGAGAAGGCATCTTATTAGCAACTAAATAATTTGCAATATCAATATACCAAGGAGTGTGAGCTTTTTTATGAGGAACAAATGTTCATCTGGGAAAGCATCATCTATGGCTGCAAGATCATCTTGAAAGTAAAGCCTAGAAAGATAATCTACAACTACATTAGTTTTACCTAGTTTATCAACAATTGTAATATCAAATTCTTGCATCAATAGTAACCATCAAGCCAATCTTCCTATAATTGAAGGTCAGTTTATGAGATATTTGATTGTTGTATGATCAGTGTACACATATATCTAATATCCTATGATATAATGCCTGAATTTGTTAAGCGCATATATTACTGCCAACGTCTCCTTTTTGGTGACAGTATAATTAAGCTCGGGTCCCTACATATTTTTGCTAATGAAATTAATTGCATTCTCCAAATTGTTCATCTTTTGCCCCAAAATTGCTCCTATTACATAGTCTGATGCATCTGTATGAATATGAAAAGGCAATGACCAGTTCGGACCCTTGAGCACTGGTGCTTGAGTCAAGGCATGTTTGAGCTTCAAGAAAGCTTCATGGCATGCAGAGGTCCAATTAAACTCCATATCCTTAGTCAAAAGACAATATAAAGGTCCTAAAATTTTACTAAAATCCTTAATAAACCTTCTATAATATCCAGCATGACCAAGGAAACTTCAGACATCCTTTTTCTTAGTGGGAATAGGGAAGTTTTGAATGACTTCAATTATGGTTGGGTTAACCTTTATTCTAGTTATAGAAATATGATGACCAAGAACTATGCCTTCCTTCATCATCATAAAGTACTTTTCATTGTTCAATGATAAATTGTAGTCTTCACACCTCTGCAAAACTTTCTTCAAACTCTTCAATGTCTCTTCAAATTCTGAACCATAAGTGGTAAAATCATCCATATAGATCTCCATGTTGTCCTAGGAAATATCTAAAAATATGCTTATTACTGCTCTTTGAAAAGTAGCTAGAGCATTACACAACCCAAAAGGAGAATAGAATATGCATATTTTCCCCGAGGGCAACTAAATGTAGTCTTTTCCTGATCCTCAGGAGCAATTTGAATTTGGTTGTAGCCACTAAATCCATCCAAGAATGAAAATTATTGCTTCCCTACCAAGGAATCTAATACCTGATCCACAAATGGTAATGGCAAATAATCCTTCCTAGTTGCTAAGTTAAAATCTCTGTAATCTATACATACCCACCATTTACCTCCTTTCTTTGGAACTATGACTAGAAATGACACCCACTGACTATTTTATATAGGATAGATAAATCTAGCATTTAATAATTTATGTAATTCCTCTTTAACTATCTCCCTTAATGCAGGATTAATTCTTCTTTGTGGTTGTCTAAGTGGTCTCCAGTCCTCTTTGATATAAATACAGTGAGTAAAAATTGTAGGATCAATCCCTTGCATATCTTTGTAATCCCATGCAAAAGCGTGTTGATGACATTTGAGAAATTCAACTAGTGTTAACCTTTGAGTCTCTATGAGTTGATTGTTGATACTCAAATGTTATTTGGATCAACTTCCACTTTGACTATAAGATCAACTTGAGATGCCTCAGAAAGATGAGAAGTGCAGACTTCCTCTGGAAACAGGGTATGCAATATGTCAGTGGCTGTAGGAAAATCTAATGCCGTAATATTTGATGTTAACTCCTGCGACTGCTACTCCAAATTATATTGATTTGCTATAATTTTAGAAAGGATAGAATCATCATCTTGGAGTCGTATAAATGATTCTTTGTTAATCATCAGAAGGTGATTAATAGAGTTGACTTCCTCCTCTAATTCTTCCCCCATGTTAGGCCAAACAACTTGTTCTAAATAAAGTTGGAACTGAGAAAGTGAATACAGAGCCAGAGTTTTAGTACTATTTTCATCAGAAATAGTCATGTCCCTTGACCAACATCCAATATATACATCAGTTGTAGCAAGCCAAGGTCTCCCTAAGATAACCAGATATCCCCCCAATGTAGCTTTAGGAGACATGAGCATAAAATTTTCTAGATATTCCCAGAACTCTAAAGTAACGACAACAACTTTAATCATATCATCAAGCTGAACCGTGGAATTGTTAGCAAGCTACAGGACTGTAGGAGTAGGCCTGAGACTGGTTATGTTAAGTTTTTGCATAATATCTCTTGTCATTACATTGATGGTTGCTCCCAAATGTATTAAGGCATTCTTTATTTAAGTGTCATTGATGACTTTTTTTACAATAGGACTACCAGGATCAGAATATTTAGGAATTGAAACTTTTCCCAACATAATATTAGCCAGTTGACTCATTACATGCACTATTTGCGGATCCTTTTTCTTCCTATCAGGTTTCTTTAAACATGCCTCTTTAATTACTTTACCATATATAGGGACATCCTTAATAGCCTAAAATAAGGGAATTTTAACACATATGTTGTTTAGTTGATCAATGATATCAAAATTTATATTCTCTTGTTGAGGAATCTCTTCATATTGCAACCTTTGAGGAAATGGGGGTATTTGTTGATTCTGAGGTATTTGGGTTCTTGGGCTAGATATTTCCTTTTCCTTTTGTATGTCAATTATAACTGGAGGGGATGAGTTAGGCAAAGTTGTCCTGAATCTAAGGTGAATATCACTTATAGAAAGAGAATAAGTTGGGTATTGATTAGGATCAACTGAATAAACTTGTTGTTCTTGATGAGGCTTGCTATTAATATTTGGCATGGTTGAGTGGGCAACTGTGTGGGTTTAGGTGGAATGGTATTAGCAGCATGATGGGGAATTATGGCAGGGTATTGAGGTCATTGTTGAGGTTGTTGATAACTAGTGAACTGATTTGTCTATTGCTGGCCTCCTCTCCTTTGAGGGGTAGGTTTCCAATTCCCTTGGAATGGTTGCCATGGTCCCTGAGACTGAGACCAATTTTCTTGTGGTCATTTCCATTGTGGAGTTTGATTGGAAAATTTTTGCCCTTGGCCTTGAGGATTATACCTGTAGCTAGGAATTCGGAAATCATCACAAACAAGATAAACATACTAATCATTAGCTCAATCACGAAAGCTTAAATGTAATGACCTATCCTAAACAACACTCAATAGAGACATGAAATAAAAACATTCAAAACTAGAAATTAAGCAAACCAAGGGTATGATTTGAATGCTTCTTCATGCGGCTCCATTGTTCTTCTTTCCTCTTCAAATGGTTTGGTTGTGGATCTCACCTACAAGTGCACACACATAATTGAAAGCAAGTAGACAAGATATTGATCAAGAGTACTAGAAATGTGATTGACTAGAAATTCGATAGTCTGATTACCCATTCAGAATCAAGGGATTGATTGAAGAAATTCATCCAATTTATAGAGAAATTGGAGAAAAAGATCAAATTAGCATGATAGTGATTCGAATGGAAATTCAAATCAAGAATAGAAAAATTATGACATGTGCATGACAAATTGCTATGCAAGGATTTATGACAATTTATGACAATTTATGACAAATTGCTATGCAAGGATTTATGACAAGATTTTGAAATAGAAATAGACATTTAGGAATTTAAGAGAAATTAGAAAATTAGGTTAGAAATCATGACTTGGAAATTAGGAAATTGATGCAAACTAGGTAAATTAATTAATAATTTCTCATTCATTAATTAATTTACAAAAATAGGAGCAATTAATTAGCCAATTAAATAATAATTTAATTGTGACAAGAAGACCTAGGATAAATAAATAAATTATTTAACCTAGAGGGAAAATGCCAAACAAGATTAAATGAATAAATCATAAAACCTTGGAAGATGAATTAGAAATGCAAAGATGACAATTAGGTCTTGATGTAAGATTGATTTGATGTCGATTCGATCATGATTTTGAATTGATAAATGATTTGATTGATAAATGCGCCGAGGAACAATGACAAATTGATCCAAATTGACATGATTGAGAAGGACGACGATCGATGACAAATCGATCACAAAATGACAAGATTGACAAGTTGATAAGGATCGACCAAAATCATGACTGAAAATTGGTTATCAACAAGACCTAATTCGAAAGCGAGACAACTGAAGAATACAGAAGAAAGACTCGATGCTCGCAAATGATAAAAACCAAGTGCGTGACATAGGAGAAATGTTAATGCGATGCAAAAACCTAAAATGAGGCAATGCACAAATGTTAAAGTATGATCCCGCAAGCGTTGACCATTTTTAGGTGTCTACATTTTGCCCCTCTTTGAGACAATGCGATTTTAAGCGTTGTTTCAAAGAACAATAATGAAAATGCCCCAGACAATAATAATGACATATGCATGCCCCCTCGAGGAATTGGCCGGAAACATGCAGAAAAGAGGCCAATTAATTGATAAGAATGATAGGATCGAACGGATTGACAATCGGAGAGCAAATGCATGAAGGACAAGCAATTGAAGATGCAAAAGACCGCGACCAACAGAAAATGGAGAGGGTGCACGTCCATCTATGCACTGACAAAGATCTATAAATGAGACCAAGAGAGTGACAATTTGCTCATTTGCACTAGACAAAGAGAAGGATTTGTTGCTCTAGACAAGGACACTTGCAGATAGATGGCGAACATTCCAATGGCAGATCACCTCGGTGAATGTGTATGCACATTCAGATGACCGGACGATGCAGGAGCAGCGGTATGGGTCTCAAAAACCCATGTTTTCAATTTGATGAATTTTAATTGCATGCGGGACATTGCGGGGCCCATAGGGGATGCAGAAGAGGACTCCTGCGCTTGTGTAGGGCGCATCCTGAGCTTGTGTGGGGTCTTCTGCGCTTGTGTAGGGAGACACAAGCGCAGGTTACCTGACACAGGTGCAGGTTACCTAACACAGGCGCAATTGTGCAATGCAAACCCTAATTTTGGTCAAAATGACATGCAAATGCTCCGGAAAAAGGGACAAGGGTAGGATAGGTCAGATTAGATGAAAAACACCCTGATTAGACATGAAAATGAGGAAATGCAACCCGTAGGAGCAAACCCTAATACTGACAAAATTTGCCCCAATTTGTGATGCAAAGCCGACAGTATCCGTTGATCACATGGGAGAACCGACCTGACTGCTTCATGCTACGACATAGACTCAGGAGCATAGAGAGAGATACCTTAGCAGGACTTGGGATATACTATGTCACGTTCATGCCCGAGATTAGGGCAAACACAGGACTACTTACCGCATTGGCAGAGCGATGGCATTCAGAGACTTCCTCATTCCATCTGGCGACTGGAGAGGCGAAGGTGACACTAGAGGATGTATGGCGTATCCTCCGCATTCTGATTCATGGAGAGATGATAGAGTATGACCCAGTGACAGGGAGAGACTCATTGTGCAGATTGTTTGAGTGTGACGCAGATGAGCTGGATATTGTCGAGAGGGAGATTGGCTGGGAGACTATGGCATCGGAGTATGATCGACGATACGTGGTGATAGCAGTGGTGATAGCATGTCTACTAGCAGGAGATAGACGAGGACATGGATTCCCTATCGGATGGGGAAGAGTGCTAGAGCGGATGGCAACAGAGGGGACAGTGTACGCATGGGGACCATGTGTACTGGCTATGCTATATTTTCAGCTGCATCAGATAGCATATCAGGGAGTTCAGACTTTGAGCTGTGGAGTTACACTGCTACAGGTATGGGCATTTGAGCACATAGCCATATGTCGACCGATTACAGATAGACAGGTAGTACCACACTGACCATATGTGTATTGCTATGAGGAAGCACTGAGACAAGGTCCTTTTGGATACATACTGTACTGGCGACATGAGTTAGACCGACTGAGAGAGTTCATATGGAGGCCATATCGTGATTGTCCGGGATGGTCAGATGACAGTGAGGAGCTACCATATTGCAGATAGGAGAGGTACTTGATTGGGCGACCAGTGAACCACCAGAGAGTGATTGAGTTGTACCTGCCAAAGAGAATCAGACGACAGTTTGGAGAGAGGCAGGATGTACCTAGGAGGACTGCACACTTTGCCCGATCTCACAGAGAGACGAGTCAGTGGGGGAGTATGATTCAGCCACACATAGCATATACTGATTTTTCACAGCTACAGCAGAGACAGTGGGATTGGGGATCAGATGTGGTGGATGCTGGGACAACAGATGAGTATGATAGATGGTTTGCCCGACGGCTGCCAGTGCCATTGATAGATCTGGATATTCCAGTACCGAGGCGACAGGAGGACTTCCCACTCACAGGAGAGGAGGAGGGAGATGATGAGGATGAGGAGGATGAGGGTGGGGATGGGGATGATGGGGATGATGAGGGCGGAGATGAGGACAGAGATGAGGATGATGAGGATGACGAGGACGGAGATGAGGATGGAGATGACGAGCAGGAGGCATGGCAGGATATACCCATAGAGCCGGAGACAGCTAGGACAGAGGAGATGGAGATGTGCAGGGCGACCATAGCGAGTCAGCAGGATCATATTGCGACATTAGAGAGATAGCAGGACCAGTTCAGAGCGGGGATAGCCAGACTCACAGCGGCTCAAGATACAGCGATAGCGCAGGCACAGCGAGAAGAACAGAGAGTCACGGAGTATATTGGGTCAATTCGGGATGCCAGTGCACGGGAGATGGCACAGATGCTGGTAGAGACCGGAGAGGAGATACGCCATTGGAGGACACTATACGAGAGTGCAGTTCCACCAGAGCATAGAGCACCTTCATATCGGGCAGATCGAGGACAGAGAGCAGGGCACGCTCTCGGAGGTCATTGAGCAGCATGGGGGTGAGTGGACCTATGAGACCACCACAGCCAGGACCAGGAGGGACATCATCCGCGAGACATGGTAGGGATGAGGAGGACAGAGGGAGCACCTAGTGATAGAGACACGTGCTCCTTAGACAGACAGTGGACATTATGTAGTTTGACATTTTTGTAGTCAGCCTGCGGGCCAGACTTAGGACAGACAGTCCGATTTTGTACTCCGATATTATGATGATATATGATATGATATGCATCGATATGATGAGATGCAAATGACTTATGTGATTTTCCATGTATGGATGACTTATGCACTGTTGATGTATCATTATGGAATATGTATGGATGTGTTTTTGTTTATGCGCTTTTGATGCATTGATAGTATGAAATGGATAAAATGCTTGATATGATGCTTAATGTAATGCAAATGTACTAACCAAATGGATGCAGGATGCAATATGTATGGTTGGAAATCGGAGCACTAGACCGAACTGACCAGCCGACCGGACGGAAGAAATGTTAGTAAGAAGAAAATGAAATAGAGAATAGTTAGAGATGAAGAAAAACTTGCTTTCAGTAATGCACTTTGTAGGTGAGAACCTTTATTTTTATGTAGCAAAACGGATGCGTAGCATCATGGCATTGAAGGCCAGAGCTGAAATGCAACCCTTTTTGCAAAAGACAGACACATCACAGACAAATAACAATCACAATCAAAAGAAAAGGACCATGAACCATCCCAGTCACTCTAAATCACTTAGTGACATCATCGAGCAACATAGAAACATGATCGAAGATAAATCAATAAAAAGATAAGATGCACAAATTCCAACAAATCAAACAAACACCTTGATCTTCGTTGTCAAAAGTTGAACGTGCTGAAAGGACGATCATGTTGTCTAGTTTCAAGACATGTGGTACCCCGTCTAAGACAGGACACAGTCTGGTTTCGAGTATACCACACCCTGTATAAGACCCATGATAATGTGCCAAGGATGAATGATGTTGAGGTTGATTGATATGACAATTTTGATCAATTTGAATGTCTGGTTCGATGGAAAAAAGTTCATCTGTTAACGCATGATTTCATTTAAAGAACAACGTTGAATGGCGTGTCATTGGATGTATGCTCAACGATCTGTCTATGCACAAAGAGAGATCTTTTATTGCAAAATGCGTTTTTTTGGATTTTAATGTTTTTGAAATGTTTTTGTTCATTTTTTTCAGGACTTTATTTGATTTTGTTTTTGTTTTTATTTCAAGACATTTTTCAATTTTTTAAGAGATTTTTTTCAGGACATTTTTGAATTTTTATGAGATTTTTTCAGGACATTTTTCAATTTTTAGGGATTATTTCAGGACATTTTTCAATTTTTAGGAGATTTTTTTTCAGGACATTTTTTCAATTTTTATGAGATTTTTTTCAGGACATTTTTCGATTTTTTTTTTATGATTTTGCCCCCAGTGTCTAGCAAGGCAAGGAATATGACAGGTGAATAAATAGGCTTTCTGAAATGATGGTGGATAGAGGGAAGACAAAGGCCTTTTATTATGGAGACAATACGGATGCAATTTTCAAGGGCTATGGCGTGATGGGACAAGAGACTGGATATGACAATGTAAAGCAGTGACATGGCATGAGGGACATGTCAAGAGGTTTTTGAAACTATGTTTTGCATTTTGCGTCCTTATGTCAGATCAAGATCAAGGAGTGAAAAAGAGTGTATGGATAGTGATAAGATATGGATAGGATAAGCAAGACCAAGAATGGATAAGGGACATGGACTGAGGGTCGAGGTAGGATACAGGATAGTGGCAGAAAGTTACAAGAAGCTAGGGAATATGGATGAAAGGTTGTAATAAGCAAATGGATAAAGACCAAAAGCTATGATAGACTAAAAGCTGCAAACAAGATACATGATGTTCATGACGATCCTCAGCCTTGTCAAGATCAAAGGTGGAAAGAAGAAACTGGACATGAGGGATGATAGGATATGAAGGGTAATGACAGGGTATGATAGGATAATGAAGGGCAATAGGATATGAAGGAGGAAACCTGCCCCCAAGTGTGGTGTGCAAGAAGTTCATAGACTACGCATGACGCCTGTTTGCCAGGTTTTCATCATGGTACTTGCCCAAGGCACCTGTTTGCCAGGTTTTCACCAGTGGACAAATTATTTTTGCTTTACTTTTCTTTTTTTTTTCACTTTTTCTTTTTTTTTTTTTTTTTCACTTTTTTTTTTCACTTTTTTTGATTTTTTTTTACTTTTTCGATAGAAGATGGACACATGATAGGGGATGAAAGAAGGACTCAAACATCTTTTGTTTGGATAGTAGCCTTGAAAAAAAAATGGACTATGACCTTTAAAAGTATGCTCAAAGACGTTGGTAGGATAAGGACATGGAAAATGAGATGAAACTAAGGCAAGGATTTATGCAAAGAATGGGGTCAAAGGGATGGAAGGATGGAAAATATGAATTGGATAATGGATAGGGTATTGAAAGAATTGGGCTTCAGTGGATGGAAATGAAGGGAAGATCGACATTGGCACACACCTTGAGGGGTGGTGGATTGATGGAGGAAAAATGGATCTCAGATTGTGAGATTTGGATGGAGGAAAGGCTATGGATTTTGGGACATAAGGGCCCAAAATGGAAGAAGGAGGTGATGGAGTAATAGACTTGGAAAGTTTGGATGGAGGAATAGCAATTTTGGATGCCAATTTTGTTGTTTCTTTAGGCTTTTGTGCTTCAAGAAGCCGCTTAGGGATCCACATGGTTTTTGATTTTTCATGCTTTTGTGGTTCCTTGGAGTGCATTGCTTGCACAAGGGATTTAGGAACCCATATATATTTTGACTTTGCTTTATTTTGCTCAGTGGGCCTCTGTGGCCTTTTGGATATATTTTTCTCTTTATAGATCATATTGTTCTTTGTTTTGACATGTCGATTATATTGGACATGTTGATCCTTGAATACATGTGGATTGCTAGACTTATGAATTTTACACTTGGCATCCAAATTGCTTGGAGGGGGAAAGGAATGCATGGATGGATATGAATGAAATGGACTTCTTTTGGATGGATGAAAGTTACTCAAGGATGTGTGCCTTTGCTGACCTTGCATAGAGGATGAAGGGATGTAAGGACCTAAGATGGATGGAAGGGATGATGGGGAAAGTGTATGTTTGGATTTTGACTTTGAAGGGATACCAGCGCCTTGAGTGTGAGCTCTGTAGCCATGACCCTTAGTATATTCTTCGATATGGAGGGGTTCTTGCTTGTGAAGGTCTACTCCTTTGCCTTTATGAATATTTTGACTTGTAGGATACTCTTTTCTATGGGAAGAAGATGCGAGTCCATTATCAGGTGGATATGATATGACAGAAATAATGAGATCTTGAAGTGGATCGGATTGCACCAAAGTGGAAGAACCCATTATGCATGTTGAGGGTTCATGAACATCTTTCACTGACACGTTAGAATCATGAGGGGGATTAGGATCATGAGGGGGACTAGGATTGTGTTGTGGACATGGTTCAATGACAGGCTCTTCAAGAGATGGAATGGGAGAAATAATGGGATCATCAAAAGGAATAAGATCTTGGAGTGTATATGGAGCATTAAGACAAGGAGATGGAGGAACAAAAGGATCTTGTGGAGGATTTAAAGGAATAATTTGATCTTGACAAGGAGGAAGATCATTGGAATCCTCTTTAAAGGTGATTTGCTCTTGACTTTTAATGGGATCATCGGAAAGGATGGGAGGAATATCTTGATCTGTCTTAGGAAGTGGAATGCCAATGGGATTTGAAAGGACATTTTTTTCATGAAATGGAAGGGAATCGTTTGGGATTGGATGGACTGTGATATCTTGATCTTGCTCAAGGAATGGAGTGTCAATAGGACTTTTGATATGATGGACAAGAATAGGAGAATCATCGTGAGTGTCTGGGAACATGGGATCTTGGTCAACAATTGGATGGGATGATAAGGTTTCAAGATCTTGATCTTGATTTTCTTTAGGACTCATTTCTTCATGCTCTAAATTATCCTCTTGACATGGGGTTGGACTTTGGATATGCATGGAGGATTCTGGCAAGGGCTCAATGTTTTGGGATGAAGGAAATGCACTTTGAACATTTGTGCTAGATTCTGGCAAGGAATCAATGCTTGAACATGAGGAAGAGGGACTTCAAATGGGGTCCTCTAAAATAGGTAATGGCAATAAAGTACATGGTGGCATTGGGTCTTGTCTTTTTGAAACATGACAAGGACATGCATCATGAATTGGATTATCGTGGCAATCAATTATGGATAGCCCTTGGATAATTGCATCCTTGGGTGTATTGTTTGATGAGGACAATATAGAAGGTTCTTGTGAAACTTCTAGAGGTGCAGGGATAGATGCCACTGGAGAGTCAATTTGTTTGTGGGGAGATGAGGCATTGCTAGACATAAGTGTATTATCTTGATCTTCCTCAAAGAATTCACTTGGTAGTTTCCTTAAGATCATTGCAATAAAGCCACCTTTCTTTCGAGGTTTTGACATAGTTGTATCTGGAATTTGAACTTGTTTTTGGTTTGATGTCATGTTTTGATTTTGAACTAGATGTTGCTCAAATTGGTTTGACATGTTCAAAATTTGGCTTGGTGTGTGCTGCAACCTTTGTTTTTGAATGTTTGGTGGTGGTTGTTGACATTGATATTCCACCATTGGTTGAACCATTTGTTGACATTGTATAGTTGGTTGGACATATTGTTGAAATTGGACCATTGATTGTGTTGGTTGTATATGTTGGACAATTGGTTGAACCATTGGTTGTGATGGTTGAAAATCAAATTGATAGTAAACACCTTCTTGTTCTTGTTGTGGAGGCACATAATGTTGTTGTCTCTTTTCTTGAAATTGTTTCATCATCTCTATTTGGGAGAGGAGAGCTGGTATGTCTGATCGTTCAAGAAGAGATCTTACATCAATTGGCTCAATATTTGGATTTTGACCTAGAAGTTTTTGAAACATTTTGGACATTTGTGATCTATTCTTCTTAATGTTTTTCACTCTTTGTTCCAATATCTCCTCTTCTTGAGCTAGTTTCTCCTCCAGTTTTTGTATTTGGAGACTTGTTTCATCATAAAAAGTTTGATCAATGTTGCTTTGTTGTTGGGTTGGATAGAATTGTGATTGCATTGTCGGTTGATATGTCAAACTTTGTTGCATCATTGGTGCTTGGAACCTTGTTTCAATAGACATGTCACTATGCAATGTTTTGGGGATTTTTCAAGGATAATGTATGATATGCAACTAAATGCAAACTAAATAGATGAAAATGCAATCTATGGCAAGAGTGCAATCTATGTTTTTGGTTGTTTTTGAAGATTTTGACAAACTTTTTGGAATGCAAATCTAAAAGAGACCCTTAGGAAATTGAAATGATGTCTAGACCTCAAAGGACAAAAGGACCAAGTGACAAAAGGACAGAATGACAAAGTCTCCCCTATATGCTTGGATACTAAGCTAGGTTTGACGAAATGACATAGATGACAAAAGGACAAAAGGTTTGATAAGGTCTAGACTTCCTAACAATGACTTAGAGTTTATCAAAGATTTGGATCACTCAAGTATGACAAAACCTAGTTTTGAGACTATATGGAAAAGGGACAATTACCATGCAAGTGACCCTAATATGATATGGTAATGACCTAAGCTTAATGAAGAGACCTAGGGTATGCAAATATGAATGTATGACAATGGTATGACTTTAATGCAAGAGGACACATGCAAATGGATGACCCTTATTGAAAAGAGTATGACTTAGGTGAAACCTAACCTTGGTACTTGACAATGAACTTTGCAAAATGCAACCTAGAATGAACCTAAATGTAAGTGACATGAATGTTGAGATAAGATTTTGAACAATGTTTGCTAACCATGTTTGAAGATGAGTTTTGAATCTTGTTGAACTTTTGTTGGATGAATGTCTCTTGTGTTTAATCTTATGTTGGATCAATTTGCTTTGTTCTTGAAATGAGATACAATTCAACTTTTGACAAGCAAAGAATACAAGATATTGCAACTTAGACTCAAGACAATCATGCTCATTCCCACATTTCTTATGGTAGGCAAGGACATTAGGTACTTGAGAGGTAGACTCATTATGGGATTCAAGGAGAATACATGGATGCTTGACCCCACGGGCTCCCCTCCACGGCACTCACTTCTCAGGGCAGCCAAGCATCAGTCCCCATGGAAATATCCCCATGGTGAACTTAGTATCTCTTCCAAGTATCCGAAGTTGTCCTTCTCAAGCAACTAGAAGGGTTTTTGGCCTCTAAAAACAAGGTGTTTAGTAAGGATTTATGTTAAGCGTTACTCCTTGATGTCACGCAAGCGTGATTGAGACATTAAGCCCATCAAGATACCAAACAAATGTAGTCGCACAAGCATGATTTAGACCAAGAGGCCCTACTTATATGTTGATATGAGAAAGAGTCCAAGGGTCATCACTTCCCAAGTAACTGCAATTCCCACGTAACCCTTCCTTCAAAGCTTTCGCTCATCGGGTATTTTTTTATAGTGAGTTAGAATGCCAAGGTATTCTAGCCATACTCATTTTGGGTCATTCCCTTCTCACAATTATCACTTTCTTGCAAAAGCAAAGTGGTCGGGAAGGCAGGCCCTCTAAAGGTGACAAACAATCAAAGACACGAGCATGGTATCGAAGATCTGGATTTCTGATCACCCTAAGAAGGATGAGAGCATACTCTCCTACTCCAATGTCACACTCAACAATCAAAGCAAAAAAATATTCATTCCAACCTATTTAGAAATCACTAGGTGCCTAAAACATTAATGACAAACACCAAGTTTAGTTGTTTCCCCAAGGCAACCTGCAAAACCCAAGTTAGAAGTTTGAGGTGTTTATTCTTTGACTATCGATTCTGCATAACACATGTTAGTAGTTTCATTTGTGGTCTTTGCCATGCCTATGCCAAGATGCTGCACAGATAATTAGTACCAAAAACCAAAACACAGAAAATAGAATGCAAAAAACAAGACAATTTTCAAGTAAAATACTGCATTTTTACCTCTATTCTGGACTTTACACAGGTGCAGAAGTCATGACACAGGCGTAGAAGTCATGACACAGGTGCAGAATGTCTTCAACACAGGCGTAAGTTGCTTGACACAGGCGCAGGTTGTCTCACACAGGCGCAGAAGTCCCCAAAAAACCCTGCACTGCCCTGTTTTGGGGTTTTTTTGGCCTGCAAATCAACTCATAAGCACTCAAAAACACAGTTAAGGGGTTAGATGGTTAGTGTTCACGTCGGGTTCACCAATTAATGTAGCTAGGAATTCGGAAATCATCACAAACAAGATAAACATACTAATCATTAGCTCAATCACGAAAGCTTAAATGTAATGACCTATCCTAAACAACACTCAATAGAGACATGAAATAAAAACATTCAAAACTAGAAATTAAGCAAACCAAGGGTATGATTTGAATGCTCCTTCATGCGGCTCCATTGTTCTTCTTTCCTCTTCAAATGGTTTGGTTGTGGATCTCACCTACAAGTGCACACACATAATTGAAAGCAAGTAGACAAGATTATTGATCAAGAGTACTAGAAATGTGATTGACTAGAAATTCGATAGTCTGATTACCCATTCAGAATCAAGGGATTGATTGAAGAAATTCATCCAATTTATAGAGAAATTGGAGAAAAAGATCAAATTAGCATGATAGTGATTCGAATGGAAATTCAAATCAAGAATAGCAAAATTATGACATGTGCATGACAAATTGCTATGCAAGGATTTATGACAATTTATGACAATTTATGACAAATTGCTATGCAAGGATTTATGACAAGATTTTGAAATAGAAATAGACATTTGGGAATTTAAGAGAAATTAGAAAATTAGGTTAGAAATCATGACTTGGAAATTAGGAAATTGATGCAAATTAGGTAAATTAATTAATAATTTCTCATTCATTAATTAATTTACAAAAATAGGAGGAATTAATTAGCCAATTAAATAATAATTTAATTGTGACAAGAAGACCTAGGATAAATAAATAAATTATTTAACCTAGAGGGAAAATGCCAAACAAGATTAAATGAATAAATCATAAAACCTTGGAAGATGAATTAGAAATGCAAAGATGACAATTAGGTCTTGATGTAAGATTGATTTGATGTCGATTCGATCATGATTTTGAATTGATAAATGATTTGATTGATAAATGCGTCGAGGAACAATGACAAATTGATCCAAATTGACATGATTGAGAAGGACGATGATCAATGACAAATCGATCGCAAAATGACAAGATTGACAAGTTGATAAGGATCAACCAAAATCATGACTGAAAATTGGTTATCAACAAGACCTAATTCAAAAGCGAGACAACTGAAGAATGCAGAAGAAAGACTCGATGCTTGCAAATGATAAAAACCAAGTGCGTGACATAGGAGAAATGTTAATGCGATGCAAAAACCTAAAATGAGGCAATGCGCAAATGTTAAAGTATGATCCCGCAAGCGTTGACCATTTTTAGGTGTCTACAATACCAATTTTAATAATTTCCAAAATTTTGAACATATGGAGGTTTCCATTGACTATTTCGTGCATAGGAATTTCCACTATAACCATAAAAATAAAGTGGACCATGAGGCATACCTTGTCTTCTAAAATTTGGCCTTCTTTGAGCAACATAGAAAACTTGTTCATCATCTCCTTGTACTGTCTTGAAATCAGGAACTTCAAGATTTGCAACCATCTTACATCTACAGTCTTTTTTTCTATCTACAATGTGGATAGAATTCTGCAAAGATTGCATTAGCTTCCTCATGCTTCTTCTTAGCTTGAAGTGTGTCTAACTGAGTAGCCATATTGTTTATGATATCCTCCTTAAAATCCTTCAAAAGGTGACTAAGCTCCATTTGAGAAACTCCATTACTGGATGTTGATGAAGAAATTCCCGGCTTGAAACGCCTATTTTTCTTAGAAGAAGATCTAGAATACTTCTGACAGATTTGACCAATGTCGTTCCACGTTGCTTGTGTTATATAACCACCTCCCATTAGGTCTAAAACATTCATCACTGATTCCCCTTAAAATATTAACTTAAGAGAATCTTCATTTAGAGTACTATGCTTGGACTTATTGACACTGAATAAAAATGTCTCCAGATAATCTTCTAGACTCTCATATTCCTTCTATGTCATTCTAAAAATATCATCCCCATGGCGGTCAATACCTCTACAATAATCTTTATATTTCACAAGCAACAACCATTTCATCTCATCCCATGCAGTGATTGTACCACTCCCTTGACTCATAACCATCTCAAAGATGATTCTTTTAAAGTGGCAGGAAATATTTTGAGTTTATGAGCATATGTAGTATAATCATAACTCCTACAGAGAACATCAAATTCAAACAAGAAAGTGTAGGGAACCTCTATCACCGGTCCATAAAATTTAGGAAGAGAAGAAGCTGGAATGTTCCTGAGATTAGCATTATCATAAAAATAAAAAATAGGGAACTCAAATGTTGGGTTTACAGGTGGAGGTGGGTTATTCCCACTAGGGGGTGGATTTCCTTGCATTGGTCTTTGAGGAGGAGTTACTGGACAAGGTTCCTCTTCAGGAGGTCCAAAAGAGGAAATGAAGGTTGTTCTCAAAAAGTTCAAATTAAAGTGGGTTCAAATTATATAGGGCTTTATAAAGTGTAGCAAAAGAGTTTACATCTTGTGCTTCATATGGATTGATTCTTGTACGATTAGGATGATTAGGAAGGAATCTACCTTGAGCATCTCTTCTTCGTCTATGCATGCAGATTCATGAGAATTACTTAAAACAGATTGAGTCCCTCTACAATAATCTTTATATTCCTTTGTCGATTCTTATGCACACCATCTTCTCTGCTATTTTGATTGTTTAACTGCCCTTAAATGTCTCCAACTACTTTCATGATGTGATTCTCCACCTAGCTTGAAATAACCGCTTCTGCAACAACTTATTTATTTCTGCATTTAAAAGTTAGAACATACAAGCATACATATATATCTATTTTCTTTAATCATAACACTTATACATCTACACATGATATTACCTATAATAAATCACATGGAAACATGAATAATAAATAGATCAAAACAATACAGGGTTTAATGGGTTTAGTTATCATTCAGAATGCACATAGTCAAACTTTAATACATCACATGACTCAAACACTCCCAATATGCAACTTAAAACATAGCAAAAACTTATCAGTTATTGGAATAAAAGAGCTATTATTTTATCTCATCAGTGGGATTCCATCATCTCCCAAGCAGAATATGCCTATATTGACTCTGTTAATATTAGTATAGGAAGAAGCCCTTTCTAAATTTTCTATGGGTTGAATCCAAGAGGTGTGTTGGAATTGAGAAACCTACCCTCAACTAAACATATCAGTTCTTGTGGAGAAGAATTTTCTGAAGGGATAAAGGATATTCATGACTAGGTTAGGATGCAATTGCAGAGAAGTACAAAAAAGTACAAGGAGCAGGCTGACAAAAGAAAGAGAGATGTGCAGTTCCAAGTTGGAGACATGGTATGGGCAAATCTGAAAAAAGAGATATTGCCAAAAGGGAAACACACAAAGCTCATGATGAGGAAGGTTGGACCTTGTCAAATACTCAAGAAGTTTGGGAACAATTCATATGAAATCCAATTACCTTCAGATGTAGGTATATCCCCAATCTTTAATTTTGTAGATCTGACACCATTCAAAGGTACAAGGTAGGAAGATGATACATTCCCGATGGAAGATGTTGCAGATATACTGAAAGATTTTCCAATTCAAGGGCCACCCAAACTTGAGAGGATCTTGGACACCAAGATTGTGAATAAAAATAGGAATAAGGTCTACAAACAATACCTTGTCAAGTGGCAAGGACTCCCTAAGGCAGATGCAGTATGGATGGATGAAGACCATATGAAGAAACATGGGACTACATTGCAGGAACTCATTTCAAGTGGACTTAAGATTCAACCACTCGGGGAGTATGGTGCAGGAGCACCCAAAGACACAAATGAAGCCTAAAGAGTCTAATATCACCCATGAGGTGAAAATGTAATGACCTTGTCACATTGATATCATATGTAGTAAGTTGATAGGTTTGTGAATCAATAAGACCCAATTGATGTAAGGCATTGTCATGGTTGCATTTTATAAGCCACCATGGATAAATGACCATGTGGCTTAGTAGGAGTCTAGCCATGAGTCAGGAAATAAATATTGGTCTTAGAAACATCAGACCAATCCTTGGAATAGGCCGAATACACCTTGGAGTTGCCAAATTTGAAAAGTGCAAGTTGACAACTTTTGTTGTCATTACAAAATGTTGTAAAAGGGGGTAACTAGTCCTCCAATTGTTCCAAAGTTTAAAAAGTGGTTGGAAACCATTAGGGGGGATATATTAGGCCCACTTGGATTGATTCCATGGTTTTTGTTGTTGAAGTTGGTGATGTTTTGGAGTTTTGGAGCAATACAATATACTTGGAGTTTCCTGAAATTCTGCGTGTTTGATGTTCATTTATGACCGGTATGGATTGGTGGATTCCTAAAACCAATTGGATGAGTTAGGTAATTCTCTTACCTATAATTTTAATCAATTTTGAGGTCTTGTAACAATCAGGTTGTAGAGATCCATCAAACCCTATTTGGGCTGGTCATAAACCCTGCCAACACCTAGGGTTTCACTGAAAAGATGCTCTTAATTTGACATTTTCACCAGAGGACCAAACAACCTCTAGGAAAATGTTATAGGGCCCATTGTACCATAATATTTTTGTGTTAGTTTGTAGGGAGGCTCCAAGCTAGAAGAGGTTGAATTGACCCTAGGCGGGCATCTCTATGTGAGCGCTTGAACTATAGAAGTGAAAATCACTTACAATAGACAAAGAAGATGGTATCAAGTCCTTAAACCTTGGTTTTTGTAGTTTGAAACCTTACCCCACCTTTTAGAAGTGTTGGTTTAGTTAGGGTACTAATACAAGGGGTACTTGCTTTGTAAATTAGGCCTAATTAGCTTAATTAGGTCTGGAAGGACAATAAGGATATAGACCTTTCAAACTTGGGGTTAGGGTCTAAGATTTTGGGGAATTATGTAACTTGACAAAGGGTATCTAAATATTCCCTTATCTTTTCTTTTCCATTGAAATTTTATTAAGTTGTTTGTGGAGAACTCAATCGATAGGGCTACTAGTCAACCGGTAGGGCTACTAGACAAATAGGACAGTTGTGAGACTAGTACCCCCTAACACATTTGACAGACAGATCTTATGGATGTTTTGTGTTGGTTGGACCACCAATAGACAAAATCCAATAGGTTTTCATCCCATCGATATTGGAAGATTGTCTACCATTCACACAAGGGTAGAGTGTTTTCATCCCACTGGTATTGAAAGATACTAATCCTATATGGATCCGGTCACACAAATTATTGTGTGAGTTGAGAAATTGGTAGGTGTTTTGTTTGATACCTTTAAAAAACAAAACAACTTGATTTGGACATAGTAATTGTGGGTGAGAGAAGGTTATCACCTAGTTTGTTACCTGGCTCAGCGTCAATGCATCATCGACTTTTGTAAATGTAAGGCAATGTGGAATGGAAAGGTATCCCACCATGGCTTGAAATTGGTCCATGTTCAGATCAATGGGAATGGAGGTTTCTCTCAATGCTTTGTCAAGCATAGCTTTATGTGAAGGGGAGATGCATAAAAGTTCAAGGATGGAGACAAGGGCAGGTGTCTTCCCTAACTCTTCTACAAGGTCATACTCATTATTGGTAGATGATGAAGTTTTTGTCTTGGATGGAACACCTTTCAAGGTTAATTTACCCCGTTGACTTGTAACATTGTATTTAGGGGTTTACTCA
This sequence comes from Cryptomeria japonica, assembly GCF_030272615.1. Taxonomy (NCBI): domain Eukaryota; kingdom Viridiplantae; phylum Streptophyta; class Pinopsida; order Cupressales; family Cupressaceae; genus Cryptomeria; species Cryptomeria japonica. The sequence continues at coordinate 337,706,526 of NC_081412.1, forward strand.
TTAAATAATGATGAGGATTGTCCAATTCCTTTCAAAACAACTTTACTCCTTTAGGTTGGACCTTTCGGAGTTTTTTCCTTTATAATAACAATACAAACATGATTGTCCATTGAAATGTGGTTAACTGTGTAATCATATGATGTAGTAGTATAATTGGCATTGTTATCTATCTTAGGAGCTTAACCCTTATAACGTTTTGGGAATGGTTCCTCAAACATCCCATGTTCCTCATTGGAAGTGTGACCATCAACTTCTATGTCACCCTTGTCAATAAGATCTTGTATGATATTCTTCAATCTATGACAATTGCTAGTCTTGTGTCCTTTTCTCTTATGATAGTTACAAAACTCATTATCATTACAGCATGCAGGTTTTACTTTTGGTTCATCTAGTGGATTGTCTAGTATTGTTATAAGCTTGTTTGCAACCAATTTCTTAAATATTATCTCAATTATCTCTCCCAATGGAGTGTATTTTCTTGGATGCTTTGATGGCCTATGAGCGTTTACTTGATTATTAGAATTGGATGAACTTGCACCGAGAAAAGTTATCTTCATTTTTACCATATTTTCATCTACTACCCTATCATTAACAATATTCTTGTTTTTGTTCCAAAAGCGGTGTGTGTCTTTCCCATTTTAATCATCTTTATTTATCCTTGAATAGCTTAATGGTGCCTTGCTCAATAAGGATTTTCTCAGCTGCTAATCCCTTTTTAATGAGTTCTTTAAAATTAGACAAACAAGATTTTCTTAGTTCATATCCAATGTCCTTATTAACATTTTGAGTGAACATTTCAACCATTTTCTTTTGAGGAATATCACAAGAGCATCGACTAGCTAAACTTCTCCATCGTTGTAAGAATTATGCAAAGGACTCTCCATTTTTATGTTTAGTCTTGCACAAAGTGGTCACTGATACATGATCCATTTCAATATTGTATGAAAAGTGTTGTATGAAAGCTTCTGCCAAATCACTCCATGACTTGATTTCAGGCAAAAGTTGGGAGAACCATTCCATGGCTTGTCCACCTAAGCTTTATGGAAATAGTCTCATCAAGTATGTTTCTTCTCTTGCCACTTTTATGCAAGCCATTAAAAATTCTCTTATATGTGCCTTAGGATCTCCCTTGCCTCTATACTTGTCAAATTTTGGTGTCACAAAATATGGAGGAAAAGGAGGCATTGGTATATTTTTGTCAAAATGGATACAAACATATGTCTTTCATTGTGTAATATTTCTTTGGTTCATGCATATTTGCCATCTATTTTTGTACATCCTTGATTTGTTGTTGTAAGTAATTTTTAGGTGGGGTCTTATCTCTTTGAGTTAGTTTCATACCTGAGCCACCGAGTGGAGGAGGATGGATATAATGCATGTATGGATGGTATTGATCATAGACATTCTCATATGGAAGGGGAAAATAATTGTAGATAGTGTGTGGACCACTTGGTATGGTATTAAAATGAGGAGAACTAGGCCTAGGATAATTGTATATGGCATGACTATGAGGATAGGAGGTATCATAAGAATGATCTTGAGTATTTCCCCCAAATCTGACACGAGGTCTCCTCGTATCATGATTTTGTATGTTACGTTGGGTATAATTGTATGCATTGGCATGATCTTGGGTGTTATATTGTTTTTGAGCAAGTGTATTATCATTTATCCTCCATGAAAAAGGATTACCATGGGGTTGTTCATGAGAGTTTCTATCAAAATTGGTATAAGCATGAGTGTTGGTCACTTCTGGTTTTTGGAATAAGGATGAGGATGACTCAGGTACAAGATATTCTCTTCTATTACCATAATAATTTCCTCTAGGATTTATATTAGCTTGATTCACTTGATTAGGATTCATCTCTAGGATTTGTGACACATAAAAATTATGGGGTAATCTTGCTCGACTTTGTGCAAATACTTGTAAGAAGTATTGACAATCTCTTCTAATAATTTCTTCCACCAACCTTTTAAATTGTGGATCTTAAATAGTGTCTTGAATGTCTGCAAAAGTGATGGATCCATTATCATTCTCATTGTCATTCTCTGGTGGATTACTAGGATTCTCAAATGGGTTGTAAAATTCATCTCCTTCAAACTCATAGGTACTCATGTTGAGAGATCTTAGAGATTCCTAGGCTTCTCTTCTAGACCTTTTTGAATGGGTTTCAACCATTAACTAAACCTTAGCTAAAATGGAAGAAAATGTGAAGATTATAGTAGAGGAAGAGAGATATGAGATGTAACGAATCTAGGGTTATCTTGCAATGTCCAAAAGTGTTAGTCCAAGATAAGTGTGATCTAAAGAAAGGTGTGGCTTCCAAAGAGATGATAGATCTCTTGATGAGGTAAGTTGACCTTAACTAAAGAGAACCAAATAAAACCCAAGATGATATATCTGATATGGGAACTACCTAGTGATATGTTGTATTATGTTTGCAAAGTAATGATGAGGACCACTAAACAACCTTTTGAGTCTAGTTTGAAAAGTATATATGAGGACTACAAATGATGATTGGAAATGACTGAAAAATGTGTGATGAAGCCCTAGGGGAAGCTACCTTAGAAGCTCTTTAATCTCAAATTACAGACGCACTATTAGTTCATAGGTATAGCAATAACCCACTCAAACGTAGTTTCATAATGCATAGATGTGATTTCAACTATTGATGACGCAGTTCTCAGTTTAAATACCAAAACATGATTTTGCTTTGCATAGACACGATTTTATAACATAAACGTTGTTTAGTCCAACACAAACATATTTTTAACTTTTGTTGACAATTTTCACAAATCTGATATGCAAATACAGATATGCAGTGTTTTCTATACATACACAATTTTAAGTCTCAAAAACGTGCAAAGAACAAACACATATGCGGCTAGAAAGATCAAATACGCACTAATATCAAACACAAATATATTTCTGAAAAAATTATATAATTTTGTCCAAGTTTTACAATTGTTGAGTGTGACCAAATCTTGATGTTGAATGTCTTGTGACAAGAAAACACAACAAACAATGAAGACACAATGTCTGAAGGTGTTTTGTCAAATTTTGAGTGCAACGTGTATGTTCAATAGGCCGAATCAACCCAGTCTCCATGGGTCTAGCACAGTCAAAGACACATCAAACACTTTCTTAGCCTAAAGTCAATGTTCTCATGGCGGTAACTTCAGCCCATAACTTAGAATCTCCATCAGCTTGTTTTTTAGAGCGGATAGCTAGGGGCCTCCAGGACTAGAAGGATGATCCTATCACCATCTCACGGGAGCCTTATGGTGAGTATCTTGGGAGAAAAATCAACTATCCCCTTACACTGGAATTATCGCAATGTTTGGACAAAAAAGGGTGGACCACTACTCTAAAGGTGTCTATTCATTTTTCATGGTATTTGGTGGCTATACATGTGGCATTTCGCTCAAATTAATGAGGCCTCCCAACCCTTGCGAGTTTTATGCACCACTATGGGTACTTAAGGAGATAGACATTAGTATAAAACATCGGCACCAGGTGATAAGAGACTTCCATCGAAAACCACAATCTTTTATATAGCGAACCAAAAAAAAATACCACTTGGGTCATTCTCTCTCACAAGAATGGAGGCAGACCCTCTAAAAGACAATAACAATTTCTCTTACACCCAAGGTCTAATGGAAGGCAAGGGGAGAGGATACTTTTGTTATCACCTTTAGGGTTCTAATCTAAACACAAAGCGTTTCAAAGGCACAAGACACTTCAAGCAAAGTTAATTAACCCTCAACAAACAAAGAAAAATGATCAATGAAAACATGTAAACCTAATTAAGCTAGGAATTGAAATGCAAAGAAACGCACTAAGATTACCCCTGCAACAAATGATTGGTAGTTTTAAATAATCACCCCCACCTTCAAGAACACTTGTTAGGGGGCCTTCGACAATACATTTTAAATAGTTGCACCACTTCGTTAGTCCAAGCAAAAGGGTTAGAATGAAAACCAAATATGAAAACCCTAAACAAAAAAAAGATGAAAACTAAAAGAATTAAAAATACAAAAACACAGATGTGTTTATACCTACCATAGATGTGGAAACAATAGACACATATGTGATATGACTTGTAACTTGCAAAAACCAACACAAAAATGCAAACGTGATAATACAAAACTTCGACATAGAATGATATCAGTAACCCGCAAAATCAACTTTGAAACACAAACGCGGTAAAACAGAACCCAAATGCGATAATAGGATTCACAGACATGGCAAAAATCATAGACACATAAATATTTGATGTAGATGCGAAAACCTGAAACCTATAAAACAGAAAATGGAACAGAAACACAAACGGAAAAATGTGATTTTTAGACGTGATTTCAGTTGCAATTGTTGCTGATCCAACTTGCAACTTGACAAAAAAGACTAAAACTACAAAAAGATGTTAAAAACTAAGGAACAAGAGTCCCACCAAGCATGAAAAAATGTATACAGTGAAAATAGGATGATAAAAACTATTGCAAAACCATAAAAGATCCAACCACATAAAACCATAGTTCTACAATCAAGAATCCACCATAGACCATTGAAGAATCTTAAATATGAAAATCACAAAAAAAAATAGAAAGATTATACCATTAACATGCTTAGTAGGGTTTAATCTCTATTGTTTCATACCTCCATTGATCTTGTTTGATATATTTTCTCTCGAATTTTGTATTGTGTACAAGAGCTCAACAAAGAACAGATTGTGGCTGTGTAGTTGCTTGATCGCTTGAATCCTAAATTGCATAAAGATTATTGGATTAGGGTTGATAATGATGAGATAATCCTCTTATGTAGAGAACATATTAGAAAATTGAGGGATAAGATTAAGAGGTGAAAGGATAAAATGGCCGGCTAGTATCAAAGGGTAGGTAGGAACAATAATAAAATAATAGGATGGGTAGTTAGGATAAATGAAAAGATAAATGACAAGTGTGATGGGGAAAAAGCTAATGAATTAATTAAATAAATAAAGATTCATTTAATTAATAGAGGAAGTGGGACCAATTAAATAAATAAAATATTTATTTAATTTAGGGAAAGCATAATTTAAATAAATAAAAATATTTATTTCAATAAGGAAAGGCTAGAAAAGGGTAAGTGAATTAATTAAATAAATAAATAACTATTTAATTAATAGAAGGCTTAGGATAAAATAATTAAATAAAATATTTATTCAATTAGGCTAGGATGATTTTAGTTGTCTACACATATATATACATATGTATACATACATACATATACATACATATATATACATATTTACACACACGCGCGCACACACACACACACACACACACACACACACACACAGAGGTGTGTGTGTGTGTGTGTGTATCTATCGCTCAAGGATATTTGATGACGCATAAATTAACTATTTCTATCTTTGAAGGTTTAGACTACAATTTCTGGAGAGTGAAGATGCGAGGATATTTCATTTTCTTTGAGTTTAAAGACTTGGAAAGCTATGGAAAATAAGTATGTACCTCTGAAAAATGGACCTACTACACTGAATGAGATTGAATCTTATGAAAAAATGAATGAGCAAGATATGTTATCTTTAGTGCTTTATCTAAAACTAAATTGGAAAAGGTTGGTGCATTAGATATAGCTCATGAAGTTTGCGAGAGATTGAAAAACATCTATAAAGGAAATAAAAAATTCAAGCTATCTAAGATACAACCTGCCAAGGGTAGATAGGAAAATTTGAGAATGGAAGAAGGTGAAGGAGTAACTAGCTATTTTCAAAGGATTGGCAGTGTTGTGAATGAAGTCAAACATCTTGGTGGTAGATTGGATGAGAACTATGTGATTCAAAAGATCATGACGATCTTACCAAAATGTTATAGTGACAAGATTTCAGTTATTGAAGAAACCTATGATCCGACTAAATTCACTAGAGAACAACTTTTTGGCTCCTTGGTTGCATTTGAGATGAGGAATTTTGGCAAAAGTAAAGTTACATCAAAAACAACATTCAAGGCATCAAAGGCAGTAGATGAAGATTCAAATGATGATGAGAGCCTAGACTAAATGGAAGCAAACTTTGTAAGGAAGTTGAAGAGAAGAACTGACAATTATAAAGGTATGTTACCCCTTAAATATTTTAAAAATGGAAATATTGGTCATTATACATCTAGATGTCTAGAAAGAGGATCAAAATAAAAATTTAAGGATAATAAAGGAAAATTCAATAAGAAAGCCTACTATCTTAGAGATGATGTTGGCATTTCAGCTGACGAGTCAGATTATGAGGATGGTGATTGTTTGTTCATGGTAGAGAAAGATGAACCTAAACCTAAGATTATTGAGACTGTTGCTTCAACATTGCATGTTAGGAGAGATAGAAATGAATGGTTGATTGATAGTGGTTTTTCAAATGATATGACTGGTCACAAAAGTAAGTTTGTGAAACTTGAAAAAATATGATGGTGGTTCGATTAGATTTGGAGATGATCAGACTACTTAGATTGTTGGAATTGGTTCTATTACTTTTGATGGAAAACATAATACTAACAATGTTTACTATGTGAAAGGTTTGCATCATAATCTCTTGAGTGTTGGACAAATGTGAAAAAAAGGTTATAATTTTGTCTTTCAGGATGGTGGTTGTGAGATTCAGAAGAGATTTAGAACTGTTATTGTTATGGGGAAAAAGATAGGTGGAAACATGTATCAACTGGAAGTTGCCATAAGACATTGCTTACTATCACGAATCAATGAGAATTGGGTATGGCACCGAAGGAAGTGTCACATCAACTTTGATAATTTGGTGAAGATTAGTAGGGTAAGAGCTATGAGAAATCTACCAAGAATGACCAAACTGGATAACAATATTTGCAAAGAATGTCAAGTGGGAAAGCAGACAAAAGGAACATTCAAAGGAAATGAAAAATCTTCTACCGAATTATTGGATTTGGTTCACATAGACCTATGTAGTCCAACCAAAATAAGGATTTACAAGGTGAAATTTATTTCATGCTCTTAATTGATGATCATTCTAGAATGAATTGGGTTACATTTCTAAGAGAAAAATCAGGCATTAGAAAAATTTAAGATATTCAAAGCAAGAGTTGAGAATGAAGTTGATAGAAGGATTAAGTATTTGAGATCTGATAGAGGAGAAGAGTTTATTTCTGATGAATTTGATACCTTCTATGTAAAATATGGAATTAAGAGACATTTATCAACTCCTAGAACACCTTAGCAGAATGGTGTGGTGGAAAGAATGAACATGACTATTTAAGAGGCGACAAGAACTATGATCAAGGAAGAAAATCTATCAAAAGTCTACTGGAGAGAGGCTACACACGGTTGTGCATACCCTTATCATAGTTCTATTCCGAAAGAAATATGGGAAAGACATCATTTGAGTTATGGCATGGAAGGATTCCATCTGTGAAATATTTCAAAGTCCTTGGAAGTAAGTGCTATATCTGAAAAGATGAAGGAAATCTTGGGAAGTTTGATAGTAGAGTAGATGAAGGAAATCTCATAGCGACCGCTAATGTGAAGATCCTACTACTCACACTCAAAAATATGACATAATCATGTGATACCTTTCCTATGATCGTATACAACCCTCTCACCATGAATTAGGATATGCAATATATGCCAAACATCCTTAAGGGTAATGGATGCCTCGCAAGTGGGAAGATGAAACAAGCACATTCAGAGGGCCATCACTCAACTAAAGTAGTAATTAAGGCCCTGTTGGTCATAACCTCAAGCAAGTGGAGAGCATGATATAGACCAACCTCACAAATCAGAGAAATTTCCTTAGGAAGTAGATGAGTACACAATGTGAGCCCACTAGGCCTATCTTGTCTAGTACCTAGAACACCAAGTGTCTCTTGTAGAGAAAAATAATAAATGTGTCAAACATAATAAGTTGTACGACAAGAAAAAATTCCAACTATGGAACATAAGAAATTTTTCAAATGAAATGAATGCAAAATGTTTATAACTTTTGCGCAACATTTATGACTATTGCAGTGCATTTAAGATGAATGCGCAACATTTAAAACTCTTGCAACATGATTATATCAAATGTGAAAACTAATAGTCTTATGCCATATCTTTATGAACTATGTGATATACTTATACACATACAATACAGTACACTTATGCGAAATGACTTTAACGTATGTGAAAATTTCAAAGTACAAATGTGAAACAGTTAAAAATTTTGGTCTCTAGCAAAAATTTTAAAACTTAACAAAACAAGCAAGAAATGAGCAAATGTTTTTGAAAACTCACGATGCTCCTAGTTCCAGGTGGTCTCTGGTATGATTGAACCTTCTTGGATAGGTGAACTCATGCTCTAAAGCTAGCCATCGCACTCTGAAGCCAACCATCACACTCAAATAGTCACTGAAACACTTGAAAATCACTAAAGGAATCTATGAACTCAAAATAAAGAAAATGAGCAATTGAAGGGTTGAATTTCTATTTAAAGCCCAGAATTAGGGTTTATCCCTCCAAAATGGTCATGGACCCCCTGAACTTCAACGCACTTGTAGGCTAGTCAAATAGACTCAAAATCGCGTGAAACTGTGACTCATTAGCATGGTGTCGTTAAAATGGTCTCAATTTCATAAATTTTCTACCACTTTTCTGAGGGGGCATATTTACACCTTAAACATCGTCGGGGCACACTAAGCAAGGAAAAAATTTCATTTTCTTTGAAACAATATCTTTTTGTTGGTGTAAATAAATATTCATTTTGGATATTATTACACTTACTTAAGTTAACTTAGGATAATGCATCTCTTCGTAGTTTGGATTTGAGACATTTAGGGAAGTGTGCACATAGGGATAGAGCTTGTAGGAGAAATTCCACCTTTTGTGGTCTTATTTTGCTGTTACACTCCACATTCAGTGGGTCATCCACCTCTTGTGGAATATTATATTATTTCTCCTACCTACCCCTAGTATTTCTTACCTACCCTTGTTTCTCATTGAGCCACATGTCATATTTGTGTGCTCATACATCCATATGGCCTTGCCTATATAAGCAGGCCTATATTCATTGTATTGGTTAATCCAGTTGACCATTTTGCATATTGATGAGAATACAGTTTGTTCTTGTCATTCTATTGTCTCTTTTATGCTTTTCATTGTGCCCTTGATCTTGGCAAAATCCTACATGGTATCAAAGCTATTGGGGCTTCATTGATTGGTTTTTGGAGACATCGTGGAAGGCTTCTATTTTTGGATTTGGGGATCTTCATTTTTGGGGGGCGTCATACAGCGATTTGGACATCACCGTTGAATCCGGGAGGCCGTTTCCATAAATTTCGACTATAAAGTCGACCTATTTTGGTGAGAAATTTTTTTTTCCCCATTTTGGCTATTATCGTACGGATTTCGAAAAAAAATTTCAAAAAATTTATTTTTCGAAAAAAAAAAAATCGAAAAACAAAAAAAAGCGATCAAAATTTTCAAAAGAAAAAATTAAAAAAAAAGTTTTTTTTGCATTTTTGGGGGGTCCGCAGACCCCGCCCCCCCGTGCCCTTTCATACCTGCGTTGCTGCAGGTTCACGTGGCCGCCGTACTGCACAGCGGGCGCTGCAAACAGTACCGCCGCCGCCGATCTCCTCCATGCTGCTAGTCCGTCCGTCGGCCGAGCCACGCCACCGGTCAACGTCCCACCGACGGCACCTTACTCCCCACCGCACAACAGCCGCTCACCCCACCGCCACCGCGACCCACCGCCGCCGCTGCTATGTCTCCATCGGCGCCCAAGTCTTCCGCTATCGGTCGCCTCGACTCCCGGACAGCCGCCGACCGCCTCGGCTCCCAGCCTGCCGCCGGCCTCCTCGGCTCCGGCCGCTCCCTCCTCTCCGGCGACCACTAAAACAGGCGGCCCCACGTCCGCCACGTGGTAGGTGGCCACTGGCCCGCGGGCAAAACCGTACACCTACACAGTGCCACGTCAGATCCGTACGCTCTGTCAGTTGTACTGCACAGTCACCTACACAGTCACCTGCCCAGTCAGCAGGGAGGTGAAGTTTTCGCGACGATCATACGGCCATCAAATTTAACATAGTGAATTGCTGACGTTAGCGCCACATTAACAGCTTTTTGAAATTTTTTTGACCCCTCTCCATTGGGCTTTTCAAATTTGCAGTCCAACTTTGAAAGGCCATATCTTGCTCATTTTTGCTCCTTTTTTGGTGCAATTTTTTTTGAAATGGGCTAAAATTTCATGATCTTCGCAGTGGTGTGGTTATTTTATGATTTTGGTTTATAGGTTTTTCGTAATTTTTGGATTCTCTCAGCTGTACCTATCCAATCCTCAATTCTGCAACTTCAAAGGCCTTGTTTGAGCTCATATGACCTCCTTTTCAGGTGTCGTTTTTTTTAAAGTGCATGTTTTTTCATCTACTTTCATAATCTATGATCATATTTCAGAGATTTTGAGTGGAAATTGTACTTTCAGATATTGGTCTTATTTGGCCTATTAGGTACTTGTAAATTGCTTGGATCTTAGTTAGATCTCTTGCATTATCAGTTTGAGTCTCTTTTGGCCTTATTGAGGCAGTTGTAAAATTGTAAATAAGAAGTCCACTTTGCCATTTTTTTGCAAGTGGCCCATTGTATACACACTAATTATAAAGTGCCAAATCATCACTTTTGGGGGGGGTTCTTTGATTGAGTGAATTTGGGGGGGTGTCTTGTGTGATTGTGCCTCTCTTTGTGCTCTTTCCATTTTTGTTGCAATGAGTCCTAATAAATTTCCACCTTTAACTCCACATAATTATGCATCATGGAAAATAAAAGTATGGAGTAAATTAATGGAAAAGGGTCTCACACATTACATAGATGGAACAATAACAGCACCACCTGATCCTAAGGCTGATCCAAACGCTCAATTAGAATGGCTCACAAAGAATTGCATGGCTCTTGGAACCTTGTGCAAGTATGTATCAGATGACCTCATTTTTCACATTGAGAAGTGTAAAACAATCAAAGAGGCTTGGGATATGTTTCAGAAATTGTATGGACAAGTTGATGAAATCAGAGGCTATCAGATTGACAGTGAGCTCACCAACTTGGATCCCAAGAGTTTTGATACAATCCAAGATTATGTCACCAAAGCAAATGAGCTAAGAGCAAAGCTTAAGGATTGTGCAATTGACAAAAAGGATGCTCAGTTGATATTCAACTTGTTGGACAAGCTTGCACCAGAATATGCAGCATTTGTATCTAGCTTCCAAACTCATCGTTTGACAGTGGGGAGTTCTTATGTTATGCCTTCATTTGATGCTTTCACAGAAATGTTAATATTGGAACAATCTAAGTTGTTGAACATGGGGTTTCTCAAGTCTTCAAAGTCCAAGGCTTTGGTGGCTAATCAAGGGAATCAAGGAAGTCAAGGCAAAGATTCCAACAAGAAGAAGAAGCACTCTAAGTCTAAGGCACACCAGGAAAAAGGACAATCATCCTCTCCATCACAAGGCAATTTTTCATCCTCTTCCAAGAAGGGGACACCACCTAAGAAGGATAAACCAACTTGTGCATATTCCAAGAAGTATGGTCATGATGAGCATCGATGCCACGTAAAGCAAGTTGATGAGTTAACCAATCTTCTTAAGAAAAACAACATCAACTTGCCATCCACCTACACAAAGAAGGATTCATCTCCTTCCTCTTCCTCATAGTCTAAGGGAAAAGGGCAAGCATTTGTGGCTACAACAGGTTCTTCACAGCAATGGATACTTGACTCGGGTGCCTCATATCACATGGGTTCTACAAAGGAGCAGTTTTCTTCATTGGAGCCATCTAAGGTACCTCACATTTACATAGGTGATGATACACAAGTAGAGGTTAAAGGGAAAGGTTCAGTTGACATGGATGATGGAACATTTGAGAATGTTCTCTATGTTCCTAACTTGTCTACCAACCTTCTCTCCATCTACCAAATCACTCACTATGGGAATGGGAAAAAGGTTGAGTTTACACCAAATTCAGTTGTGGTAAAGGAACTTGATGATGATGCCTTGGTAGTAGTGGGACAAGTCAATGACAACTCAAGGCTTTATTCATTCTCCCATTTTGTGCCAAGTTCACCTTCTAGGGCCTTGCTTACTCATTCAAATTCAGAAAGTAAGCTATGGCATGAGCGGTTTGGTCACCTCAACTACGGCTATCTTCAGCAGCTAAGCACTAAAGACATGGTCACGGGTCTACCTCGAATCAGTTTTTCAGAGGGTGTATGTTCAGGTTGTTCCATGGGCAAGCATCCTGAAGATAAGTTTGATAAAGGGATAGCTTGGAGAGCTTTGGAAGTTCTTCAACTTGTTCACAGTGATGTAGCAGGTCCATTTCCAGCACCTTCATTTAGTAAGGCCCGCTATGTTCTTACCTTCATTGGTGACTACTCCCGCTTCACTTGGGTCTACTTTCTCATTCATAAGAGTGAAGTATTTGACAGATTTTGAGACTTCAAGACTCGTGTGGAGAAGCAATCAAGGAAAGTGGTCAAGATTCTTCGCACAGATAATGGAAGGGAATATGTGAACAAAAGACTTGAGGATTTTTGTACATTTGAGGGGATTGATCTTCAACATTCTGTAGCATACACTCCACAGTAGAACGGGGTTGCAGAACGCAAGAATAGAACTCTCAAAGAAATGGCTAGCTGTATGATACATGCATGTTCTCTTGATCCCGCCTTTTGGGCAGAGGCTATCAGTTGTGCCACACACATCCAGAATCGGGTTCCTCACAAAGCTTTGCAAGGTATTACTCCTTTTGAAGCTTGGGCTAGTAGGAAACTGATTGTGAGACATTTCAGAGTCTTTGGGTGTCTAGCATGGGCTCGCATACCTCCGCAAAAATGCAAGGCATTGGAACCTCAGAGTCGGCCTTGCATATTTGTTGGATATCCTGAGGGTGTTAAGGCATACAGATTGATGGATCTAGAGACACATGAGGTGTTCATTGAGAGGAGTGTTCACTTTGAGGAAAGCTCTCCTAGCTTAGCCTCTCTACCTCCTCCACCTTCCTCCATTGTGGATAGTGATGTTAGTGATTCAGATGATGAGACTCCTTCAACTCCGACTCGTAGGGTTACACCTCCGTAGGGTCCACTTGTAGTTGAGGAGCCTCGTTCTCCACCTCCACCTAGACCTCGTTGGGCTCGACAAACACTTGAGTCTGCGGGTTCTCTAGTTGGGGATTCTTCAGATACACGGAGAACTCGATCACAACATCAGGATCTTCCACATGCATTCATTGCTACCGCTTCTGATCCATAGACATTTAGGGAAGCATCAGGGGTTCCTGAATGGGACCAAGCTATGGAGGAAGAGTATAGTTCCTTGATGAGGAACAACACATGGGATTTAGTCCATCTCCCTAAGGGGAGAAAGATGGTTCGATGTAAGTGGATCTATTAGACCAAGTTTGCAACGGATGGTAGTGTGGATAAGTATAAGGCTTAGCTTGTTGCGAAAGGTTTCTCGCAGGTTGCAGGTGTTGACTATACTGAGACCTTTGCACCCGTAGCCAAGATGAACTCCATTCATTTGACACTTGCTATTGCTGCAGCTCATGGTTGGGTTGTACATCAGATGGATGTGAAGAGTGCTTTTCTTCATTGTGATCTTGATGAGGAGATTTATATGGAGCAGCCACAGGGTTTCATCCAAGATACTTCCTTGGTTTGCAGACTAAGGAAATCTCTCTATGGCCTTAAGCAGGCCCCCAGGGCTTGGTACGCCAAGATGGATTCCTTTCTTCTCTCCGCAAGGTTTCACCAGGTGTCATTCCGATCCGAGTGTCTACATTTTGCGATAGGATGACTCTCACTTGATACTTGAGCTCTATGTTGATGACTTGATCATTACAGGGAGTACTTCATCCATCATTAGCAGGGTCAAATCTGCTTTGCATGACAGATTTGCTATGACTGATTTGGGTCTTTTGCACTACTTTCTTGGGATAGAGATTTCACAGTCACCTTCCGGGATTACACTATCGCAGCCCAAGTATGCTCTTGATCTACTTGCACACTTTCATATGGCTGATTGTAAGCCTGCCTCGACTCCCTTTCTTTCAGGAGTCAAGCTTGAGGCTCAGTGTTCTTCTCCACCAGTTGATGCCACTTTGTATCGTCAGCTTGTGGGTAGTCTCATCTACTTGACTCATACACGCCCTGATATTTCATTTGCAGTTGGCATGGTTTACCGCTTCATGCAGGAACCACATGAGCTTCATTGGAAAGCCGCCAAATGCATCCTTCATTACATCCAGGGTACACATCACTATGGGATTCACTATGCAGCAGGCACAGGACATCACTTGGTTGGTTACACAGACTCCGATTGGGCTAGCGATCTTGATGATCGTAAGTCTACTTCTGGTTACAGTTTTCACCTTGGTTCGGGCCCCATTTGTTGGCAGAGCAAGAAGCAACATGCTATTTCTCTCTCTTCGACTGAGGCTGTGTATTGAGGCGTTGTTAACGCAGCAACTGAGACCATTTGGCTCCAACAGATTCTCACAGAGTTTGGATTCACCACTCCACGGCCGACAGTTCTACATTGCGACAATCAGAGTGCTATTGCAATCTCGAAGAACCCGGTCCAGCACCAGCGGACCAAACACATCGAGATTCATATGCACTATATCCAAGAGCTCATCCAGGAGCAGGTCATTGATTTGCAGTATTGTCCTACAGCAGAGTAGGTTGTTGACATATTCACCAAACCTTTCACCGAGAGTAAGTTCCAGCAGTTGCGAGCTCTCTTGGGGGTGCGGGATGTGTCATTAGGGGGGGTCAGCTGACTTCTCCTTCCTCTCTTATGGGGGGACTTTTTCCTCTTTGAGGTTTTGTCCTTCTTCTTTGAGAGTCTTTTGTACATTCATCTCTCTTTTGGGGGGGAGGTTTTTCCCACTGGGTTTTCTCCCTTTCTCCGTTTTTGAGAGATTGCATTGCATAGTTTTGCTTGCATTTGCATATTGTACATGGGTACCTTTCATGGCCTAGTAGCCGGGACCCATCTTGCATTGTTGACTTGAGTCTTCATTCCCCTAAGTTGCACTTAAGGGGGGGTGTTGGTGTAAATAAATATTCATTTTGGATATTATTACACTTACATAAGTTAACTTAGGATAATGCATCTCTTCGTAGTTTGGATTTGAGACACTTAGGGAAGTGTGCACATAGGGATAGAGCTTGTAGGAGAAATTCCACCTTTTGTGGTCTTATTTTGCTGTTACACTCCACATTCGGTGGGTCATCCACCTCTTGTGGAATATTATATTATTTCTCCTACCTACCCCTAGTATTTCTTACCTACCCTTGTTTCTCATTGAGCCACGTGTCATATTTGTGTGCTCATACATCCATATGGCCTTGCCTATATAAGTAGGCCTATATTCATTGTATTGGTTAATCCAGTTGATCATTTTGCATATTGATGAGAATACAGTTTGTTCTTGTCATTCTATTGTCTCTTTTATGCTTTTCATTGTGCCCTTGATCTTGGCAAAATCCTACACTTTTCAACATTGTCTCAAAGAGGGGCTAATGTAGACACCTAAAAATGTCTCATTGATTGCATGCTAATAATGTCTTATTAATTAAGTAATCCTTAATTATTTAATTAAGCTAATTCTACTTCTAAATTAATTTAATCATGACCTCTTTCATATTACTAATTATTCAATTTCCAATTCTATCATCATTTAATCATTAACCCTTTTCTAATATTAATTAAATACTTATTGTTTAATTAATTTCAATTTAATTTTTTTAATTAAATAATATTTATTATTTAATTAAATTCTATTTCTAATATTTAAATATTTTCTTTAAATAAATTATAATTAACTAACTCATTCTTCAAATTCAAATTCAATTCTCCAAATTCTAATTTCGTCTAATTTCAAATATTTTTCTAATTCAAATTCAAAATCAAATTCAATTCCCCAAATTCCAATTTCATAAGAAATTATTTAATTAACTAACTCATTGTTCAAATTCAAATTCAATTCTCCAAATTCTAATTTAGTCTAATTTCAAATATTCTTTCAATTCAAATTCAAAATCAAATTCAATTCCCCAAATTCAAATTTCATCCAATTTCATCTAATTTCACTAAATGTGCATTTCAATTTCATGATTTTGAAAATCTAAATTCAAATCAAATTGAATTTCTAAATCAATTTCAATTCAAAAAGTAAATCAAATTGAATTTCAATAAAAAATCCTACAACACATACTAAAATTATAACTGATTGATCAATTCAGTTATCTTCCAGTCATCCTTTTTCAAACTCTTAATTAGATTTTTGTAACAAAGCCACCAAATTAGTTAACTCAGTTAACTAATAAATCTATTTAATCTATTCACTTGACAATTCAATCAATTGGGTTCCACCTCTCAATCAAATCAGTTCAATTATCAATCAGCTCTTTAGCTCACTTCAATTCCACCTCTTATTCAATCCTCTCCAAAAATCTATAAATTAAGCATCAAATGTCCATTTTCAACAATCATGAACTTTGATCTTTGTGCCACTTGTAGGTTATCAATGCAATATTTGAGAGCTAGCATAACTCAAAGTTGAGAAGAACAATGGAACGATATTGATAATAGGGGGTTTTTCATTTGTTTAATCATTTATTTGTAATACTTCCATTGATTTATGTTTATAATTGTTAATTAGTTAAAGATTTGTGATTTCCTTTTACCTTAATTAGCTTAATTTGATGATAGTTTTAGACATGAAAACAATGGTGAACTCGACGTGAACTTACAACTACTGATTTTCATGTGTCTTTCTATGCTTTTTTGTAGGTTTCCGTATGGATTTTTGCAAGTGCTCAAATCATTTCGCATTCATCTACACATCATTTCAGATTTTCTCATTGATCATTTCGCATTCGTTTATACAGAAAATCACATTCATCTTTTCATCATGTTCCATTTGTACTTCTTTCATTTCGCATTCGTCTAGGGTAGATTTGTAGTCAATTGGTTTTGTCGTCGATGCTCGTGTTCTTTTTCTAATCCATATTAAGCTTTGCAATTATGGGATTTTTTATTATCACTCACATATGCTATCTGATATGCATATAATCCTATGACACGCAAAGTGATGTTCAAGATTTCAAGATCTAGAAGGAAGGTTGAACAGAGAAGGCAACAACATAGGTATTACTAGAAAATCGTCCAGGCAAAGAAGAAATTCACTGAACTAGAACTACAAATTGCTTATTTCAAATACCAAATTTTTTTCCATGGTTATATATAGAAATACAACATGATACAAGGAACCACATTGGGATTTTGATATCAACTTGCAACATTTAACCCTGTGTTTTTGAAGGCTTTCTAATTTTTTGTTTTCTTTTCTCTAAATTTTGTATCACATTAATTCTGACAAAATAGTGTGCATTCATTATATTAGAATTTTGCATTCGTAGTAGCCAAATTTCGCATTTGTCTAGATAGGATTTCACATTCATCTGGTAAAATAGGAAGTTTTCTATGTCTGGGTTTTTCTTTCTATTCTGGCTTTTTGGTGCTACTAATATTCTATCTGTACCTTGTGGCGAGGAAAATAGGGAAGGCTCGATCACTCCAACATTTTATGAAACTACTAACATGTGTGATTGCGGGATCTCTTAGATTTTTAGTTCACACTTGGTTTAGTTCTTAAAATAAACATGCATGTAATTCATATTTTGTTTAGTGCTTAAAATGGACATGCATGAAATTTACACTTCATTTTAGTACTATAAAATTGACATAAGATACTACAATTAAAATAGACATGCATGCAAATCTCACACTTTAATTTAGTGCTTAAAATGGGCACGCACATGTGAATCTCACACTCCAATTTTGGGCTTAAAATAGACGTGTATTTGTCTTATGATTAGATTATCTCACACATTTCAATATCTCAAGGGAAAGAACTTTTGAGCACTTACTCTCTATCTGGAGTGGTCCTACTATTAACACACACTATCCTCTCCCCTGGCTTTCATGGACTTCGGTGAAAGATAAAAGTGTTAACGACACTCAAAATTTTATTTTTTAGAAATAGGACTTGCCTTCTGGAACCTCATTTGTTTTGGAAAGGAACGACACAAGTGGTACTCTCTTTCGGTCCACTATATAAATATTCATGATTTTGGTGAAAACCATAAATCTACTGGTGCCATTGTTTTATACCAATGGTTTCCCTCAGTATCAACATACAAATACCTTTGTGGTCTTCATGAAAGTCAAAATCTCTTGGTGCGTGTGTGCCAGATGCTTTAAAAATCGTGTTCTATAGGCTAGGATATCTCTTAATTGATCTAACCACTGCATGTATAACCACTTGATTTACCCTGAAAGTTTCCCCACTATGAACCAATTTTAGTAGCCAAAAATCCCACATTTGATGGTTCAAGGTGTGTGCATCATACCTCGAAGATACCCCTCATGTACCTTGCTTAATGAGATATAAAATCCCCAAGGATAAGATCTTTTGATCTTTGGGGTAAGAGAAAGTGGTAGGCCCAAGAAGTGTGTGTCGTGGAGTGGAGCTAGTGCTTCCAAATTCTCTATCTGTCTGTTTTGTTTCGATATTTTGTTGTGGAGGCCTCATCGAATGGTTTCCACTTTCCATCTTAGGCATGTGTTTTTTGTGATTTTGTGTGTATCGCCAATGTGTTGAACCAATAAGAGTCAATATTGATCTTGGGCTAATCTAGGTCCTTTTCCTTGCGTTAGTTTGATTCTCATAGTGTGTTAGAATGGACCTAATTTGGCCATACTCATCTGTAAACTATGTTAAACATCTCTCAAAATTAGAAAATTTGTCACTCAAACAAAGTCACCTCAACAATCTACTCAGTGAACAACTAAATTTGCAACAAAAAAAAAGTCCTCAGTACAAAATAAAATAAAACATATTATCTTTTGTGATCATAGGTTTGCCTAAAGTCCTTAGTCTTTGCATAGTTATCATATCACATAAGTCCTTGCATAGTCCTTGCATAATCCTAATAATCAAGTATAAGCTCGTCAAAGTTGCATTAGTCCTTGCATAGTCTATATTTACATCTCTCACATTCCCCCACCAGCTGCATATTTATTATAGGAGTCATGGCATGTGTTAAAGTGGGTGTACCAGGTGATGGTTTATTTACATTTGAGTAACCCAATCTAGTCCCAAATGATGGATAATGAGAAATCATTGATGGTTTGGATAACCTTGCTTGGGAATCAAGAACAAGTGCTCCTTAGTATATGGGAGTTGAATTTGAAATAAACGTCGAATTTAGGAGACCTTGAAGAATTGGAAGAGAAGTTGAACAAGAACATATCAAAACAAGCATTTGAATGGATTACACTACAACGACAACAACATCCTCAACAACCTCCCCCGTCCTCAATAAGGTGTCAATGGATCTTGCATTCATCATACTTCGTCAGTGTCAAGTCTAACATTTACATCCTAGGTGCATCATATTTTGTCTTCGATCTTAGAGTCATCTTAATAGTTTTTAACGCCCATATCAACATGATTGAAAAAGGAAAAAAATAAGATGGATCCAAACAGTGACCCATGATTTAATCCCACATGGAACATGGACGTATCAAATAATCAACCCCACAGGAATGTCAACTTGAACAATAAGCCTTGAATGGAAGAAATCTAACACCACTTGATGCATGATGAACTCAAGGCCATCCAACAAGATCTGTAGGTCCTCATGGTTCTCAATGCTCTTATCAAACATGATAGGGATAGGTATCTTTCCCTATCAATGTAAAGTGGAGCTAAGTTATCCACAAATTTTGACATTACAATAATTTTGCCACCAGGGGTAACCTTGAATCAAAGTGTTTGGTGTTTGATTCACAAACACAAATTCCAGCTTCAAGCTCAACTCAAAACACTACTAAAAATACACAAGTCTCATCAACACAAGTAGCTATAGTTTCAAATAAAAGATTGTGTATGGCATCATCAAGCATAAATGTTGCTACTCAAACACATACCAGTGTTACTACCCAAATTGCACCAACTATATCAAGTGCTCCTACATAGAGTCAAACACAAGTATCTCAAATTTTTAATCCAATAATTACAACTCAACCTCCAGTTTCGCTTTCAATGGGATCAACATATAGTCATCAAAATATGAATCTAGGTCCCACTAGCTCATTTGGCACAACTCAACCAAACGCTAGCATGCAATTTGCTTATTTTACTCCACCTAGTGGGACTCAAAAAATGCAAAGTTACAATTACTCAACATTCTGACAACCTCCGATATATACAAACACTAATCTATTTGTTGGCAACATATACATGCAAAAAGCACCTTTAACTCTAACAAAGATTATTTCTCAAGAAGTGCAAAAACTTCAACAATAAATAACAAACATGCATTCAGGAAATGAAAAGAAAAGCTATACAATACAATATTTATGTCCATACCCTTTTGATTGGGCACTCCACATGCCAACTTTTCCTCCTCATTTCAAAACTCCCAAGTTTGACAGATACAAAGGAAAAGGAGATCCTAGAGATCATATCAGAGAAATTTTCACCACTTGCATTGAGGTTGCCTATGAGGATACATACTTGATCAAGTTATTCCCTAAAAGTCATGAAGGTTCTTCTTTGGAATGGTTCTCACACCTTCCACCAATAATTGTATCATGGGGGGAATTAGCTAAACATTTTATAACGAATTTCTCACATAGCATTGATACCCTAGTGACTTTAATGGATCTATGTGTTGCACGACAAAAAGAAAAAGAAACATTTGTGTCATTTCTACAATAGTGGAGATCTCTTTACCCTACGATGCCCAAGTCACATTCCAGAGATTGAACAAGTGGACATTTTTACGAAAAACTTAATCCCTCAAATCAAGTATCCAATACAGATGCAATGTCTTTCCACATTTAAGAAAATTACAAAGAAATCCCTAAAATGTGAAAAGGGACTTGTAGAGAAAGGCATTCTGAAATGTGGTGGTTCAAACAACAACAAAAACAATAAAAAAAAAATTGTTCCAAGAATAAAAATGTGACCAATGATGGGGTTGTGGATGCTTGTGTAGTGAATAGAGCTCAGCCAATGGTATAATTACAAGGACTAGTTCAATCATCTTTTCCAAACAAAAATTAATTCAAAAGAACAATATGGCTTCAACAAATGAAAATGTATTACAATACACCCATTCAAGACCTCCAAGGGTTAACACTCCAAGAAGGATTTAGACACCACTTGGAGAACCAATAGAGTTAGTGCTTAAGAAATTGATATAGACCAATGTAATCACTTTACCAGAGGTCGGGCCATATGAACCAAGTCACTTTAAACTAACTTGGTGGAACGAAAATGAATTTTGCGATTATCATCGCACCAAAGGCCACAAGACATATAGCTATAATTAACTCAAAAACATGATTCAAGATCTCATAAACTAGGGGGACATCACTATTGACGCTAATAAGGGATTTGCAGATACAAATCACACTATCTTCAAGGACCACTTTGTCAAACATGATAAAAGTAAAGATTCTAGCTCTGGAACACAAAACAATACCGCAAACTACACCAATGTTGCCTATGACTACACAATCAACACCCTCAGTGCAAGAGATGTGATGGTTGCCACAATCATCGTCAACACAAGAAACAAAGATTGTGCAGTTGTTACTCGCCAATCAAAGGTTACAATGCAAGGAGTACCTTCTAATTCACCTCCACCAATAAGAAACTACAATGTTGTAGATTAGTTAAAGAAGACTTTGACTCATATATCACTCTTTGAATTGCTTCGTATTTCACCAAACCATAGAGAAATCATATACAAATCACTTCAAGATTTTTTTATTTCCCGAGTCATTGATGAGAACACATTCCAAGCTATGGTTGGAAATTTAGCTGTGACTCCTCGTGTTGCATTCACAGAGCTAGATGTCTTGACAAACAAGCTTAGTTGTAATGACCCCTTGCATCTAGAGGCTTTTGTACAAAAGAAAAAGTCAAAAGGGTATTGATAGATGGTGGAGTCAACCTCAATATATCTACCCTACAATTGCTTAAAGTGTTTAGATATTCTTAGTATCACATTGATCCAACAAAAAGAATAAATATCAATGGATATGATGATGAGGAGTGCCCTTCAAAAGGTGTGGTTACTTTACTGGTACAAGTAGAGCCCATAACTACAGATGTCACTTTCTAAGTGTTGGATAAAAAACTAGGCTATAACATGTTACTAGGTCACCTATGGATACATGTCATGCAGTTTGCACCATCAAAATTTCATCAATGTGTTAAATTTCCATTTAATGGGATCGATATAATAATACAAGGTGACCCAAACCCTATCCAACATTGTAATTATTTGAGGGCAAGTGTGGATAATCAAGTTCCAATTAACTAAGCAACTCTAATCACATCACAGTTGGAATTATTTAGTTACAAATACATAGACAGTTCACACCACACACCTACGACATCATCTATGCAAATCAAATAAGAGGGGTGTGGCGAATACTCCATTTCAGATACACTATCTATTGGGACATTATCTCCCTCCCTAAGATCTTTCGGGAGACCTCTATTTAATCCAACGAGACAAGATAAAGGAAAAGAAATAGTCAGATATTCAGACTCTTGTTCATTCGCCCGGTGGGGAGACTAACAAGAAGAATCCTTAGATGAGGATGCAAATAAATGGTTATACAAAGATGAAGAAGACTATCATGTGATAAAAATCCCCTTAGATCAATATGGAAATGGCTTCGATATGTTGTAGAGACATGGTTAAAATGGTAAAATAATATTGGGAGCACATGCTCAAGGAATCATAGAACCTATACTACCTTCAGAAAACCCAAAAAATCAAGGTTTGGGATATAACAACATGGGAAAAAGATCAATCAACGGACCAGATACCCCAATAGTATTAAACATGCCAACTCCAACAACACAAGAATCTATCAATGATACTATTAACCTCAATGCTTCTACACAAAGCAAATTATCAATGATTGTATGGGCACCATCATCATGGGCCAATATAATAACAAAAACTGGTATACCACCCGCTAATGATACAGTTACCGCAAGACCATAATCTATCCTCCAAGGAATAAATAATGCCTCAATAATGGAAGTAGGATCAATAAGTTATGGGAATGTACCACTATTTAGCAATATTGCAGAAACTTCACTCTCTCCCATCGAGGAAATTGATGAACCATATGAAGAAGGATCAGACGTATACACATATGTGGAAGCAATAATTGGTTCCCTTGATTATTAATTCCTATCTCTTCACAACAACAATACATGGGATGTAGACAAATTTTATGATTACATTACACTAGTAGATGATGGTATCACTTATGAAGACAAGGAAATAGACCTAAATTCTTAGAAAGATGACTATGACAACTGCATATGCATGATGTTAGCTACAACTTCACATGAGGGTAGAGATGTTTGCCTCATATATCCACACTTGATAGACAAGGGACAACAAAAAAATTCGCATCTAGATTGGTTTGAAAATGATGAAATTGTAGCAGAGTTACTGGGTGCCATAGATGGATATCCCCATGATGATCATAAAGTTGGTTTTGTAATAGACCTAGATAGGACAACATATTTTGGAGAAGCAAGCTCCTTACTTCACAAGATTGTGATGAGATTGACAACGCTAGTAAAAGAAGGCTAGATGATCTTCCCATTGACAAATAAAGTTCACCATTTCTTCTTGAAAAGATAGAGGAACTCAACATAGGAGAAGGTGAAGTTGTACAAAATACACACTTGGCTGAATCATTGAACACTGAGGAGAAAGAAAATTTCATCTAGTTCTTCAAACTAAGACCAATAAACTTTGTTTGGTCATATGCTAATATCTCGGGATTGGATCTAGAACTTGTACTACATCATTTGTATCTACTATATGGTCATATGTTGATATCTTGCGAGGTGAAACAAGCATGCAATAGATGGTGTAGGACAACATGATGGGTCTAAGTATAATGCTAATGGGTCCCTCGCCACCCCGCAAGGTAAAATGAAGAAAATCAAAGGGATTGGAAGGCAACAAAAAGTGGAGCGAATGGTTTCCCCGCCATCCCATAAGCACGAATCAACATAAAGTGAAGAGTGTGGACTAAAATAGACACCAAGAGGCCTACCTTTCCCTGCCATCCCACGCGGTGAGTAAGACCAATGCAGTGGTCACACAGGGTAGGAAGTGGGGTCGGCCCACTTCATGGTGCAACCACAATCGTTTGATTTTTATTAAAGGACTCGATTAACAACCATGTTTTAAACACTCAATTCAGCCTTTGGAGGGCTATGTGGCATATTCTCGTGCACCCATCTTCACATGACCTCCATGATCCAATGGCCGGAATTCAAACTTGCAGGGGCAGGTGAATATTCAAATCACCGCCCAGGGTGGTTGCCGACATAATGGCCGATAATCAGTTTAGACCCATTCAACTTTAAAATCCAATAAAATTTTAGTCCAATCACCGAGAATGATTGTCATAACTCCAAATAGGACCCTAAAGGAAATTTTTAGACAACACCTACACCCCTTCAATGCAAAATGGAGACTTTTGTGCCCTGCAAGTGCATTGAACGCAAAGATTTCTCCTTTTTGTAGGGATTTTGCTTCTTCCTAGAATGAGGAAGATATTTTCAGCAATCTTGTATGCACGTCATCAAATTAGTCGATCTAATCTTCCTTCTTCTGATATTTTGTAACCTAACCCTAGCCGGTTAGGGTTTCTTAACTGTAATTCAATCTAAGTTATGCCTGAACTACAAAGGCAATTTTGTAACACTTTTTAGGGATCATCTCTTTTTGCTTTTGGAATAAAACTTATGTTTCTCTGCATCTGCAAAGATTTTCTTTCCTTCCTATGAATAAAATTTACTTATTTTGCCTTCATCTAGTTCTCACAATTTGTGTATTTTGCTTACCCTGTTGTTTGAATGCATTCACATTATTTTTCCTTAGCATAGTGATTGTGTTGATCCCTCTTTGGATGTCACCTATGGACTAGTTTTAGTCCCTCTTTCTATCTTGTAAGAATTCCAACCTTCACTCTTCTTAGGGCACTAAAGTAGGATAGGATCTTGTGCATAACTTGAGTAGTTTTGTATATGTTTTGTGCAATTATAGGTAGAGAGATAAAAATTCCATCTAGGTGCAAACCTTATTTCCCCTTTTCATGCATTCCTTCTTCCCCTTTTCCCCTCAAAATCAGTAGGTTAGGATTTATCAATGTTGGGTTAGACCAACACTTGCATCTCAGATTGGAAAGGAAATCAACCTTCTTTGGAGATTCAGCCTTAACTTGGAGGCTATTTCAATGTGTCACGGGGTTGATGAGCTTCAGAGTTCATTAAGGGTACACACTTTTGTGATAATAGTATCGGTGACTAAACCTGTTGTAGGCATAAGAATCTGCACATATTTTAGAGACTTAAACAAGGCTTACCCAAAAGATGATTTCCCACTTCCCAATATAGACATGATTGTGGACCTAACGACGGGAAATGAAATGATGTCACTTATAAATGGTTTCTCTGGCTATAACCAAATCAAAAATTACGCCAAAGGATCAACACAAAACAACATTTACTTGTCCATAGGGGACATATTGTTGGAACGTGATTCTATTTGATCTAAAGAACACTAGTGCCACTTATCAAAGGGCTATGACAACACTGTTCCATGACATGATACATTATTCCATGACATGATACATAGTATCATGGAGGATTACCTTGATGATATATTAGCAAAATCAAGAACCAAAGATGATCACCTTGATGTTCTAGCCAAGATATTTCACAGACTTGAAGAGTACAAAGTTAGACTCAATCTAACGAAATGTGTGTTCGGTGTTACAACCAGTAAACTCTTAGCCTTCGTTGTCTATAACAGAGGAATTGAGTTGGATCCTACAAAAGTAAAGGTTATTCTTGAAATGCCACCACCATCCACAGTGAAATAATTGAGAAGTTTACAAGGTAGGTTACAGTCCATATGGTGTTTCATTGCACAATTAGTAGACAAGTAGTAACCATTTCAACACCCTCTCAAGAAAAGTGTAACCTTTAAATGGATATATCAATGTCAAGAAGCATTATAGGCATTGAAATATTATCTCTTATCAACGCCAGTTTTAGTTCCACCAACACCAGACAGACCTTTTCTACTATACATATCAGTGACAAATTCCTCTTTGGGAGCTCTCTTGGCACAACATGATGACCAAGGGAAAGAGAGAGCTATCTACTACATTGGAAGAACACTTATAGGGTATGAACTCAACCACACTCTCATAGAGAGAGTATGTTTGACAATGATCTTCACATCTCAAAAGATTAGACACTAATGCTTAGTCATAGGATTCAACTCATTGCACGCTTTGTGTTGACATTTACATGAATATTGCATTAATGATATGTTATGTTGTCATTAATGTCAATTAACTGGTAATGATATTGTTGTAATATTGTTATTGTAACTGGCAAGAAGAATTTATGGAGTGAACTAGTGTAAACCTTATCTATTGATGTAACCAGTAAACCCTAACTGATTGTTTGGTGAATTGGTTATATTGGTTTATGATCTGATGATGAGCGGTAATGATTATGACACATGTGATTATTGTAAGAAGATAATTCCAAGAGATTTTGGCAAGTTGTACCGATTTTTGTCTAAAGAATGAGCAAATGTATTGCATCTAATGCAAAGCGCGTGATGAGTTACTAAGTTCAATGAAGCGGTGATCAAGGAGAGATCAAGGTTTTCTTGATTGATGTGCAGAGATTGCTATGTAATCCAACGGTCATACTTGAACCGATTTGTTTGTAATCTCTATGAAAAATAGGTTTTTGTTGTGTTACCGACCTGATTGATTTGTTTATAAGGTCAATGAAGTTGTTTAGTTTAATGAGTTAGCAAAGAGTGAGCACAGATCAGTTGAGTGTGTGGTTGCCAAACTGGATGATGTATCTGCAATTTGAGTAAAGGCAGATAGGACCATGAAATGGATCTGATCAAGCAAGTGTAGTGATATTCAGATAGATCAACAAACTCATGCTATTTTCTAACAATTACAGCAGAATTGAAATCCCCTAACTGGGTAAGCTCTAATAAGCTTGGTGTTATTCAAATCCTCTAACAAGGTGATCCATTAGATTGGATTTTCAAATCCTCTACCGAGGTTACTCCTTACAGGGTATTGCTTCTAACAAGGCATTTGTAGTCAATCCCTTAACCGGGTGATTCCTAACAGGATTAGTTCTTAACAAGACTTTTTGTAAAGCTTTAACATGCTAGGCTCCTAATAGGGCAAACTTCAGAAGAGTTAAAATAGTTATCTTGTGAGTCTCATCTCACCATGGTTTTTACCTATTTTGGTTTCCACATCAAAAAATATTTGTGTCAAGTGGTGAATGTTTTTGTGGTTATGTTTTCATGGTTGGTTTACTTAACTATTTTGATAAGTCATGATAACTGAAAGCATTGAGAAATGAAGTTGTTTACTGTTAATTTGTTGTAACACTCAACCAGTTTATCCTAATGAGTTTTTATCTTGACAGAGGTATTATTCTAAGTTTACTTTGAGAGATTGATTTTTAAGATTGGTGAAGTTTGTATCAGTTTTTCTATCTACTGATTCACCCCCCCTCTCAGTAGTTGACTGGATACTTATTCTTTCATCATACCATCAATTGGTATTAGAGCACTACAGGTCCTCTAAGGTCTTAGCCTAACAAATTGAGGTAAAGATCTTGCAGATCATGATGAAGAAGGAAGGTACGAAGTTTAATAGAGAGAATTTTAGGATATGGAGTGACAAAATGAAAATTTATATCAAGAGTCTGGGAATTCAGTATTGGGAACATGTCGATACTAAGTATGTTGTACCTACTGGGATGTTGACTAATGATCAGAAGAAAGAGCAACAAGAAAATCATCAAGCATTGGAGGCTATTATTAGTTATTTGTTTGATGTAGAGTATGTAGATGTTCATGATCTTGAAACTGCATATGAGGTATGGAAAAAACTTGAAGAAAATTATAGCAGTGATGAACATGTTAAGATTGGTAAAGAAGAGAGTCTAAGAGGAAATTTTGATGACATGCGAATGGCTGAAGGTGAGAATATCCAACAGTATGGTCAAAGGATAAAAGAGATAGTCGGTAAAATTAAGAGTGCAGAAGGTAAAGTGGAAGAATCCACAGTGATCAGTAAGGTACTGACAACCCTGATACTGGTCTATGCTATCTGAGTTGAAGCTATTTAGGAGCTGAAGTCCATTGACAAAACTAAGGTAACTCTTGACTCCATCATTGGAAATTTTAATACTTTTGAATTAAATGGTTATGATGGTAGTGTACAGAAATCTGAGTCTGCATTTAGAGCTTATGTTTCTAACCCAACTATGAGGAAAAGTAGAGATGCCAGTCATAGTTATGAATCCAAATCCAGCAGAGAAGCTGATGATGAAGACAGTTTAGTTGAGCTTAAAGCATTGTTGGCCAAGCGGTTTGCCTAGAGGTACTGGTAAATATAGAGGTAAATTACCTTTGAAATGTTTTGCATGCAACAAGATTGGACACATTGCTACTAACTGTCCTAATGGTGATAATGAGCACAAGTGAGAGAAATTCAAGAAGTACAAGGGTAAAGGCAAAAGAGATTATCTTATTTCTATTGATGGTGGTATCACTAATGAGGAATCTGATGGTGATGCTAATGAAGACATTGTGTTTGCAGCCATTAAAGAAGAGATGTCACACCAGAAGGCATTAGTATCCAGGATGGATAACTCTGATGATTGGATCATTGATAGTGATTGTTCACATCACATGACTGGTGATCAAAGCAAATTTATTTCTCTAAAGGAATTTGATGGTAGAGTTGTAAGATTTGGTAATGACTCGCCTTGCATGGTTAAAGGTAAGGTAACTATTTCTCTTAATAGAAATAGTGCAGATGATGTCTACTAGGTTGAAGGTCTAAAGCATAATCTTTTGAGTGGGGCACAACTCAATGACAAAGAATACCTATTGGAGTTTAAAAATGGTATGTGCAAAATCTATGGCAATAAAGGTGAACTGATTGCAACCGAGAAGCAAACTAAAGGTAACTTGTTTCACCTTAATCCTAAAGCCATCAACTGTTTAATTGAAAAGATAGATGATAGTTGGCTTTGGCATAGGAGATTTTGTCATATAAACTTTGATAACATTTTTAAAGTGAGTAAGTCCAAGACAGTGAGAGGTTTGCCTTAGTTAGACAAATTGGTTAATGCTCTATGCAAAGAATGTTAGTTGGGAAAGATGACATCCTAAACTTTCAAGAGCAAATCTTTTTCAGTAGAACATTTTGTTAGATTTGGTTCATACAGATCTTTGTGGACCAATAAGAAAAAAAAGTATTCAAGGTGACAGATATTTTATGATCTTCACTGATGATTGCTCAAGGATGATGTGGGTCACATTCTTGAAGGATAAGACTAAAGCTTTTGGTAAGTTCAAGGAATTCAGGGCCTTAGCTGAGAAAGAGAGCGGTGAGAAGATAAAGTGTTGGACAGATTAGGGTGGTGAATTTACTTTTGAGGAATTCACTAGGTATTGTGAAAAAAATGGTATCAAATAGAGGGACACCACAACAAAATGGTATTGTAGAGAGAAACAACCGGTCAGTTGTTGAAACTTCTAGGACAGTGTTGCTACAAGGAAGTGTAGTGAAAATTCTCTGGGGAGAAGCTGTCAACACAACTGTCGACACTATGAACCAGATTCTGGTAAAGAGAGGTAAGGACAAGACTCCTTATGAATATTGGTATGATACATCACCTGATGTTAGTTATTTCAGAATATATGGAAGAAAATTTTTTATTAAGAGAGGTGATTATATTAGCAAATTTGAGGCTAAAAGTGATGAAGGTATATTTCTTGGCTATTCCACCAAGAGTAAGGCCTACAAGTATTTTAACAACCGGACACATAGAATTATTGAGAGTGTTGATGTTTGAGTGGATGAAAATCCTAAAGTCTCAGAGGAAACCACTTCAGAGAAAAAGGATGAAGATCCTTGCATTTTGTTTTTGGAACCAGAAATTGTGAAATCTGAAACCGACAAAGCAAATATTGATGTATCAGTTCAACTGAAACAAATAAATTTAGAAGAAGATGAAGATAATGAAGAAGCTGAACTTGAAGATAATGATCATGTTATTCCAAGATATGTGAGACTGAATCACAATCTTGAACAGATTATTGGGGATAAGGATGTTGGAGAACTAACCAGAAGAAGAATATGAGAGAATTCTTGCATGATCTCCACTATTGAACTAAGAACTGCTAAGGAAGCATTTGGTGATGATCATTGGGTTAAAGCTATGGAGGAGGAATTATATCAAATTGAGAAGAACAACACATGGACCCTAGTACCCCAACCAATAAATAAAAATGTGATAGGTACTAAGTGGGTATTCGGGAACAAGTTGAATGAAGATGGTGTTGTAGTTCACAACAAAGCTAGGTTGGTTTGCAAAGGTTATGCACAAGAGGAAGGAGAGTACTATGGTGAGAATTTTGTACCACTTGCAAGACTGGAAGGTGTCGGAACTTTACTTGCATTTTCAACACACAAGAAATTCAAGGTATACCAGATGGATGTTAAGTCTACATTTTTTAATGGGATACTAGAAGAAGAAGTATACATTGAGAAGCTAGATGGTTATGCTCTGATTGATAAGAAAGACATGGTATGCAAATTGCATAAAGCTTTATATGGATTAAAGAAGGCATGAAGAGCATGGTATGAAAGGCTTCATACACATCTGATGAAGATAGGCTTTCTAAGAACCAGTGATGATAGTAACATTTATCTCAAATCTGAGGTAGATAAAATACTAGTTAGCGAAGTATTTGTTGATGATATTATATTTGGAGGTAATGATGACATGAGCAACAGTTTTGCAGATGAAATGAAAAATGAGTTTGAAATGTCTTTAGTGGGAGAAATAAAAAATTTCGTAGGTTTGGAAATTCAACAAATGAAGAATGGTATTTTCATCACACAGTCTAAGTATGTGAAAGAGTTCTTGAAGACATTTGGCATGAGTGGCTGTAAACCAGTTGGGACACCTATGGTTACAAGTTTTAAGTTGTCTAAGGAAGATGAGTCCAAATCTATTGATGAGAAGGAATACAGGTTAATGATTGGGAAATTGCACTATGTTGTTCACAATAGATCGAACATAGCTCATGTAGTTGGCATAGTTGCCAGATTCCAGAAGAATCCTAAGAAAACACATCTGATAGCAATCAAAAGAATTTTTAGATATTTGAAAGCTATTGTTGATTATGGGTTATGGTATCCATATGGTGGAAATTTTGACTTGAAGGTGTACACAAATGCAGATTGGACGGGAAATATTGATGACCGGAAAAGCACAACCGGTGGAGCATTCTTTCTTGGAGGAAGACTTGTTTCATGGAGTAGTAAGAAGCAGAGTTGTACTTCACAATCTACTATTGAAGCTGAGTATGTTGTAGCTTACATGAATTGTACACAGGCTATATGGATGAGGCACATTTTGGAAGGTTTTAAGATAAGATTTCAAAACCTATAAGATTTTATGTGATAATAAAACTACCATAAATATTTCCAACAACCTTGTTTTGTACGCACGAACCAAGCATATTGAATTGAAGTATCATTTCTTTAGGTAAAAAGTACCGAGTAAAGATGTGATCTTGGAGCATGTTTCTACCAAGGAGCAGCTTGCAGATATTTTTACTAAATCTCTGCCTAAGACTACTTTTGAGTATCTTAGAAGTCAGTTAGGGGTTGTCCCTCTTCATGAAGTCAATTAAGTATGATATAGATTACATCAGTCCCAGAGCTACTTGCAGAATTTTACAGAAGGGTTGGGGTAGAAGTGTATTTATTCCACAGGGGGAGCATCAAGTTGCAGAATGTTGATGATGCACAGTGAAATTTGACATTACATGTTTTACTTTCAATTTGTCATTATTGTCAAAGGGGAGAAGAATTATGTGATTATGGGAAGGAGAACCAACGACAAGCTGAAGACATGGAGAGCTTGGTGAATACTTGGTAATGTAATGGTATTGATCTTTGTATTTCCATCAATGCAAAAGGGGGAGATTGTTGGCATTTGCATGAAGATTGCATTAATGATATATTATGTTGTCGTTGATATCAATTAACCAGTAATGATATTGTTCATATTGTTGTAATATTGTTACTGTAACCGGTAGGAAGAATTTGTGGAGTGAACCGGTAACCAATATAAACCTTATCTATTGATGTAACCAGTAAACCCTACCTATTGTTTTTGATAAACCCTAAGTGATTAAGTTTGGTGAATTGGTTATATTGGTTTATGGTCTGATAATGAGCGGCAATGATTAATGACATGTATGATTACTATATGAAGACAATTCCAAGAGATTTTGGCAAGTTGTTGTAACGGTTTTTGTCTAGGCAATGAACAAATGTATTGCATCTCATGTAAAGTGCGTGATGAGTTACTAAGTTCAATGAAGCGATGATCAAGGACTGATCAAGGTTTTCTTGATTGAGGTGCAAAGATTGCTATGTAATCCAACTGTCATACTTGAACCGATTTGTTTGTAATCTCTATGAGAATTAGGATTTTATTGTGTTATTGACCTGATTGATTTGTTTATAAGGTCGATGAAGTTGTTTAGTTTAATGAGTTGGCAAAGAGTGAGCACAAATCAGTTGAGTGTGTGGTTGCCAAACCAGATGATGTATCTACAGTTTGAGTAAAGGCAGATAGGAGCATGAAATGGATCTGATCAAGAAAGTGTAGTGCTATTCAGATAGATCAGAAAACTCATGTTGTTTTCTAACAATTACAGCAAAATTTAAATCCCCTAACCGGGTAAGCTCTAACAAGCTTGGTGTTATTCAAATCCTCTAACAAGGTTATCCATTAGATTGGATTTTCAAATCCTCTACCGAGGTTACTCCTTACAGGGTATTGCTTCTAACAAGGAATTTGTAGTCAATCCCTTAACCGGGTAATTCCTAACATGATCAGTTCTTAACATGACTTTTTGTAAAGCTTTAACAGGCTAGGCTCCTAACAGGGCGAACTTCAAAAGAGTTCATATAGTTATCTTGTGAGTCTCATCTCACTGTGGTTTTTACCTATTTTGGTTTCCACGTCAAAAAATATTTGTGTCAAGTGGTGAATATTTTTGTGGTTATGTTTTCATGGTTGATTTAATTAAGTACTTAACTATTTTGATAAGTCATGATAACTAGAAGCATTGCAAAATGAAGAAGTTGTTTACTGTTAATTTGTTGTAACAGTCAACCGGTTTGTCCTATGAGTTTTTATCTTGACAGACATATTATTCTAAGTTTACTTTAAGAGATTTATTTTTGAGATTGGTGAAGTTTGTATCAGTTTTTCTATCTACTGATTCACCCCCCTCTTAGTAGTTGACCATATACTTATTCTTTCATCATACCATCACTTTGATCCAGTCATATATCTCTTGAGCAAAGTTGTGCTAACATGAAGATTGGCCAAATGGGTCATGATCTTAAGTGAGTTTGATATAAAGTATATAGATAAAAAGGCGATCAAAGGCAAAATAATAGTAGATCAATCGGTGGAAGATGCAATACAAGATAGTCATCCATTGTTAATAGACTCTCTCTAGATGAGTCTGTATTCATAATCAGACATCCACAAGCTGAAAGTTGTACTCTAATGGTTCCTACACTAGCCATGGATCAGGTGTTGTGATTCTCTTTGTTACACCTCAGGGTGACTAAATTCCAAAATTATTTAGAATCAACTTCCCATTGATGCAGAAGCATCCTCGATCTATGAGCAATCTTGCATCAACAAAAAATATTTGCTTTTAGTTTTGTTCTTGTTGGAGTTTCTATGTTACTTTCAGCATTTTCTGATAGTTGTTTCTTTTTCGTTGTGGATTAGATTTTTGGTTTCCATGCTTGTTCTTGTTCATCATTCCAAATTTCTAGTTCGTTTGGATTCTTTTTCGATAAGTTATTCCTTGCAGAGTGTCTATTTCTTGGTTCCGGAGCAGTTTTGAGCTTATCATCTATGGTGGAGATTTCTTCTCATGCAAAGAGAATTTTTGTCTTATGGATCAATTTGGCTCTACACACAATGATCTTAGGCCCTTGGCCAACAATCCTTTATGGTCCACACTTCATGTTTTTTCTTGGTGGATGAGATCTTCATGTTTTGAGGCTGACCTATTTTACACATTTCATTTTCCTTCCTTAGTAAATGTAATCTTTTGTGGTCGACCTGGATGTGTTCTAGATGATATATATTGTTGTATGTGATCCTTTGGGAGACAACAAAGTGATATGATGATCTGGGTTTATAATTTGTAATTTGGATACCTATTAGAGGTCCGGATGGATGTATTATGGCATGTATGATGTGACTGGGTATGCTAGACTGCATGTAACCTTTACCGGGATATTTTATGATGAATATATGATGTTGTAGATGTATGATTTTCTATTTTCTATGTTCTGTGTTGTTGCTTCTATTGTGTTACTCTTGTCGCACGATCTAGACTATCCTCTTTGAGGATCCTCTAGGTTTTGATTTTATCATATGGTATCAAAGTTGGTTGCGAACCTTGAGGCATTCCTTTGGGTGAACAAATCATTGATTTGAGGCAGGATGCTTGTGTGTTCAATAGATCTCCAACGAAGAGGCAATTGAAACCTTCTAGTAAAATTGCCTAATTGAGTCAGTTGCACCAGAGCAAAGGTGATGCCACCAAGAAGGATGAACCCTCTGAGGGTAGAGTAGATGATGAAGGATTTAAAGAATGAGATGAGGAATGAGATCCAAAACACGTTGGTTGGTTTTTGGAGCAATCCAAAATCAGAGGATGAGTATGAAGAGGCATGAGAAGAGCTAGATGTTGAAGAAGTTGAAGGACTTATGGATGAAGGCGAAGAAAGATTTCTTATAGCGGTGACACAAGAAAGCAAAGTTTATAAAGTTGAGGTTTCTAACTTTTCAGGTTCGTTGAATCCAAAAAGATTTGATAGATTGGATCAAAGAGTTGGAGGACTACTTCGAGTTTTAAGATGTTAAGGACCCATAGAGAGTCTGGTTAGCACAAACTAAGCTAAAAGGGTATGTTGCTTTATGGTGGAAAGAATTTCCGAGAGATAGAGTGGAGAACAGTGAGATGCAAATCACCCAGTGGAGGTAGATGGTTGTGAGATTGAAGGCTAAATTCATTCTGGGAGACTATGAGTCGAAATTGTTCAAGAAGTTGTAGAGCTTGAAGCAGAAGGACCTAAGTGTGAAGAAGTATACTGAGGAATTCTACAAGGTGATGATCAGATTTGGACATAGAGAGATGGATAGGGAGAAGGTGGCTAGATACAAAAATGGACTTCAATTTAACATTTAGGATGACACGAGTATGATGAATATCTCTATAGTTGAGGAGGCTTACCAATATGCTTTGAAGGCTGAAGATAAATTGAAAAGAAGACAACAAAATAACACTAAGGGAAGAGAAAGATATGCAATGGATAGAGGGAAGATGAGTGGCAGTATGGAGAAGCAGATTTCCAAGGAACCAAAGTCTAAATGGAGTAAAGAACTAGATCATAAGACACAGAGAAAAGGTAGTGGCAGAAATAACAGGGAATTTTTGGGTAGATGTTTTAAGTGTGGAGAAACTAGACATAGATTTTATGTGTAAGCAAGGAATAGAAAGGAATTGCATGGCAAATGAGGATCGGGAAGCTAGAGTTATCAGAGAGACTGTGTTAGAACTAGAGCAAGGAGAATCTCTAATTATCAGAAGAGTCTTGATGGAGGTTGAACAATCAAGATACCACCTACTCAAAGGAAGAATCTTTTTTGGACTATTTGCAAATCAGGTGGTAAGTGTTGTAAGGTTATTATGGATACTAGAAGTACTGATAAGTTGGTATCAGAGGAGATGGTAGTGAAGCTAGGTTTGATAAGGCTTGACCACCCTTGTCCTTACAAGGTGAGTTGGTTGCAAGATGATCAGAAGATAGAATTGAAAGATCAGTGTTTGGTAAATTTTAATATATCTTTTAGGGATGAGGTCTTATATGATGTTTGATCTATGAGTGCTTGTCATGTTTTGCTAGGAAGACCTTGGTAGTATGATAGAGGAGCTATTTATGATTGCAGGAGAAACCTGATCGCTATTGAGAAGGATGTGCATAAGTTCACTTTGGCTTCTTTGAAGGAGAACAAGAAGGAAGTGAAGAATTTGAGTCTTGTGAAGAATTGCAGTGCTGAGAAGTAGGTTGCAGAGGCTACACTGGATGATGACATGGATTTGCAGAAGGATCTAGTGGATAGGTCTGATAACAAGGTGGTACCAGATGGTAGAAAGGTTAAGGTGAAGGTGGTAGACATGATGATATCTCATGGTAGAAATAAGTCAAATTTTTAGAAGAAAGAGGGCAGTAGTCAAAGACACTGTGCAGGTATGAAGCAAGTAAAGGGAGATAAAGAAAAACAAAAGCTAGAGAATCTGGCTGAGGTTCTGGAAGAAATTAGGAAGAAGTTTGCATACAAAGAACACATTTGGATCAGAAATGAGCATGGGATTTATATCCCAAATCCTTTTCGATGTTCATGAGTTGCCTCTCATTTAACATCTCCTTCTACCTAGGGTGTCTAATGCGAGAGAATCCTTGGTCTATGAGCAATCTTGCATCAACCAAAAATATTTGCTTTTAGTTTTGTTCTTGTTGCACTTTCTATGTTACTTTTAGAATTTTCTAGTAGTTGTTTCTCTTTTGTTGCGGATCAGATTTTTGTTTTCTAGACTTGTTCTTGTTCATCATTCCATATTTCCAGTTCGTTTGGATTCTTTTCCGACAAGTTGTTCCTTCCGGAGTGTCTGTTTCTTGGTTCTGGAGCAGTTTTGAGCTTATCATCTATGTTGGAGATTTCTTCTCATGTGAAGCAATTTGTTGGCTTGTGGATAAATTTGGCTCTACACACAATCCTCTTAGGCTCTTGGTCGACCCTCCTTTGTGGTATGCACTTCATTTTTGCTCTTGCCGGATGAGATCTTCATGTTTTGGGGCTGACCTATTTTCCTTCCTTGGTAAATGTAATCTTTTGTGGCTAACCCGGATGTGTTCCGGATGGTATATATATTGTTGTATGTGATCCTTTGGGTGACAACAAAGTGACATGATGATCTAGGTTTATAATTTGTAATTTGGATACCTCTTGGAGGTCCGAATAGATTGTATTATGGCATGTCTAATGTGACTGGGCATGTTAGCCTGCATGTAACCCAAATATTACCGAGATGTTTTATGATGAATATATGGTGATGCAAATGTCAAAATTACTATTTTCTATGTTATGGTTGTTGCTTCCATTTTGTTACTCTTGTTGCATGATCTGTATTGTACTCTTTGAGGATCCTTCGGGTCATAACTGCGTCTCCATGCATGAATAACATAGTTGAATATGAAGCCCTAATCATAGGACTTCGTATTGCTATTCATTGGAAAATAACAAAATTACAATTCTATGGAGCTTTGAAACTTATTATTGTATACACATAAAAATGGCTATGAGTGACTAAATAAATATTATATATTTATTTAATAATTATTCTTCTATTAAAAAGTTAATTTGAAAAGATTAATTTACTTAATTCATTTCATGTCTTTCTATTAATTAATTTAATTGAAATATTTAATTAATTAATTCATCTATCCTATTCCTCTAATTAATTAAATATCTAATATTTAATTATTTTTTTAACCAAGTTAATTAAATATCTAATATTTAATTATCTCCTCCAAACAATTAAATATCTAATATTTAATGGTTATTCTCCTATCTTATAGTCTCAAATATTAAATAATTCTCAAAATTATTTAACCCGTTTTCCAACTCACCTTTCATCTCCACTTCATCTTCCCTTTGCCAACTCATCCATCATGTGGCTAAGGAAATTAATATTTCTTAAATATTAATTCATCATTTATCTTCAACTTCTAAATTTAATGAAAATTGTGTACGTACACATATTTCATAACCATTTCCTATATTCTCTCCAACACCCTCTACATCTTAGGAAGGACTTGAGTCCACTTGTCCTATCATGCCTAAATTTCCTCCAACCATCCCTAGATTCTCTCAGTCAACAACCTAGTTAAGGTGAGATGAGTGACACTTGTCTTCTCCTCCCCCCTTTCTCTCAACCTTCACCTTTGCTCACAACCATTCAAATCTGTAGATCTGATCATGACCGTTGATCTGAGTCACATCATCTCATCCTCTCAAAGTCCATAAAATCAAGAGCTTCAGTTGAGAGAGAGTTAGTCTTCAAATCAATTATATGCATCCGTGAGTTTTTGAAGCAAATAGCAAAATAGCAAATATCATATAGCATTATAGTATAATCATTTTAGCATAATCATGTAGCATTGCATATCATAGTATTAGTTAACTATCAGTTATCAGTCCATTCTGCATATGCCATCTTGGAAGCCATCAGTGCATTGTCTGAGAGCACACCATTTGCAACCAAGAACAGTGGAGTTAGGACACAATGAGACATAAACCATGAAGGTAATATTAGTATTTTATTTCGTATGTACTTCATGTAGTTTCATTGGTTGAGTTTGGATTTCCTGTAGCATTTCTATTTGTATTTTGTGAAACTAACTTATTGCAGGCAACATTCTGAGGATGAAATTCAAGTCGACACAATTATCAATTAGGTCAATGGCGACTATTCTACCAGGGATGATAATTTGATGCCTTACAAGCAGATGGTTGAATAATTAAAGCAACGCTTCAATCACATAACCTTTGATCAAATACTAAGGCTACAAAACAAAGCATCAGACGCAATGGCAACTGTGGGATGCCTTCTAGATATTCCAAATAATTAAACTTAGTTTGAGTTCATAGTGGAGCAATTAATGGTACCAAAAAACAAGATCCCAGCTTCTGAATATGTATGTGTGATAGTAGGACTTGATTCACCATAGTACAATAATGTATATACATACCTACATGACCAATACATGTCTTCTAATCTTTCAAAGAATCAACAAAAAACTCTAATACGACAAGCATATAGACATGCAATCATTACTAACACTTTGTACAAAAAGAGCTTAGATGGAACCCTTCTTCGATGTCTCAATTCTAAAGAAGTGCAATTATCCTTAAAAGAGGTACATGATGGGATTTGTGATTCTCATTCTCGTGGCCCTACATTAGCAAAGAAACTGTTGAGGACCGGATATTATTAGTTGACCATGGAGAAAGATGCTTATAAATATGTACAAAAGTGCAGATAGTGCCAAGTATATGAAAATTTGATTCACGCACCTACTCAGGGTCTTCGACTGATTACATCACCATGTCCGTTCTCATAGTGGGGACTAGATCTTGTAGGGAAAATCAATCCTACCTCTACTAATGGACACAAGTTCATTCTAATAGCCATCGATTATTTTACCAAGTGGATCAAGGCAAATCCCTCTCACTTATACCACTGGTAAGCAGATAGCAAAATTCATGCTCAATTATATCATTTTCCGATATGGAGTCCCAATGTGCATAGTTACTAATAATGGGCGCCCATTCAAGAATCAAGAGGTGTGTGAACATTGTGACCAATTTCAAATCCAACAACGATTTTCAATTCCCTATTACCTACAAATTAATGGTCAAGCATAGGCAACCAATAAAACAATGTAGACACATAAAATTGATTAAATTAATATTTAATTAATTATCCCTTTATCCCTTGATTAATTTAAGTAATCGTTTTATCCTATTAATATGATTAATTAATTAAATTACATTTAATTTATTATCTCTTTCCACATATATAATTAATTTATTAATTAATTATACATTTCTCATTTATCCTAAAGATTGATTTATTTCAATAAATCAAACTAAAACTTGGTCAACATTTCAACCTTCCTTCTAATCCCAATTAGTTAAAGTTCGTACAAATCTTCCTCGTGATATCTATCATTTAGCCTAATTAATATAGGCTTAACCACCATTATCATTTCTCTCAATTTAAAATTCTCCAGTCATCACATCCTCCTAACTTGTCCACTTGCACTAT
The DNA here is from genome assembly GCF_030272615.1 of Cryptomeria japonica. Lineage (NCBI taxonomy): Eukaryota > Viridiplantae > Streptophyta > Pinopsida > Cupressales > Cupressaceae > Cryptomeria > Cryptomeria japonica. Next base: position 337,746,779 of record NC_081412.1, read on the forward strand.
AACCCCTCATTACCTAACCTAATCACCCTCACTAATCATTTGCATAACCTTAAAAGCTACCCACTTTTGTCTATTCCTTTATTTTCCCAATACCTCTCTTCCCAAGGAATTTTTAATTCCTATTTTCCTTCCCAGGGAATTTTTTATTTATTATTTGTCTTCCCAATGGTCTTTGTCCTTTTTCCCCATATCCTTGAGGAGTGTTGAGTCAAAGGATGTCTTTATGGCTAAATCTCTTGGATCTCCCACTTGTCCTCTCCTCTTTCCTTCAATTTAAGCCCTTGATCAATCTTTAATCTTGATCACTCATTTACATGCCCCAAACTCTATAACTTAAGCCCTTCTCTCATCTATCTCTAAACATCCACTTTTTTCATACATACTCATGTTGGCCTTATATCTACTCATCATAGCACTATCACAATGCCATTTTAATTTCAAAGCCAAATCCATATTTCATCCACATCCACTTATCTATTTTTATGCTGCTATGCTAGTTAGAGAGAGTTCCACACTTACCCCATTTCTCTCTCCCACTCTCCATTAGTCAACTTTGGAGCTAGCAAAGTTCGTGGAGACGAGGAGGACAAGAAAGAGTTACGAGCAATGGGAGCTTCATGAGTATATTCTATTTATGTTATTTTGTTTCTCATAATTCTCTTGTTTTAATCTTTCTTGATATATCATTATGAATGGTTTTAGTTTATAATGATTACTAATCCAATACTAACCATTTTGAGTGAGACAAACAATACTGAAAATCTTGAAGAAAGTTGTCAATGAAGTAGGACGAGACTAGCACCTAAAGTTAAATCCTACACTCTGGGCCTACAAAATACGTGTGTGCACAACTATAGGCGTGGCACCATACCATTTGGTTTATGATTCTAAATAATTTTTTCCTATTGAGGTAGAATTACCATCACTAAGAGTCTCATTGAAACACATCATATTAGAGGAAGACTACAAAGTTGCAAGACTACAAAAGTTAGAACTGCTAGATGAGAAGCGATAAAGCACACTTAATCACTTACAAGGCTACCAAAATAGACTGAAAAGGAGCTACAACAAGAGGGTAAGACCAATAAAATTTGAAGTAGGAGATCTAGTTCTTAAAGAAAACTAAAGAAATCTAGCACAACGAGAACGAGTAGGTAAATTCAAACCTAGCTAGTTGGGTCCTTTTATAATAACAAGAGTAGTTGGTAACGGTGCTTATAATTTAACCACCATGGAGGGAGATCCACTCCCGGGTCCATGAATAACATTCACTTAAAAGATACTACATCTAATGGCTGGGCAGTTTAGGTTTCATTTTCACTGCATTTGCATATCATTTCCATTGCACCGCATTGCATATAATTTCTTGCAAGTAGCATCATAGTTGCATATTCATTTAATTTGCTTACACATTGCATCACATTCACATGTAGCTACATCAATAAAACAAGGTGATTATCTTAGTCGATCACCTATTTGCACATGAACAAAGCAAAGGTCATCTCATTTCTTAGATAATCATTCAGTAAGATTTCAAAACCTAAGGTCACTCACTTTCAACACCATCTTGTGGTTGGGCTTTGTCTATGTTTGGGTATAATTTTCGTTGTTGTGCCTTGTTGCCTAATTCAATCAATTGCTATATCTTACACATTAATCATTTTCTCTAAAATCATTATAGATACCATGGCTAGTGAAAAATCCAAAATTCTACTTCAGCGTCGTTGTAATTATCACACCCATGTAGGTTTCATTACTTACAAGCCAAGGCAAGAGTAAAAAGAAAGAAAAAGAGCTATGCCTAATTTACATATCAAAATACAAAGGCAAAAGAAAAAATAAATATAACTGAAATATCATGCATAAAAGTGCATTAAAATCTTGGCTACGGGAACATGCGAGTAACTCCATCGGGGCTATGGACACATGCTGGCAATGGAGCAATATTCGAGAGATTATAGTGATAATCTTGTCAGGGCTATGGATGTCTTCTAGTATCAAGGCTCCATCCAGGATGCTTTTGAATTCAAAATAACTCACATAGCTAGTATTATAGGTTTCCAAGGGTCTCTAATGATCTAAGAGTTGGAATAAATTCAAATGCACATACATAGGAAAGAAAGACCCAAAGTTTTGAGAATTAGCGAAATTTTTTTCTGCGTCTCCATTTACAAATCCTAGTCACTTTGTGTGTTAATTTGGATGGTCCAAGTGTTCTTGAGAATAGAATAACCCCTATCTCTGAAATGTTTTGTACCTTTAATCCAACAGGTGTATTACAAAGTGGTAGATGAATGTAATCCCCCTTGTTCAAAAAGAAGAATGCGTTTTCATTTGGCATATTGCACAAGCATAGTTTCATGTCAAAAATTTCATTATGTCTTTAGTTGATCATCATATCATAACAAGTCTTCATATTGGGGGCATATCTGAAAAAATCCCTAAAAAGTGGAAAAAGTCCTGAAAAATCCCTTAAAAGTGGAAAAAGTCCTGAATAAATCCCTTAAAAATTGGAAAAAGTCGTAAAAAAATCCTTAAAAACATATAGAGGGTCCTAAAAAAATCATACATAAACATTGAAAAGAAAACATAAAATTTAAAAACATTGAGAAAACATGAAATTAAAAACATCGAGAAGTGATTTAGTCTATGCTCTTTAAGAGGGGTCAATAGTTGTTGGGATTTAGTCTATGATAATTCATATTAATTATTGGCCCAAGGTTGAGAAGTGACTAGAGTATGAGAAAGCCCAAAACAATGATGAAATTTCATGGAGAAGTTGGGGTCTTCTAATCCACACCATGGGCCATCCACATGCTATCAACCATGAGCTTGATTTTCCTCAAGCTCGTTAAAGCATTTATTGTGTCTCCTAGTGGTAAAAAAAAATGTTTTAGTTTCATTTTATTAGCTACGTTTAATGATTTAGTATGATAGATCGAGGTTTTCAAATTTAGGGTGGGTGAGTGCACCAAAATACACCAATAGACATTCTACTTAAATACATTACAAATTGGATTTACATAATAGACACCTCAATAACCATATATATACATTTATTTAAGTTATATATATGTTAGTTAACAAATTCTTTATATGTTCATCAACACTATATTTTTGAAATATAAATTTAAATATGAAAACAAATTAATTACAAACATAGCCCATTTTCTCAATATAAATAGATCAATTCTAAAAATACAAATTCAACCTAAAATAAATCATAACTAGTTTAGATTTCTCAAATACATTTATCTAAAATACATCAAGAGAAGCACCTATACTTAAATTGTTATTGAGAGTAGATAGGCCTTTGATATCTCGTCGCGTATTAAGCTAGTAACATTGCAACATGACATATAAAGCATTAAATTACCATCATTTTTTAATTTGAATAAAATATTACTATGTTTTACAAATTATGATGCTAGTCATATTCATCTCTTAAACCGTCAAATAATTTAATTTTAATAAAATAATTATTTTCAATAATGTATTCATTTTTTATGTTTCTAAAGATTTGAGTCTTTCTTCACACAAATAATAATCATGTCCTTTCTTTTGATCTAATACTAATCATTGTCTTGAAAATCATAACAATCAACCATTTATTAAAATTTATCATTATAAATTTAATCTTAAAATATAATTTTAAATTAGAATGCTATCTATAATTTGTTATGTATGTCCATATTTTTTAATGATTTAATATATTATTATTATTGTTATTAATGTTCAATATTGTTAATGTGCGACCCACTTTTTCTAACGTATTCATTGATTATTTGCTGCTTTTATTTCCGTGTTTAATATTGTTGACGTGCCTATGCGACCCACTCTTTGTTGTTGGAATTTGTAACGATGAATTGATTATTAACGCATATGTGCTGCTTTAACATTTACTTAAAGACTACAAGCCAAGCTGTAAAGGAACAGTAGAGTAGGAGAAAGTTCCGGGTGTGAAGTGGGATCCCGAGAGAGCATAATATCCAGCTTTATTCCGGCAAAGACCAGCAGGAAATGAATGCGGTCGAGAGGGGAGGACGATGGAGCGACTGGGGTCTCAAAAATTTAAAGCCAGCGGAGTAGAACGAGCGAATTCAGGGAGGGAAAGAGAGAGGGCTAAGGGCAGTTGTTGCTGCAATGCACCTGCCTTGGCCTTCTTCTGCGGTTTCTGCCTCTCTTACCTGTTATTTGCTTTCACCACCTCTACCTTTTCATTATACTCACACAAAGACAAACACAATGGTACTCAATTGCTGCTTTCTTTTTCAATTACTCTGCACAGTGCATTCCACCTCAATTTCTGCTTCATTTCCTTACCCAAATCACACTTGCAGAGTCAAATTTGTGGATGAGGAGTGAATCTGTAATGACAGGGCCACAGGATGAGCAAGGCAGACGGGAAGAGAAGAAGATAGAGTTATTACAGTCTATGTGGGAAGCACATTATGTCAATCTAAAGAATAAGAGTTCATCCTTTTCTAAGGCGGTTGGACAAGTGCCTAAGGCACCCCACATACAGGATTGCGAAGCCTATGTAAACACCAGCAAACAATTGGACAGTGGTGGAGCACATTGGAGCATTTGGAAGGGGTATCTGGGAGTTGTTTTTTCGAAAGAACAAAAAGAAGACCCATTGCTGGTCGAGCCTAAAACCATACCTCTAGCTCCCTATCCTCCATGGGTAAGTGTACAAGCTTCACACGCTCTATCTTATCTTCCCATGAGATGATGGACAAAAGCTATAAATATAGGCGCTTTGGAGATTTGAAACATTTACCTTGGTAATTGAGAGTACTTTACTTCGAATTTTAGAGGTTTAATTTATAATAGTCGCAAGTTCGTTAGTGTGGTTTAAATTAACAACCTGTACCCAACTGACTACAAACAAATTAGTAATTAGACATTCTAATTATTTTAGACCTTGTGAATATCTAAATTTTGTACATTGTTAGTTACAAAGAGTCAAGTCCGGAACCGTATAAATTTCATAGAAGACAACGACTTTGCAAATCTATCCACAATGTGATCTGGAGCGGGGACGAACTGCATCTACACTTGATTGTTTTGCACCTTCTTTATGGTTTAGCGGCAATGAACCTCGATGTGTTTGGATCACTCATTCACGATGATATTCTTCACCATCCGTAAAACACTTATTATTGCAATACATTGTTGTTGGCTACTCAGAAGGCGAACCCATATCTCCAAGAATCTACAAAGCCGACTTGCTATGCTTTTTGTGCTTCCTAGTACCCCGTTCAGTGAAAGTACTTCTTCCAACCGTTCTTGAGCCCATGCCATAAACATAACCAATAGTTTGCCTTTCTCCAATCTGAATGTGAGTAACTAGTTAAGCATAAGTTGTCATTAATCTTGTACTCTAGTCCAAAGCACAAAGTATCAAGCACATATCTCAAAACTCTTTTTGTAGCCTTGCCTTCCAGTGTGTTTGTTTAGGCTCTGTCAAGAGCCTAAAGAGATAAATTCACATAATAGCTTAGATCTGGTTGAGTATTTGTGAAGATATAAAGCTCACAATCGGTTGTCTATAAAGGGGTTCATTTACCTTTTTCTGATGTATCACATTTGGAAAGTTGTAACTGAAGTTCCACTGATCTTGTAATTGTTTTGCAATTGGTCATTCTGAAATTTTCAATCAATTCCTTGGCATTTTTTTGTTTGGAAAACGAAATACGATTCTTTACCTAAGACAATGGTGCAGTAATCTGATGTCTTGTCATCTTGAAAGACTATGCAAATCCTTTATCATAGTTGAATCCAATGCTTCATTCGTGGGGTGATGACAAGGTCATCAACATATATGATCAAGATGACAATCCCTCCATGTTCTCTTTGTATGCACAAGTTGTAATCGAAAAGACTCGACACAAATTGTGCATATGGAAGTGTTCATTAATTTTGGTGTATGAGGTGCTTTATCAATGGACACACTTTCTGTTCATTTCTTTGAAGTGTGGATCCTTGGGTTGTTTCATGTACACTTTATTATAAAGAACCCCATTTAGAAATGCACTTTTCACATCCATTTGATGAATATGCCGTCTAAATTGTGTTGCAAATGAGAAAACAAGTCTTATGTGTTACATTCCTCTTTCAAATAATGGTTTTAATTTTGAATAATGCAAATGAGTGTATGCCGAACATTTATATTTTATTGCTTTCTTATGTGTTTGAGAAATATTAAGTATAAACTGATAGAAAGACATGATAAGATTGGTCTAACTATTTTTATGTAACCAAGTGGATGCAGGATAAGCTACACCCTCAGGAGGGAGGGAGAGTATCATCAAGGAGAGGATGAGGATTCCAGACTTTGGAAGAGACCAAACCTACCAACGAGCCTGAGTCTTAAGTTGTTAGAAATTAGTTGTGACCTTGGCAGTTAGGGTGGGTGGTTGTCTCACCTTGTCAGTTAGTTGGTAGTTTGTCTTTCGGGTGTCACTTAGGTTAATAGTGTATGTTTGTTGATCTTTGGGTTAATAATTATATTAAGATATAAAATGAATCAAAATTATTTTCAACAAATAATCTTATCAATTAATACATAGATGCATGTTCAGTTATGAGTACATATAACATATGTATATGAATATATGTATCGGCCAATTATGGAAGATGTATGAATATACATACACACACGCATATAGATATATGTATAATATATGGCTCATAATGAGGGTATATATATATATATATATATATATATATATATATATATATATATATATATATATATTTTGAGGGAGATAATAATAATATCTTAATAATGGATTAATTTCATTTCATAATAGGCAGTCTTAACTGATGCCTTGCTTTGATTTAATATTTTGTGAGGCCTTGCATTTGATATATTCTTTTGTGAGAGGCGTTTTCACCTTGCTACCACCTCATGGGAGTGCAGCTTCTTGCCTCTACGTTTTACTTTTCTTGTGATCGTAAAACATTGCATCAGTTTTTTTAAAAGAGCTCATGGCCTTCGAAAGTGTGCTTTTCTTTTCATCATTTTTCTTGAACAGCAAGAAAACATCTGCATAATCTTAGTGGAAGAATCCACATTCATTCTGCTATTTTCTTATCATAGTATTCAACATTTGGTAGTCGGAATAGGAGGAAACAAAGATTGTTCCAAACTCTCTTCTATCGTAGCCTTGCATTGCATTCGTGGGGCATTTCCTTCCTCGTCTCATCACCTCATGAGGCATGTATCTATTTCATATCTGATTGAAATGCATAGATTAATTGTGTATTACTATTTGATAGTGAAAATATTACTCATTAAAAGAAAAATCGAAAAGAATCGAAAAGTATCTTTCTTTGTTAGCGGTGAACATACTATCATGCATAGCTGTGATTATTCTGTCTTGCATAGCTGTGTATATTCTGTCTTGAGTAGCTGATGTATAATGCATAAGAAAAAGGTCGTTTGTGTACTTGTGCCATGGTATGTTGAACAACATTCTTGTGAATCTAATCAGTAGATTAAGTAAGGTCATTTATTTGATTTAATATAAACAAATAGTTACTCATGCTATAAGAATCCAATATTCAGTACAGTTGAATCAGTTATGATCTTATAATTCAGCAAATGAAAAATAGATGTACTAAACAACATAACGCAGACTGTTATGGAATATTATCGACATTTATGTAGAAAAGAATCTCAGTGAAATACATGTATGAATATCTGAATCTTTTAAGACTATTACATAAGGTCATGTGTTAACTTGAGTAGTTGATCTTGAGGTTAATGATGAATTGTTTGGATCTACCCTCGGGTCAGTTTTATATGGGTTACAATTATTGTGTGGTTGGTTAATGCCATAATATCAAGAAGGTTGTTATGGTCGTTAATGCCATAATATCAAGAAGGTTGTTATGGTCATTAATGTTAGTAGACATAAGACTTGATGAAATGAGATATTCACAATCCATAGATTATCTGTAAGAGCTTCTGGAAGCGATTGTGTGCGAGTTTTTGATCAACATTTCGGATCACACTCCGTGATCCATCATGAGGATGAAAGCGCTCTCATTCATCTTGATGATGGATCACGGAGTGTGATCCGAAACGTTGATCAAAAACTTGCACACAATCGCTTCCAGAAGCTTTTACAGATAGACATAAGACTATTGGATAAGAGTCTAGTGGGTTAGTTGAACTTGTATGATTTGTGAGTTAGTTGTACTCTAGTATGAACAAGTTGAGCAAGGGTGAAGTCTAACAACACTTTTGTGCACTTTTAATGAAATCTTGGCCAAGGTGGCGTTGCATTTAGCACGCGACCATCAGTTCACATGAACTAGATACACTGTTGAGTCAGATGGTAATATTAGTTAGGAGGTACCTATAGTGTGTGACAGACTAGTTACGTGTAGGTTCTAAACACCAGGCTCAGATGGCAAAGTTGCAATTAGGTCTAATCCTTAGTCTGCTACCCTCGCAAAGGGTCGGGCCCTTACAATTGAAAGAGGCACGAGAGACTATCAGGTCCATGGTTGGGTGGAAAAGCCCTTGATGATGCTCTCCCTCTCCTCGATTATGTCGAGGTTTGTACAAGTTATCAGAAGGAAGCTTAATGAGTTACATTCTCTGAACTCTTATCTATTTCTTTGATAGAGAAAAATTATTTATTGAAGCTCTTTCTTGTTTTAAGCATATGAAGATTATTTCTTAACTGCTCTTGTAGTTTAACTACTTTCAGTTGAATAAGTTAGTTTTCATTTTCAGATGAAAAGCAGGCAGTTAGTTATTGATCATTTTCAGCTGAAGTTGATGATAGTTGTTAATTCATTTATTTAATGATAAGTTAGTTCTCTGTTTTCTTTATTTAAGTTTAGTGGTTGTTACATAATGTCTTATTATCTTAGCTGTTGGGACTGAAGTCTCTTTATAGTCAATTCCTTCTTGTTGATGTAAATTTTTGCAACCAAAGGAGTTTTGTGTTTATTAATGGTGACATCTTTCTTTTATTTTGTGTGAGGGGGGTTTCTTCCTAGATGGCAGAATGACAAGCACCCAAGTTTGATCATGCATTGCTTAGTCCATTCTTTTGAATGAAAAGCCTTGTTGATAGAATTGGATTATGAGGAATGAACCACATAACTCATTAATGCTAGAGTTACTTATTCTTGGGATGACGTTTTTTGATGCTCCACATTTTCTTGCACCTTCCAAGTTGGTCTTTGTGCTGTTGTTGAGTGATGAGTTGTCAAAGTTTCAGTATTTGGTGTTTATAATCTGAATATTCCCCCCTCCTGTAGATTGCTTTCTGGTTGGAACTAACCTTTTTTCAAGATCACTATCTACTTCCTCTTCTTCTTCCTTGTATTTTTTACTGTTTCATTGGTCATCTTCTTTAGGAAGAATTGCCAAAGAGAGACATAAAATTTCCACAATCCATAATATTGGTTTGAATATATCTGGAGTAGGTTTTGTAAACTTTTTCTTCATTAACATTTTGGATCACACTCCATGTACCATCATTAGGATGAGATAGCAAGAGAAGAGAAAATTATGGATCGTGGAGTGTGATCTGAAACTTTGATGAAGAAAAATGTTTACATAGTCTAATCCAAAAATATTCAAGCTAGAATTGTCCATGGCATTGTATCTGTACCTTCAACAAAGACCATATTTTGCATATATACACTTCTCATATCTTTCCTCAAGATTCTTTTGCTTCGTCAGAATGAAGACGTAGGATGTGCTCCCAAATATTTTGTGGTGATTAACTTGCCTTTTATTTTGACCATGCTTCTTTAGGAGCAACACCGCTCAAATGTTTTGTCGGTGCTTTGTTGAGTAAATACATTATTGTATTCATTGCTTAGGCCCAATAGCATTTGTTCATGCCTTCCAACATGCATCTCATCATCTCATTTCTTTCGGCAACTCCATTTTGTTGGCGAGTGGGAGCAATACTTAGTTATTGATGATGTATACCCTTTTGAGAGCTAAAATTGTCAAACTTTAATATGCAGCACTCTCCCTTTTCCTTACAAGCTGCACTCTCCTCTAGAAATCTTTAATTCCAATTAGGGTAGAATGAAATGGGACTGGTATTCCTGTTGTAATATCTACTTTTATTTCTTCTTTGTCTAAAATAGCAGTATCTGCTCACCAATATGCTGGGATTTCAAGAAATAAAAAATAAAATGGCTTAAGCTGTCCAAAATATCCTCTTGATCTTGTTCAATCCAATTCAAGTTAGGATGAAGCACATTAGCATTTCCATCACAGATGATCATTTGCTACAATAGGTGAACAACTGATTTTTCTTGTGCACCATAGTGGGTACCAAAAACTGCCAGCAGTTTAATTTGACTCTTTCAGGAGAAGACAAGATGAAATAGTGTGTAATTATATTCCTTTATTCTCAAATTGGAAGGTGAAGCTCCTTTGTAGAAAAAAAACCTAAAACCCTAGAACTCTAACCAACAGAAACAGCTTGTCAACTTCAAGTAGAGCACAAGGCTTATCGACACTTATATACAAGGTAGGATTTTAAAGTATTTAATCTTGAAAGCAAACAATCTAAACAACTAACAAGTATTCACACTATCTTGCTAAATACAGAGACTAAATAGCATATGTACAACACAAGAATTGAATTGGATTAAACATACACAAGATGCTATGAATCAGATATAATGATTTTTATTTAAAGCCATAAAACTCAAAATAATGAATTTACTTCAATACAAAACTTGCAATAACTTTCAACACTGTTTGACTCATAAAATCACAATATCACAACATCACATAAGTGGGCTTGAACAACAATTTTAGAAGCAAGTAGACATGAATTACTATTAGCTATCTGAGTGCATAAAACGCTTATTCATAAGGCTTTACAATGTTTTAGATCCTTCATTGATGTAATTTATAAATAAGTGTTTACTACTTTATTTCCTATGCCTAAAAAATAGTTTGTTTGCAAGCAAAAGCAAGTTCTAAATACAAGGTTGTTTGAAAATTTGTATAATCTAAAAGACAATAAATCTTCAAATAGCTTTCTGCAAAAAATATAAAATCTCAAAAATGAACCTTCCAAAAGATCATCTAAAAGTAGCTGTCCAATAATAACAACGGCAAAAAATAACCATTCTGAAAAATTGATGCTCCTCTTAGTGATTGAAATTGACAAATCACCTGATGACCATTGACAAGTAACCCAACAACCATTGACGAATCACCAAACAGTGTTGCTGACTTGAATATGGTTTATTACTGAAAATGTACTTACAAGTACTAGCCAACTCAAAAATTTGCAATAATTAGTGATTTGAAACCAAAGACCTTATCAAAGATGACCATGGAAATCTACCCTTAGAACAATCATTTACCAAAAAATTGCAAAAAGTTATTTACAAAATCTTAGGTGCTGTTTTTTGAGAAAAATGTGTAACTTAATATCTTAGAAGCCTTGAAATATATCCACCTTCATACCTTAGGCAGCTTGAACAAAAATTGGGAAGACTTCTATGCTAGGCGTGTTGTTTATTGTTTTTACTTTTTTGGATGACTGAAAATTGATTGAAAACTGTTGTAGTGAAATTGCCTTAACTGATTTTGACAAGTTTAAACTTGTAATTCCAGCAAACAGTTAACATAGAATGACAGAGTTTTAATGATATTTGCAAACAAGAATGATTGAGGCATCAATTTAACAGCAACAGTAAAAAACTCTTGAGCAGAAACAGAATTTCAAATAGCAGGCTTGCTCTTAGTGAATCAGTTCAACATCTCCAGATTTATACATAGACATGGGAATAAAATCTATCAGACCTTTCATTTGCTTCTTCCTGTGAATAGAGTTTCCAGTCGACAAAGCTAAGGATATAAGTCTGTGTTGGAAGGCGCTGGACTTATATAGATTTTGCCAATAACATTCACCATTCACTGTTGGCGCTGTTGAACTACTTGCTACTGTCTTGATTGCATCTGTGTATTCCACACCTGTATCTGTGGGCCCGTACACAAAATTCACAACTATAAGCTTTCAGAAAAGACTAACAAGGGCTGTAGTCTCCCGTGAACTCCTGATGATAACCCATTTTCATGTGAGACTAGCTGCTCCAAAGCTGCCAGTATTTTCCTTAAACGGAGATTGCCCAAAGAGAATCCTCATTTCCCTAAGCACTTGCCATCTGGTGAAGTTGGAGGGAGAATGTCAAACTCTATTGCTTCTCAAGCCCATAACACAAGACTTGTGAAGTTGGGGGGAGAATGTCAAAACTCTATTTCATCTCAAGCCCACAACACAGGACTTGTTAAATTGGGGGGAGAATGTCAATACTTTGTTGCATCTCAAGCCCACAACACAAGACGGGTTTCATGCTATCAATCTTTACGCATTTCCTCTTGCAGGATTTGGGGGAAGATGTAAGGGGTGACTTGACTCCTCAATTGTAAGTACCCGCTTTTGGGTCACTTATGAGCCCCTCGCAACCCATCTCTTACTCTTTAGGACCTTTCCCATAAGAGAATTACAAATAGCATTTAGCATGCATGCGAAAACATGAAGTATACATATGGATGCATGAAGACACTGAGCATACACAACATATACATTTGTGCAGACACAGAGCATGCACTTTAAAATACAGAGCATACACAAGGTATATACTGTAAGAACCCTTGAAGGTTCTGTTGCTGTTCTTTTTTGTGTGATTGTTTTTGAATAATTTTTAAACATAAATTTAAATAAAATAACAAGGAAGAAATCTGATCTCTACCAAGTAACTTCACAATATAAACAATGCTGGAAAAAAAACAAGAAAGAACCTGATTTTTCCTCCCAACAGCCAGTAGATTTATTGCTATGAAATTGCGTCACAAATTCGTTGCCCAGAAACCATAGATCCCCATCCTCCTTTGGATTTTACAATTTTTGAAACCCTTATAATAAAATCGCAATTTCTTGGAATTTGCGCCAAGTTTGATGAGGCCTGCAAATACTTGTTGTGGCTGTCCTAAATACTGCTGCTCCTCTGCTGTAACCCTTCTCTCTGATTCTGCATTATAATCCCTTCACTATCTAATCCAATCTTCACCAAATTTCTCCAACTGAAGCACAAATAGAGTCCCAATATAGAACCCTCCAATATTCCAAGTTCGCTGGGTATTTCACCAGTTCAGATGGAAGCACAGAGAAGAATCTTTGTTCTCCAATGGCGGCTGCAAGTAGAAACCCTTGGTCTCCAAGCAAGAGCAAAAATCAATTCAAGGTTGTCAATAATCAATATCCTCCTCAACAAAGTCTCTCTCCCTCCTTTTAACGCCTAACTTAGGGTTTTAGCGTAGCTCCCCAAAAGGTACGATTTCCATCATTTTAATCATTTAAATGATTAACATTTAATAATATTGAAACTATAGTCCATGGAAAAATATTTCCTAGTTCAACTAATATAAAAAGTGGCCCCCTTTCAATGATGAAAGACCCTTTCACTTAAGTGATTTAATATTAAGTAATTTGGACTTAATATTAAATCATTAACCATTTAATTAATATCAATTCGCTGTAAAATTCATAACTCCATCAATACTATGAATCTGGCTACCCCGTCTGAAATAGGAGTCGGTACAATTATTCCCCATGTAACAAAAACATACTGCTAAAAATAGCAATTTTCAACCAAATGGAGTCTAAAACATCCTTGAATACCAAATCAAAGGCACTGAGCTCAGCGGAAGACAAATCACTAGACAACCAACTCCTTCTGTGCCCAAACTGACCCCCTATCCATTTGTGTTAGCCTACGAGGGTCCAATAATAGGCTAAACCACTGCTAGACTGAAGTCTCTAGCTAGAAGGGAACATGATAGTTTGCCCCTCCTGAAATTGCTTGTCCTCAAGCAATCTCAACTCAGGATGCTGTAAGATCTCCTCGCTCTCCCAGGTAGCATCCTCAACCGGCATGTCCTTCCATTTCACCAAGTACTCGGTGATGGTACGTCTCTTGAACTTCCTCTCTCTGAACTCAATGATAGCCTTAGGCACCAAAACCAACTTCCCCTCATCATCTAGGGGTGGAAGCACTATAGAAGGAATAATATGGTGTCCTAACGCCTTTTTGAGACATGACACATGAAAAATATTATGCACCCTACTCTCTGCCGGCAAATCCAACTCATAAGCCACCCCTCCAACTCGCCTGATCACCCTGAAAGGTCCATAGTAACGCGGCTTAAGCTTTTCGACACCACTCTTTTTTAGAGTGGACTGGCAGTAAGGTTGTAGCATCAAATATACCATATCCCCTACCTCAAAAGTCCGCTCAGTCCGATCTGCAGACTGCTTCTGCTGATTCTGCCCCTTAATGATATTTTCCTTAAGAGCCTTTACGATGTCCTGGCTCTCCTATAATAAGTCTCCAGCACTAGGCACTCTACTATCTGATAACAACAGATCCATGAAACTGGGTGCCTCATATCCATATAATGCCATGAAGGGTGACATCTGGATAGACATGTGGTAAGTGGAATTATAACAATACTCACATAAATATATCCACTTAACGCAAGCCTTTTGCTGCCCTGCTATGTAGTTCCTGAGGTATTCCTCCACCCATTTATTGACTATCTCAGTTTGTCCATCCGTCTGGGAGTGGTAGCTAGTACTCGGAGTGAGCTCTGTCCCGCACAACTTGAATAACTCCTACCAGAAGTGACTCATAAACCTGCTGTCCTTGTCGCTGACAATGCTCCAAGGTAAGCCATGCAACTTGAATACCTCCCTAAAGAATAAGTTTGCCACTTGTGTAGCAATGATTGGAAAGAAGTGGGCAAACTTTGTAAGCCGATCAATAACAACATATATACAGTTTCTGCCTTGGGCTCTCGGCAATCCTGTGATGAAATCCATGGACAAACACTCCCACTTCCTATCAGGAGTCGGAAGTGGCTGAAGTAAACCGGCTGGACAAGAGTGTTCCTGTTTATTCTGCTGGCAAGTAGGACACTCTCTAACATACTGTAACACCTCAACTTTGAGCCCTTTCCAAGAAAAGCGCTCACGAATCTGCCGGTAGGTTTTATAAAAACTTGGATGTCGTGCCATCGGTGAGTCATGATAAATCCTCAACCCCATCCTCCTCACCTCTGATCCTGGCACCAAATAAATATGCCCTTTGTAAATGATGAGCTCATTCACAAGGGTGAAATCACTATCCTGAACCGATCCATCTATGAATCCTGATGCCCATGTATCCTTTGCATACTCCACAAAGATCAAATGTCTCCAGTCCTCCGATATATCTGTCATCAAACTCAAATGGGGTCTGCATGACAAGGCGTCTGCTACAACATTCTGTGTCCCCTTGAAATAGGTAATATCAAAGTCACATGACTGTAATTTACTCACCCATCTCTGCTGCCTGTCATTGAGATCTCGCTGCCCCAGGAAATGTTTTAGGCTGTTATGGTCTGTTTTAATGCAAAATTTGCTGCCCACTAAATATTGCTTGAATTTGGCCAAAGCATGCATTATGGCCAACGTTTCCTTATCATAAATACTGAAGCTCCTTTCAGGTCCCCTGAGCTTCCTACTCTCATACACAATCGGGTGCTTGTCCTGCATAAGCACCGCTCCAATGCCCTCACTAGATGCATCACAATGAAGCTCAAATGGTTTGCTGAAATCCGGTAAAGCTCACACTGGACAAGAAGTCATCAACTCCTTGAATTTGTCAAAACACTCCTACACCTTAGGAGTCCATATGAAAGCCCCCTTTCTCATCAAATCCGTCAAGGGTGCTGCATGCCTAGAGTATCCACTGACAAACCTCCTATAGAACACACACAACCCCAAAAATCCTTTCAACTGTGTAAGGCTCTGTTGTGACCTTTTCACACATCACCCCATTGCTAACAGGGACCCCCTCTTTTCCAGCGTCCTGCGTTGTTAGGTTAGGGTTTTGGCTGCTTAGTGGGCAATTTTGCGTTTCCCGTGCCCGAGTCTCAGAGTTTTGATCATGCCTAGTGCTGTCTAGGGTTTTTTGAAGTTATAGGATCAAGTTGCAAAAGTTGATATTTTAAATGATCCTAAGTTTTGTCTAAGTGTTTAACCATTTGAGCATTAAACGTGTTCTTAAACACGCGCATCGGTGATTTTAAGGTGGCAAGGTGTTCACAGACCTTTTGGAGTTGTTTTCTCGCTCCTAAGGTATTATTTAAGTTGGTTTCGCACTTTATTCCAATATTTTCCTAGCATTTTGCTCATATTTTTGGGAAATTAGTCTAAGTCTAGTCTAAATTTAATGTTTCTAAGTGATTTTGAGTGGTTAAAATGATAAAATCCTAAGGGAAATCCTTATTCCAAGGGTTAAAGGGTCAAATTCCATGCTAGAGGCGTTTTTCCTCTCACATTCCAGACTACCCAACCCATTCCCCCACTCAAAATCCATACTACACATGGGTTTCCCTTGAAATCCATACTGGCTACTATTTTCCCCCACTTTTTATCCATACCCAAGTCGATTTTCCCCTGGAAGTGCTAAAATTTGGCTAAGTGTCAGGATTTATCCAGACTGCCATCGATTTTCCACCAGGAGTGCGGACTGGAGTGCAGAACACGTTAAGGATGATTCCATGCCTGGGTCGATTTTCCACCAGGATATTTGTGACAACTAAGTGAGGATTTTTGTCTGGATTTTTATCCAGACAGACATCAATTTTCCCCTGAGAACATTTTGTAAGGATTTTTGTCCGGATTTTCATCCAGACAGGGATCGATTTTCCACTGGGAATATTTTGAAGAGTTTTGAGTCTGGATTTTCATCCAGACTGAGGTCGAATTTCCACCAGGGAGTGATTTTTCCAAGTTAAGTGAGTTTTGAGTGTGGATTTTTGTCCAGACTAATATCGAATTTCCCCTGGGGGGTATTTTTTGGCAAGTTGAGTGGATTTTTGTCTAAGCTCATATCGATTTTCCCCTGGGAGGTTTTTTGTGTGCATTTTGATGAAGTTATGCATGGATTTTTGTCCAAGCATGGATCGATTTTCCCTTGTGGGGAATTTTTGACGATTTTAATGATTTTTAAAGGGATTTTTTAATCCCAACCTATATCGATTTTCCCCTGGAGGCTTAATTTTGGATTTAAATTGCAATATTTTAATAAATAAGCCCCATTTAATTGCTTTTAAATAATTATTAATGATTATTTAAAATTTTAAAAGCAAAATTTAATAACTTGCAATAATCATTTAATGTTTGAACCTTCTAGAAGCAAGTTAGGGTTTGTCATGTCCCCTCCTGGATCGTTATATATATACAGAGAGAAAGAGAGGGATCCAAAAGGAAGAAATTATTATTATTAATTAATATAATAATTACCAATGAATGATTATTTAAAATTCATTAATTAAATATTATTTATGAACATGATTTAAATACTATATATTATCAACATAATTTATAATGAATAATAATACAATTAAAATACAAAGAGGAAAATAATAATAAAAAATAAATCTATACATATAATAATAATGATATAAATAATAATAAAATATAATATAAATGAGTCGAGATTATTTAAATACAACCCTCGGCTATACCATTACGTAGGCGTGAAGAATGAAAGGAGTTGAAACGCCGTTGTTTATTATTAATAATTAATAATTAACACAAAAACTATTGGGTGATGGGCGTCATACGGTAATATGAAGAAAGGAGCGATAACATGAAAGGAGGAAGAGACTATGCTTAAAATGTATTAAGCAATTCAGACAATGATTGGTCAAAGGGACGATAAATAGCTTGGAATGATAATTATATTAACAACGACTATGATATAATAATTAAAGGAAGGAGCGGTATATACAAATCCATATTTGCAAACAGTAACGGGGGTGACACCGATTAAGGGAATACAATAGTCATTTGTATATTAAAGAGATGCGATCTATTGTGGAGAGACACAGTTAGGGAAAGACGTGTCTTTTACACATTTAAGGGATACAGCCATTTGGATTACAAGATATAATATGAATCGAATCCCATTTTAAAGAAAAAGGAGGTGCTTAATATGTATGCTGGATATATGAAGTTTGATAATGATATTATGCATAATTTAATAATAATATTTATGTAGACTGCAATACGTATGACAGTCATTTAATTTCCTTATTGTGGCAGACCAGATCTGACACATGTCAGGTCTGTCTGCTCTTACAACTAGAATTATAATAACTAATGTTTTTAGGCAGTGGGATGTTAATAATTTATATAATAAGTTATATATATATATATATTCAAATTAGAATAAGGAATAATATAAATATTGTAAATATGGATATTGATAATAATAAATATTAATATCATAATTACTATTAATACAGTACTTTTAGAGATTAGTAATAATTCATATAACTAGTAAATAATAAATACGTAAATGATTTATAAATGAATCAGAACAAGATTAATTGTTTAGTATGGTAAGGGATGTCATAGAATATATATGTAAATAAATATAAGTAATAAATATTTTAATATATATATTAATGAATATAAATAATGAACATTTGAATACATATGTTAATGAAAAGTTCTTAGATATGTATAAACATAAGTAATGAATACATATCAATGAATAGTAGGAATATACGTTAAGAAATAGATGTGAATATTGGATAATGGGCATTTTTCTGAATATATGTTAGGGAATACATGTTAAATTAGGAATATGTAAATGTGGATTATGGAATGGAAAATAGTAATAAAATGCAAAATGTAATATAGATGTGATTACATGATGGAGGCTATAGGGAGGAAACTCCCTTAGTCTAAAGGAGGGATTATGATAATCCTTAGGGTAGTATATATACTGAACATTGATATGCATATGTATGGCTTGGTTGATTAAGTTCAACCAAGAAGAGACGGATTTGGCCGGTTCCCTCTAAGGACTTGGATGATGGGATGCATCACTTAAGGCAAGGAATGGACATAGGGTCTTCCTTGGATGGCTTGGGTGTAAGAGATTACACCCAAGACAAGAATCAAATTAACCTTTGATTTCCTGGATGGCTTGGATGTAATAAATTACATTCAAGACAGGGATCGAATTAACCTTCGATTTCCTGGATGGCTTGGATGTAAGAAATTACATTCAAGACAGGGGTCGAATTCACCTTCGACTTCCTGGAGGGCTTGGAACCAAGATGGGTTCCAAGAAGGCGAGCTTCACGACCGCCTAAGGACATACTTTCGTATGGCATTCGTATCCTTTTTATTAGACGAGAATTGTGATTATGTTAATTAAGTATTTTAAAGGTAAATTGCAAGTTGATTATTTATATATATATGTATATTCGTTGTATTCTAACAATCTGTTTTGCAGGTTAGTGATCCCTAACTAGTAGGGACATTACAGGGTTTCACCAGGCAAGTATTTAAGCAAGTGTTTTATCCCACATTGCTTGTGTGGTGAAAGTGAGAGGTGAAAGCAAGTATAAGGGAGGTGCCTTAGCATTATTTTATTATTTTTTCTGCCAGGTGTCTCCATGAAAGCGATTTTTCTCCAAGTTGGGTAATTTTTTTAGCAAGGCGTTTTTGTTAAGTGTGGGATCGAGGATTTATTTTCCTCCATTTTTTTCAGTTTGCTGATCTATTCCCCTTGGCTGCCATTAAAGACCAGTTTCAGATTTTCGATTTTGCTAAGTTTGGCGGTTTTTTTCAAATTTGGCATTTTTTGGTGAAAGTTGGCGATTTTATGTTTGGAGACTTGGGCGATTTTTTCTCCATCATTTTGCTTGCTGTTCAGACCTCCATTGCTGCAGATCAAGGCTGCCATTGATGACATTTTTCAGATTTTTAGTATGGCGCCATAGTTGGAAAATTTCGATTTTGCTTGGGAGGTGATTTGGTGCCACATTTTGGTGATTTTCGTGCATTCTTGATGGCTGCCATCATTTCTAGCTTGCTGATTCGCTTCAGATATGAGGTTTGCTTCAGATTTTGACCTCCATTAATGGCTGCCATTAATTTTCAGATTTAAGTTTTTTTTGCCCAGCCAATTAACAACTTAAGCATTTTGCATTTGGAGGTGTTTTATGGAGTTTTCTGTGCATTTTTTAGACCATTTTATCGCTGTTGCAGGTCCGAAACTCCATTGTCAGGCGGTTGTTCTCAGAAATTTTCATTTCCAGCCACCTAACCATTTTTGGCGATTTTGCTTGGGGCTGTTTCCTTAGCCATTTTTCATCATTTTCAGGGATTTAAACCACTTTGCAAGGTGCTGGTAAGTCTGAAGTATCCGATTTTCAGACTTGTCCTCAGAAAACTAATTTTTACCAGCCATACTTACATTCCAGAAAATGATTGTTTTCATCAATAAAACGGATTTTTATTGATTTTATGCACATTTTTGAAGATTGCAACATGTTTTAAAAGTCTGATTTTTCAGGTTGTCTTCAAAATTGTTGACCTCCATTGTTGACTGCGGAAGGTGTCTTCAGACATTCATTGTGTGAAAACACAACCTTTCACACCTTTCCTTAGTCATCATCAATCTGGTATACTCCTTTGCATTTTAGCTTGCATATTTTCTAAGCATAAGGAGGTATAAATGAATTTTATGAAAGGTTTCCATGCCTTAGTGTTGTCCCACTTTGAACTTAATTGTTAAAATTTACCAAGTGTATGGATTATTTTCCTGATTCCATGCTCTAATTAGCTAAATCTTTAGAAAGTCAGGAATTTTATTAAGAGTATTATTTATTTTCCTAAGTCTAACTTCGAGCTTCGTACAGGTGCGATGTCAAAGTCTGGATATAAGGAAAGGAAAGAACTATTAAAGACGCTGGAGACTGGATTTTATCCAGAACTTAAGATTTCATCGAGATGGAAGGAGATCACAGATACAAAGATGCATTTCGTAGACTTCGACCAAATACAACGTCGGATGGTTGGAGTTAGAGATCAAGTTCCTTCCCCAGCATATGCGAATATTATGAAGAGTGGCATCTTCCATGCCGCTGGATTTTCACAGTCCATACAGTGCAGTGAGTTGATCCTGGAATGTGCACGATGTTATGATCCGCTCACAAGAATGATCAAGAGTCCTAAGGGTGTTGTCATCGCCTACCTTGCTGAGGATGCTATTGCGGAGGTGTTCGGAATTCCACGCGGAACAGACATGAAGGATGTGACCAAGGAAGATTATGCAGACAGATACACGAAGAAGATGGGTGTATGCAAGAATTTAATTGACAAAGAGTGGATGATTGAGCCTAGGTCTCATCATTCCAAGGCTCCCAAGACACTCATGTGCATAGATTTTAAGGAGGAATATAGTGATTTGATATTCCTACTCAACAGAGTGATGGGGATGCCGTAGGGAGCAATATTTGATGGATGGATGTTCTACTTCATTCAGGATTGTTTGAGAGGAACACTAGTGAATTGGTCCAAGATTATAAGTGACAACCTGGATTTCCAGTTGAGGAATGTAGAGCGGTCCAAGTCATTCGCCATGACTTCTTACCTGGTATACTTGCTTGCACGGTTCGTTTCATACAGAGGATTAATATGCAAAGGTGAAGTCGGGAATGGGCAAGGACAGTACAAGAGTCATGAATGCTACCCCTACCTGAGCATGTATAGAATTGAAGACTATAAGAGAGTGAATGATGCATTCACTATGTACATCACACGGATGCTGCAAGGCGGAATCCACAGAAGATTGTCCAAGGAGGCAATAGAGTTAATAGAAAAATATGGATCGTGGTATTTACAGTTTCCCACTTTCACATACCTCACGATTCATGGGTTTCAATCTGAACCCTACAGACTTCCTAGGTATCTGATCGACATAATGATATTGTTGGAAGTGGTAAGACAACTTCTAGAGTTCGATGTTATCCAGAGAAAGAAGCATAGGACAGGCATGACATTCCCTATTTTAGTTGGGAAGACATCAGAGGTTTGCCAATCCGCCATAGCCTCCAACATTGCAGGTGAGGAACTTGCATTCTATCAATTTGCTACATACAAGAAAAGAGAAAGATTTGATCCAGACAAGAAGGTCGGAAGGATCAGGGGAGAGAAGTTCACTCATAAGATTGACATAGAGGATTATTGGGCTAACCTGATGGACGAGCAAGCAGTGAAGAGAAGAATGTGGTCCAGAATGTCAGTGGATTTCATGAGGAAGTGTGGACTTTTCCTCATTCCTGATCAGGTATTAGATAACAAAGATCATACACACCCACATTATGAGAATGAAATGAAGAAGGCAATCCTATTGCCAAATTGGTCAGAGTCAGAAGAGATTGACCTGAATACATTGATGAGAGAGGTTTTGAATTTCTCCCGCACATGGGTGGATATACAGATGAACAGATTAGTTGACATGGGTGTTCCCTTCACTTATGAAAGGATGAAGCCGAAAGAGTCTACTTCCGAGGATGATCAGAGGATTGTCAGTGATGTTAGGATTCATGCAGACGAAGAGAGTCAAGCTCCCAAGAGAAGGAAGAACACGCCAGGAGAAGTCAAGGCCAGAGGGAAGAAGATTGAGGAGGTGAAGAAGAAACAAAAGACTATCATTCCTCCACTTATCATTCCTTCACCCCCTCCTAGTGTCTCATCAATCGAAGTGATTGAAGTAACAGAACAGAACAAGGAGACTCAACAGTATTCCAACACAGTGATACTACCAGAGAATACTCAGGAATTTCACGCCACAA
Source organism: Cryptomeria japonica (assembly GCF_030272615.1). Classification (NCBI taxonomy): domain Eukaryota; kingdom Viridiplantae; phylum Streptophyta; class Pinopsida; order Cupressales; family Cupressaceae; genus Cryptomeria; species Cryptomeria japonica. The sequence goes on from NC_081412.1 coordinate 337,769,499, forward strand.
CGGCATCTGCACCTCCTGAGGAGAATGATGACCAGCCGGGATCCCCTACTGTCCTTTTGGAAGTTAGTTTGGGAAATGAGGTATATGATTGGACCAAGAATAATCCTGATGATAACGATGATGTTATCTCGGCATTGAAAGGACTTGATCGAGAAATGTCTCGATGATGGTATGGAGATGGCCGCTATTCTTGAATGGCTGGTAAGAAGTATGGAGAAAAGTAAACAGATGATAGAGGTACAACCTATTGATGATATTGATGACTACCTAGCTAGGAATGCTAAGGAGAAGGAGCCCAAGAGAGCGGAGATTTTATCGCACATAGCTAGAGATGAGACAGGAATGCAGACTGCGCAGATTGTTGTTCCTAGAGCAGGCGTGACAACGGACATGGCTACTTCTATGGATTTCCAGATCACTTCAGTTGCCCTTGGTCGTACATCCAGTAAACAGGAATTTCATGAGATTGGTGAGAACCTCCAAGCAATTAATGCAAGGTTAGACACAGCGGTTGAAGAGAAAGAAAGATACAAAGAAGAAAATATTAGACTCAGAGAGTATATTGCAGGAACAAGGCATGGAGATCCCACCCTTATTTCCCCTATTGCCGTTGACCATGGAATACATTCACACTGTGAGGTAGTGAGAGGTACACACTCGGAGGTGGAAAAGTGGATTGAGAGCACAAGAAAACAGGCAGATGATTTCCTTACTCAGTTTGTCCATGCATATGATAGGACAACAAGGCTCGTGTTCAGAATCCAGTATTTGGAGGGAGTTTGGGTAGAATTCCGGCCTATTCAAGACAAGACTATTCCACGCCTCCAGGCATTGAAGAAGGTTCCTAATTCCACCTTGGTTAGCGAGAACATTGTGCACAGTGGAGACAGATATGATTTCCACGACTGGTATTGTGCATTAGCCGTGAAGAAATCGACTTATGAGAATGCCCAATCGAGTTGTATGGAGATGGAAGGATTAATTCAAGACATTCAGATGAAGATCCTTGCCTCGATTGAGGAATTATTGGGCGTTGATGTTAGTGATGCTAGTGGTTTACACTTGGCCGAATTAAGAGACAAGATGAAATTTATGTATTTTTGCTAGTTGGACTCTTTGAAGAAGAGTCAGATAGATAACTTGGTCTCTTTGTTGATTCATGTTCATAATTCGCAGAAGCTCATGCCAGAATGGGAGAACACTTTGAATGCTTGCTCGGATTCATTGGACGTGATTGATTTACAATAGGATATCTTGCCTAGCATTTCCATGGAGGAGTTAGATTCAATATTGGCTAGATTTTTGGAGTATGCTAGGAGAGAGAGAGAGATTTAGGGAGGAATCTTCTAGAAGATTCCTTATTAGATGACTAGGTATCTTTTCATTGGGCCATATGTTGGTGGCACCATTTTTGATGTAACCCTAATTAGGGTAATTCTAGGGTTTTGTTGGCATGATCTCGACCGTTGATCTTAGATCAATCTGGGCCATCCATTTTTGTAAGAGACTCTATATATGCCTCCTTGTCTCTCATTTGTAAGAGAGTTTTTGTAGAATTGTTGGTATATGCTGCAGCTATTTGAATCCTAATTATTGTTCAATTGTTGGTGATTTTGCTCTTCAAATGTTGTATTTGCATTCATGGTTCCCAATTCCTCCAAGTTAGATTAGAATTTAGATTAGAATTTATTTTCATGTATGTTAGATTGAGTGGAAGATTTGTTGAATTTATTTGTGTGGAATCTTTAATCCATACCACTAGCCTCTTGCCGCTGGTAAGTGCTCCTTGTGTGGTCAACTGGAATTTAAGTAAGCATAACTTCAACTATTGCGCGTCCGTTGACAAGCATCAACTTGGATGGTGTCTACGTTTGATGGTGATAGCCTGAAAATCTTTAAGTATACCTTAGACGATTGCACTAAGCTTGTGTCAATACCTGATTGTGAGACCTTGCTTAGTTTGATTCCACTAAATTCATTCATCATCTCCTACATTCCTAGGATTAGAATAGATTTCCTAAACCCTATTCCTTTTGTCCTTTTTTTAGTAAGAAGTAAATCTAGAGCTATATTGATAAATCTAGTGTTGTCAGCACACCTATTCCACATCATTCATGATAATCCAAACATTTGCGTAAGTCCCCAAAGTGAAACACAACAATTCACATCAACCACTGAACCTACCCACTCGTCAAGACCTGACATGTAGAAACCTTGGAATCATTTTAGTTGATCTCATTCTTAGCATCTGAGGTGATTTTGTTCAAGAGAGGGTAAATTATCTTGGTAATTTATTTTGTATTGTTATGTGCATAAAAAACACATCAACAGGCTCACTGGTGTAGGCCACTCCACAATAGCACGAATCTTTTCAGGATCCATGCGTACCCCCTGTGCACTGATAATGTGACCCAAATATAATAACTCTGATAATCCCAAATCACATTTGGATTCCTTTGCATACAAGGACTCCCTACTCAAAATGCTCAACACTGCATCCAAGTGCCACAAGTGTTCATCCCATGTTTTACTGTAAACAAGGATGTCATCAAAGAAGACCAATACAAATTTCCTCAACTGAGGATGGAAGACTTTGTTCATTGTGGACTGAAAAGTCGCTGGAGCATTAGTTAACCCGAATGGCATAACTACAAACTCAAAGTGACCACAATGACATTTGAATGCTGTCTTTTCTATATCTTGCTCCCTCACTCTGATTTGATGATAACCCGATCTCAAATCAATCTTCGAAAAGAGACATGCATCATGGAGCTCATCTAATAACTCATCAATTCGTGGGATGGGGTACCTATTCTTGATAGTCTTCCTGTTCAGAACCTTATAATCAATGCACATTCTGAGCGTACCATCCTTCTTCTTTACCAAAACCACCGAAGAAGCAAAAGGGGATTTACTTGGTCTAATATGGCCCATGGCAAGTAATTCCTTGATGGTCTTTTTTATTTCATCATTAATCTTTTGGGATGCCTATATGGTGTAATCATAATGGGTTTGGCACCCTCCTCCAGCTCAATAATGTGCTCAATACCTCTATCGGGAGGTCTACCTGGTGGAATGTCACTGAATACCTTATAGTGCTTGATTCTAAGCTCCTATATATCAAGGTGATATTCTGATTTTTGCTGCCCCTGTGATGGCATCATAGTGCAACGGGCTGCCCGCTCAACCTGGTCATGTCTCAACAAGCTCTCCATGTGTCTGCAAGACATCATTTTAAACTCGCTGTCCTGGATGGCCTTAAGTATGTGTATCTTCCCATCCGATTGAAATCTCATCTCCATTTCTCTCAAGTTGAGAGTGAACTCCCCAACATCATGCAACCAAGTCATGCCCAAAACCAAATCTGTGTCACCCATATTAACAACATAGAAATCTGCCTTGAAGTCATTGTTGTTAATTTTCAGAGGGAGACCTGTGATCTTTCTATCACATTTGAGGACAAAGCCATGAACTACCCTCACTCTCAGACCCTCAAACTGCTCAGTCTGTATCCCACGCCTCTCAACCAACCTGGAATCAATGGAATTATGCGTGGCACCTGTATCTAGCAATGTGATAACTCGCTGTCCAGCCAACACTCCTCTCATCCTAAATGATCCCTCCTACTGCACACTAGTGAGACGGGCCTCCTTCAGCCTACCTTCAACCTTCTCTTCATTGATAGACATTTGCTTAAGTTTTTTATCATCCAGACTCTCTTTTCCTTCACTAGATTCCTCATTTTCAGTTTGCTGGTCTGAATTTTTAGAATCAGAATCCTCATAATAAGCCCACATAACCTTGTTTGCTTTACCCTTAGGTCTCAAGGGACAATCATGGTTCATGTCATAGGGTCCTTTGCAATAGAAACATAATTTTTTTTTTCCTCAAATCATTCAATGTCTCTCTATCCAGTGGTGCAAATGATTTGTCTTTATTTTGAGTCTTTGTTTCATTCTTCTCTGGTGTCTTGAAGAACGGTTTATTGTCTTTGCTAGATGATGCACCTTTTGACTGAAATTTATTTGTTGGGGCTGCATGCTCCATACTCCTAGCCTTTTTAATTGCTTCTTGCAAATTAAATGGATCAAGGGCTTTTACGCAACCCTTCAGTGGTTCAGATAATCCCTCAGTGAACAAAACTACCAATCTCCTATCTGAGATATCTGGCACCATAACGGATAGCCTCTGGAAATCACTAATGAAATACTCCAATCCTCCTGTCTGTTTCAACTGTGCCAACTCTTTGAAGTAGAATTTTGGATCCTTCTTGTCAAACCTCTCTACTAGCCTGTCCACAAAATCCTGGTAGGAAGTCACCTGGTTGTGCTGTAAAGTAATCATACCATGGTACGACCAATCATGTGCAGCTCCCTCTAAATGTAGCATGGCATATTTTATTGCCTCCACTTCTATCATAGGTCTAAGTGCCAAAAAGGTATCAAGCTTGTGAATCCAAGCCTGTGTTGTCATTCTGCTACTACCATCAAATGTAGTCAAGGAAAGCTTGCCTGTAGCATGCTTTAATTCACTATTTTGGCTCCGTGGTCTCCTGTCTTGTCTCGCTGCCCTATAGTGTTCTCTTCTTTGATTCACAAACCTTTTAAAGGTCATTCTCTCTCGTACCTGAGGAGCTAATAACTCCCACTCATCATTTGCAGCCATAAGGGTATCTGCAAATATGGGGTATGTTGCAACCTCTTATGTTGGAGCTTCCTTGGTTCTTCGGGAATAAATGTGGGACGTGTAGGTCTATCAGCTGTCCTGGACTGAGTCCTTTGAGCCCTTCGAGAACCAATAGCACTCCAGTTATCCTCATGATCCACATTCTGTCTGTTTGGAGGATTCATGCGCTCCATCATAGTGGTGAGTGCTTGTATTGCCTGGGCCACCTACTGCTGCCCTGTAGCCATAGTCTTGAAGAACTCTCTAGTCTCCTCATCTACAGCCCTGTTCCCTCTGGGTGGGCTGCCTGTATGCCTATCACCCATGGTATCTGGTTGCCTATCTGCAACTTGTCCACCTTCAAGTAAGGCTCTCCTCCGTGTGTTTGACCAACTTCTTCTGGCTACATGTAAATTCCTCACCCTCAGGATGGCAGGATTTTTGCTCTGATACCAATGTAAGAACCCTTGAAGGTTCTGTTGCTGTTCTTTTTTGTGTGATTGTTTTTGAATAGTTTTTAAACATAAATTTAAATAAAATAACAAGGAAGAAATCTGATCTCTACCAAGTAATTTCACAATATAAGCAATGCTGGAAAAAAAACAAGAAAGAACCTGATTTTTCCTCCCAACAGCCAGTAGATTTATTGCTATGAAATTGCGTCACAAATTTGTTGCCCAAAAACCATAGATCCCCATCCTCCTTTGGATTTTACAATTTTTGAAACCCTTATAATAAAATCGCAATTTCTTGGAATTTGCGCCGAGTTTGATGAGGCCTGCAAATACTTGTTGTGGCTGTCCTAAATACTGCTGCTCCTCTACTGTAACCCTTCTCTCTGAATCTGCATTATAATCCCTTCACTATCTAATCCAATCTTCACCAAATTTCTCCAACTGAAGCACAAATAGAGTCCTAGTATAGCACCCTCCAATATTCCAAGTTCGCTGGGTAATTCACCAGTTCAAATGGAAGCACAGAGAAGAATCTTCGTTCTCCAATGGCGGCTGCAAGTAGAAACCCTTGGTCTCCAAGCAAGAGCAAAAATCAATTCAAGGTTGTCAATAATCAATAGCCTCCTCAACAAAGTCTCTCTCCCTCCTTTTAATGCCTAACTTAGGGTTTTGGCGTAGCTCCCCAAAAGGTACGATTTCCATCATTTAATCATTTAAATGATTAACATTTAATAATATTGAAACTATAGTCCATGGAAAAATATTTCCCAGTTCAACTAATATAAAAAGTGGCCCCCTTTCAATGATGAAAGACCCCTTCACTTAAGTGATTTAATATTAAGTAATTTGGACTTAATATTAAATCATTAACCATTTAATTAATATCAATTCGCTGTAAAATTCATAACTCCATCAATACTATGAATCTGGCTACGCCGTCTGAAACAGGAGTTGGTACAATTATTCCCCATGTAATTAAAAAATATTGCTAAAAATAGCAACTATTAAAAATAGCAATTTTCAACCAAATGGAGTCTAAAACATCCTTGAATACCAAATCAAAGGCACTGAGCTCTGTGGAAGACAAATCACCAGACAACCAACTCCTCCTGTGCCCAAACTGACCCCCTATCCATCTGTGTTAGCCTACGAGGGTCCAATAATAGGCTAAACCACTGCTAGACTGAAGTCTCTAGCTAGAAGGGGACATCAGATATACTTGCATATATACAAATACGGAGTATACACATGAAAGACATGAAGGATACATAAATTCACTTTGTTAGATCCTTCTGATTGATTAGAATGATTCATTGATTTAACTTTTTTGCCTGCAAGATGGCAGGATCATGCTCTGATACCACTTGTAATGTCGCTTGTTGGAACTCACCTTGATTTAGTCTTGAAACAACAATTCTAACTTAAAGTGAGAATTGTAATATATTTATAAATATAATTCATTGATTCTGAAGACATTTTACTATAATATTTATTTCATAATGCTAAGAATAATTTTGAAAGATGAAAATTATCTTGATGGTTTTAACTGATTTATATACTTTGTAATATATGCCTTAATGTCATCTTCATTTGTTTATTCTATCGTTGTTGAAATTATAAATTTGCTATTTGGTCTGTTCCAAGTCTCCTAGAACTCTTCACAGATATGTTTCAATCTTAACCATCAAATCTGTCCCTGAATCCTCCATAATCTGCTTCACCAAGTATTCATAGAACTGCTGACGTCTTTTTCATATATCGGCTCATTGGTCCTTAATAAAATTCTATTTTTAATGTCACCACATAAACTATCCTTTTATATCATATTCAGGAATATCCTTCCCCCTTTTTCCTTCCCTCTCTACATGATTTATATCTTCGTATACCTCTTTCAGAAGGGTGCAAACTCTTTCAAAGACTTCGTCATTTCGTACAGACACATCCTTTGATTAATTCTTTTAATTTCTGTTACCTTAATGGGTGTCGGCCTTATGTTATCAAGTGACTGCTTTAATAAGGATCGTTGCACCAAGATAGGTGAAGTCGTCCTCATAACCCTTTGAAGAGTTCCCCCTTTTAAGAAGTTCGATATGTTTTCTTTAATATATCATCACACACATACCTTGCGGCCCTTCACAAATGATCGCATCTCTTATTAACAACAATCGATGTATAATCAAACATAATCGATGAAGATTAGACTATCATTGTATCAGTTAACGAATGTCACTAATTCTCCTGTCTTCCCTATATTGTTTCATTCACTGAATTTAAGTTGCTGACCATCGACTCTTCATATGATGTATTAACCTCTGTTTTATAAAACTTAGGAATATATCCTAATCATTCTTGTTTCCTCGATATCCATCTTTCGTTGTATGCTGATTGTCATCAATAAGAGAATCACCGACTATATCTTTTTTAATCATCAATTGATGATGAGCGATATTGTAAGTGCACTACTGTTGCGTAGAAGAGATCCTCGCTGTAGATCGGTACTCCCTTGATGGTGTTGACCACTGCTTGTAATTTTAATGATTTTGAGCCCGATATATGGTTCCCCAGAATAATCGATTGATCATATCAGATAGCTGATGTTGAACATTAATCCATGCCCGTTGGTACCTTATGCTTGATCACTGCATACTCATTCTTTGAGACGATATTGTTTCATTTACTGAATTTAAGTTGCTGACCATCGACTCTTCATAGGATGCATTAACCCCCGTTTTATAAAACTTAGGAATATATCCTAATCGTTCTTGTTTCCTTGATATCCATCTTTCATTGTATGCTGATTTTCGTGAATAAGGCAATCACCGACTATATCTTCTTTAATCATCAATTGATGATGAGCGATATTGTAAGTGCGCTACTGTCGTGTAGAAGAGATCCTCGCTGTAGATCGGTACTCCCTTGATGGCGTTGACCACTGCTTGTAATCTTTAATGATTTTGAGCCCGATATATGGTTCCCCATAATAATCGATTGATCATATCAGATAGCTGATGTTGAACATTAATCCATGCCCGTCAGTTCCTTTTGTTTGATCACTGCATACTCATTCTTTGAGACGGTTATTTTCTTTTTTTGAGATTCTCCTCGATGTCTTGTCTTCTTTCAAGGATTCATGGTGCCAGCTCAGATCAGATCTCGTCTTTTATTCGTTTCTTCTTATTTTCGTATTCTTTATGCCTCTTAGATATCGTAGACTATAGTAACTTTAAAGGTGCTATACCATTTTCCATCTTCTTGATCAGCAATTGTTGACCTCTACAGATCACTCATTGTTCGATATCATAATTTGCTTTTGGATGAATATTAAGATTGTAAGCCGTTCATGTTATTATCTTATAACTAAGCGTATTTAAGACTTAGTCAAATTGACTTAAGTCTCGAGCTCATGAATAGGTGAGCAGCTATTGTATCTCGAACATAGTTGACCATCTTCGTCCTCCAATGTGCTCTTCCTATAATCCTTCTTATCACTGATATCCTTCATAATGCAACTGGCTCTAACATCAGTAGTATGCAATTCTAACCTTTTGAAACTACTAATTGCTAAGTACACTCTTATTTCTATTTGCCAACTGCTTGTAAATGTCCAAGATTTACCAATCACGTGTTCTAATGCTAGATTGCTTTTTTGTATAGGATGGGAATATTACATCCTCTATCTTCATATTCATCATTTAATAATCTTGATTATTCTTAATACATTGTCATCTAATTAGTCGGTTTCAATTTTATCAACTTGATTATAAAGATAATACAAGGAGCTTTCTCAATATCAACAATATTCGATGAGGTTCAATTTTGGGACATCACAAATGTCCCCATTTTTAGTTTCTCTGGCAGTGCAGTTGTTACTGACTTTCTGGGTTTGTGTCAGCATTCTTAGGGGGGGTAATTTGGTGTTATCAGTGAGCTCATTTGGTTTAGAGGAGTCACATGACGCTTTCAGATGTTATTTCCAGCTTTCAGTTTGGGCTCCAAGATTCTTGGTGGGAGCGTCTATTTGTAGTAAGTCACCCGATTGGCTCCATTTGTCATTATTCTTCATCAGGGTCACTCCAATACGATCAGATTTCGATTCCGATGCTTTTCTACAATTTTTGTTAAATTGGTGCATTAATAGTTTATTTTTAAGTATTTTACTAAGGTTGCAATAAAAAATAATTAAAATATTTAAAATGCACCTTAGTGTGATAGCTTGTCGGAACCGGGGGAAGGAGTTTTAAATCTTGGAAGCACAAAACAGGGACCTTGCATATCAAATTTTCATTGTTTTAATGGAGAGATCATTTTTAGAGCTTAAAAAAGAAGTTTAATTTATAAAGTGATTTTATAAAGGGGCACTTGGGAGACACAAGTTAATGTTTCTTTATATATATATTAAAGAGTCTCTTAAGTGGGTGACTAAAAAGGGGAAATAAAATAAAGGAAAAGTTATTTATCCCACATTGGCAAGGCGGATGGGCAACGTCCAATATGAAGTTATATAATGAATTGAAGAGCTCATTCTTGAGCATGCTTGGATGAGATTGGTATTATGTTGCTGGTTTCTGGGAAACTGGTTAGTGGGTTTGGAGGACGAAAACCCTTTTAGCCAACAATCCATCCCTATATTGTTGGAAGATACAGCCTGGGGATTCTTTGGAGGAAAGGTAAAATGAAATGCCTACAGCTGTGTATTTACCATTTGAAGTTTTCAGCTCATAAGGAGGGGTCGATTGGAGTGAACTGGGAGCTGCACCTGTGATTCATTTGTCAGCTGAACTGCCCATTTCATTGCTAAAAACATTGAATGTGGAAGCTATGACTGCTGTACAATACTGATATCTTTGGAGGAAACCGAACTGGTTGGAGACACATATAGGAGTGCCGTACATGCCCTAGAATGGGTACAAAAGTGCCGTACAGCCAATGAAAGGCTACAACAGCAACGTACAAGACTGAAGGAGGTTATTAGGGAGGCCGTACAGGTTTATGGACTGCTCAAGGTGCCGTACAGGTCTGAAGATTGTGGAAAGGGGTTCCGTACATGATAGTAGCAGCTACAGGGCGTAGAACCAGATTGAATGAAGAATTATGTTGATTCTGATATAAATCTATGACAGCTAACTGGTATGTTCTGGTTGTAATTTTCTGATTATAACTAGTATGGTTCGAATACTCTCTTTGTATCAGACTGCAGTTGGGAAATGAAAAAGTGTTGAATTCAATTGCTGATGTTATTCAATAAAATCATTAGCGAACACTTTCAGTCTGTTCTTGTATTGTCATGAATATTTTTCCTAGGCTGAATTACGTCTGAAACCATTCTGCTGAAAACAAATAAGCAAACCAATACATTGCAAATAGAGTTACTATTCAGAAAAAATAGTATTCAGTTGCGAGCCAACTGTTTGATTCAATTCCAGTATATGAATAGAATACAAAGGGAGGTTAGCAAATATCCATAGGGGGATATTATGGTGGTATCAGAGCTAAAGTTCTTGCCATCCTGTTGGAAAAATTCAGATCTACATATGGGGTCAAAGGAGAGACATTGGTTGGTGGAAGTTCTACAAGAGGCAAGTGGAAAGCTCAATGTTCATCAACCAAAAGATGTAGTTTTCAACATTTGGAGTGAATTAGATGGATGCTTGAGCATAGTGCAGCAGACACCTTCAAATTTGTTACAACTAGCTCTTGTCCTGGTTGTGACTTCCTTAAGGCAACACAGTTTGATTAGGCATTCGGATGATGGGATTAGACTAATGGTTACTTCGTGCTTAAGTGAGATTATGAGGATTTTGGCACCTTGAGTTCCTTATGATAAGGATACAATGAAGGAGGTATTGTATCTAATTGTGGATAGTTCTCAAGATCTTGATGACATCAACAATATTCTTTGTTCACAAAGGACTGAATAATTTTGCAAAAAACAGATTGAGTAACCTTTTGATAGAATTGGGATTGCATGACTTGATGTACAATATGTTTCATCATTTCTTGGTCACGATCAACAACAAACATGATAAGGAGATTATCACAGCTATGAAGACTATTATGGTCATGTGTATAAATGAAAGTGATGTTTTATCCCAACCTATCTTATCTATGATATTGGTTATTTGTAACCAAGAATGGGTTCCTTCTACTGCTGTGTATGGGTTGGTCAATAGTGTGCTCAAACAACGTGATGGAAGATTGAAGCTTCACTTGAATAAAGAAGCGCAGATGAAAAAGGAGATAATCAATTCAGAAGTTGAAGAGAATACCTTGCCTCAAGATGAAGGTGTGACTGATTTCCAGGATGTTCCTATAGCTGTACATGCATTTATTCATACTGAAAATTAATGCAATGAAATTGTTAAAAAAACAACTTTGAATACGCCATTAGAGCTTTCTAATGGGGTTGTTGACACTTGCACAAAGGTTGGTGTAGACAAGACCTTTAATTCGCCTTCAATTGATGAGTTTGTAAGGGGGCTCCTTGGCTCTTCTATTTAGGTGCCCTCTTGTCCTAGGAGCTACTATGGTCAACTCTAGGACGACCTACTTAGCCCTCATATACCCCTTTTGCTTACACCCTAGGCTTTTCTTACAAGGTGGGTTTCAGACAATCAGGCATATCTTATATTCTATCATATAATCATACACTTGAGCATTATCTATTATGTATGAGCAACGTGTATATATATACCCCAAGCGGTTGTGAGAGTATAGAGTGCTGAAAAGGGTAGATTTGAAAATAATATCAGGCTCTTTTTTTAAGTCTGATCTGAAAATTAATTCCTTAGATATTTGCTGTTGGATGACTAGAGGTTCGATCTGAAATTCCTTTATTTCCTTTATCAGAATTATTTATTCTTCGATCTGTTGAATGTCTTCTTTCGTTTGATTGTGCTTGTGTGTTTTCTCCATGCCTTCCTTCCACTGCAGCCTTCTTTACTTATATTCCATTATTTCTTTGAGGATATGCGACCTTTGTGAACAGACATGCCTCTTGCTTAATTGTTGTTTAACAAATGGTTTCTTTTCTTTGATTGCACCTCTTCATGGTTTTGTTAATAACTTTAGCCTCTTCAGTCGTATTGATGAAAAAGAAAGATGGTACTATGAGAATGTATATAAACTACCGTGCATTAAATAAGAAAACCATAAAAAAACAGGTACCTAGTATCTAGGATTGTTGAATTGATCAATGGATTACATGGTGTAGTTTATTTAAAAAAAACTGACTTGAGATCTGGTTATCACCAAATTGAGGTAAGAGATGAAGATGTACACAAATCAGCCTTCAGATGTCATTTTGGACATTTTGAATTCTTGGTTGTGCCTTTCACGTTAACCAATGCTCCAGTCATCTTTCAATCATGCATGAATCATATTTTCTGGAGTAGTTGAGGAAGTTTGTTTTAGTTTTCTTTGACAATATATTGGTGTATAGCAAAACATGGGAAGAACATTTGAAACATTTGCATATAGTATTCGGAATTCTTGGCTTTTGGGTTGTCCAAGTCTAAATTTGGTATGACCAAAATTTTATTCTTGGGACATATTATTTGTGCAAAGAGAGAACATATAGATTAAGAGAAGATTCAGGGAGTAAGAGATTGGCCACCACTCACTTTTTTGACACAATTGAAAGGTTTTTTGAGACTTTTTAGTTAATATAGGAGATTTGCGAAAGGATTTTCACAACTTGCTATTTTGTTGATTGAATTAACTAAGGAGGTTTGAAATGGTTTGGAATAATCCAAGCCACATTTGAAAAACTCAAGGAAGTAATTAGTTCTTTCCCAGTACTTGCTGTTTTCAGATTTCTCTATTCCATTTGTCCTAGAATGTGCTGCATAAAGGGCTGTACACAAACATGACATTCCATTGCCTTTGAAAGTTGGAAATAAAAAGTTGTAGAATACGCTTCTCTATATGTGATAACGAAATGTTGGCTATCAGTCATGTCTTGTTCAAATTCTAACAATTCTTGGTGTGGCAAAGTTGTGGTTAGGATTGATCACAACAATGTGAGGTTTTTTCTCAATCAAAAGGACTTGAATGAAAGGCAAGAAAAGTGGGTGAGTAAGCTTTAAGCGTATGATTTTGATATAGAATATGTAAAAGGAAAAAGTAATGTGGTAGCTGATGCTCTATCTAGAAAGCCTTATTTATGTTTGATGTTTGAGATTACTATTTATTGAAAATGTTGATAATAGAAGAGTATGCAAAAAATGGTATCACAAATGAGATCCTTGAAGGCAAAATGCAGGATGATAGGTATAAGGTGGTTGATGATTTTATCCTCTACAAGGATAGGATCTAAGTAGTCCTAGAATAAAAATTTAAAAGCAAAGTTTTGAGGGCTGTTGATGATACACCCTTGGCTGGTCACCCAAGGTATTTCAAGGCTTATAAGTAGGTTAGGGACAAAGTCTTTTGGAGGGATCTTATTGTGATGTTTTCACACATCGCTCCAGTGGAAATGGGGACCCCCTACTTTTTAGGCCCTCCCGGTCTTTTGTTTTCGTTTTTTTGGGTCTTTTGGTGGCAGTCTCGTCAGTTTCTTCCAAAGTGCCTAGACTTGGACTTAGCAAGGCCGACTCGACTCGTGACTCGGCTATGACTTGGTAAAATAAAAAAACCCTTGAAATTTAGAGATTTTTAACGATTTAAAACTTGTTTCATACACCCATTATTGAGTAAAGCTTAAAGACACTATAATATCATCAAATAGAAGCTAATTTGATCACATACATAAACATACATCCATCACATGCGTAGAAATGTAAATTGTAGCTGAAGGAAATAGAAAACATAGATATATAGAGTTATAAATGTTGTCAAATGTATATAAAATCCATGACATCAAATGTTCCCAAACATATATGTAACTGTAAACAAAAACAAGTCTATGACTCAGGCTCTATCTCATCCTCAGCCTCAGCCTCAGAGTAGTCTGTCTGCCTCCTACAAAGGCGTCTAAGGTAGGTCCTGGATGACTGAGTAGCCACATTCTCCGCCTGTGAGGTGCCACAATGACCAACATCAGCTCTGCCTGTGCCGGATCGTGCTCTATCCTCCTCTGCCATAGCCACAGCCTCAGCCTCTCTGTCTGCCCGATCAACCCACTCATGGTCCTCCTTAGTGAAGACAGGATCGGTAGACTCACTGATCCACTCAGACTCTGGATCGATCTCCGCTAGAGTGATCGGATTGGAGTCAGTGTCCAAAATTTGTCTGGTCCTAAGACAGAGGTTGTAATGAACAAAAACAAGATCATTCAACCTTTGCATATACAATCTATTACACCTCTTCAAGTGGATGTGCTTGAACATGGACCAATTGCGCTCACATCCAGAAGCGCTGGATGGCTGACTCAAAATACGGATGGCAATTTTTTAAAGGTTTGGGGTTGAGGGCCCAAACATTTGCCACCATCTATCTGAAATAATGAAAAGAAAAAAAAATCAGTCTCATTTCCAACTTTAAGGCTAGATTATAAAGTCAAAAATTAAAATGCATAAGCCATAAACTTAGGAATCTTAAGTTTACATATATTTCTACCTGGCTGCAATTGTGTCCGAGCCTCTATGCACATGTTGCTTGCGAAGATCCTTCTTGATTATTATATTTATCCAGCTGAAGCGTTGTACTTGAGGCTGTGCCATCAGTACACAACTTCTGTACCATTGTATATAGGCCACTAGGAACCTCCTCATCCGTCTTGAAGTCATCATGGAATCGAAATGCCGGATTGAGGTAATAGGCTGCTACATGGATGGGCCTATGAAGCTGGTTCTGCCATCTCCTATCAATAATCTCCCAAATGGGGCCATACCTATCCTCATCTCCTGCATATATGGATCTAATGGCCTCCTTGGCCCTATCCATAGCCTCATATATATAGCCCATAGAGGGCTTCTCCCCATCAACAACTCGTAGGAGAACCACGAGGGGCTCAGTGACCTACACGTAATGTTAAAGAAAACAATTAAGTCACAAATTAAATAAAAAAAATTAAAAATTGCAAAGTTAAATTGTTAGTAAATTAAAAGTAAATTACTAAATAGTAGATACTAAATGTTAAATTGTAATAAATTTACCTACACGATTTCTCCACAAGGGGTCCAAAAACCTGGCTCATCAAAAATGCAATTTACCACATCTATCCTTGTAGTGGTCGTAGCATAGGATGAGGAAGTCCACTCCTCACCAACAAACGTACGCCTCAAAGCCGCCTTTGATTTCATCAAGGATTTCAGTGTGAGGAAGTTTGAGGCAAACCTTGTGATACCAGGATGAGCCAACTCCTTTTGCCCCGTGTATTGCCTCATAATGCTAAGGACCAATGCATGATTGTAGATAAACTTGCCAATATTTTTGGCCCTTTCAACTATTGATTTCACCCATTCAAGCTTACCAATATCCTCCAACATGAGGTCAAGGCAATGGGCCGCACATGGAGACCAAAAAATTTTCGGGTGCCTCTCCATCAAAAGTTTACCTACAACAATTTTAAATTAATTAGAAATTTTGATGTGTTAAGAAAATTTTAAATAATCATAGATGCCTCTCCATCAAGACTTGAAAAGTTCAAAGTTTACCTGCAGCAAAATAACTTGCTACATTATCTGTCACCACCTGCACCACATTTTCTTCCCCCACCTCTTGTATGACTTCCTCAATAGCCTCACATAAGTATTTGGCATTTTTCACATGTGAGGAAGTATCAATAGACTTCAAGGACATGGTGGATCCTGAAAATAGAGCAAAATAATTATCAATTATCATGTATCAATCAACAAATCAAAATTTAATTTATTCGATGCATTTTGGGAATTAAAATTAGAATGATCAATCACCTCCGCAGGAAACAAGAAAATTTAGGAGTTTTCTATTCCTCCTATCTGTCCAACCATTTGTCATGATGGTGCAACCCTTTTGGCTCCAAGACTGTCGGTGGTCCTCTAGCTCAACTTTCATATCCTCAACCATTTTTAACAAGAGGGGGCCACTTAACTCATCCTGAATAGGGGCTTTAAACCCCGCACCACAAATGGTTATTGCATCTACCATGCCTTGCCAATAAAGAGACCTGTCACAAATAGATTATGATTAGACAAAGTAGAGTTCAACTTCAAACTATAAATTTACTTTTAAACTTAAAGCAATCAAATAAAAAAGAATTACCTGGCTGCAATAAATGGAATGTTGCAAAAGTACCAAAACTTGCAAATTTGTTTTCTTGTAGCATCATGAACCTCCTTGTTCCAACCCATGCTCTCAAGCGAGGGTTGTGCCCCAGGAGTACTGCGTGGCACAAAATAACTATCCAACCTGGATTTCCGAACTCTAGGGCCAAAGGTAATCGTGCCACTAGGAGGAGTAGAAGTAGAAGTAGAAGCACTAGCACTAGCAGAAGCACTAGGACAAAAGGGAGGCATGGAAGAACCCTCTCCAAAACAGCCCGCGGATGTGGGATGCGGATGTGAATGCGGATGTGGATGTGGATGTGGATGCGAGTGCATGGGAGCCAATAGCACTTAACTCTTCCAATTGCCTCTTCTTAGTTAACTTTTCTTGTTCATGTGTTTCTAATTGGACATAATAGAAACTTTTTGCCTCAGCAGTTTGTTTTTTACATACCTCGATATCATGGCCAGGTATGCCGACAATATGGTATTTAAATCTATTGATGCCACCAAAATTGATTTCTTTACAGAAAAAACGTTTTGTTTGATTTTTTTGTCTGCCAAGAAACTCTTTAGTATATTTCCAAGCCTCATCCTTTTTAGGCATTGTGAAAAATGAATGTTTTTAAAACGTGAAGGCTGTTGCAATAAGAAAATTTTATAAAGTTATAAACTAATAGAAAAAATCAGCAAACGCTACTTTTTTTTAAGAAAAAATTGTAATTACATGTTTACAATTTTTTTCTAAAAAAATGTAGGGTTTGCACTTTGTTATTATTCTACTTCTCTCATTGAAGTTAAACTAAAAAAATAAAAACATTCAAGATTTGGAAAGTTAACTGTTAAACTAAAAAAATTTAACAAACAAATGAGAAAATCCATTAACATACCAAAAATAACCAACAAAATCTACAAAGTTTAACACTTACCTCTTTCAAATGAGTTGAGAAGTCTTGCTATGGACTCCTTGATGCTCTCAATGCAAGCCTATGGCCTCCCCAATGCGATTTGTGGTCTCCTTGATGCTCTTCTTCCTTGCTGGTTGCAAACCTTTGGCCTCTTGTTTTCCTTCCTCTCTCTCACTTTTCCTCTCCTCTTCTCACAACTAGCAATTAGAAGACCTTTTAGGGTTAAATGAAAAAGAAATACAAAAAAAAATGTCAAAATATTTTTTTTTTTTGCGAGTCAAAATGTGACCTGCTGCTATGCGAGTCCTAGAGCTCGGACTCGGCGAGATTGTCCATAACTCGCCTGACTCGCGAGTCAAGCGAGTTATGCGAAAAAATCGTCGAGTCCGAGTCACGAGCTACCAAAACTCGCCGAGCTTCACTCGACTCGCCAATTCAGGAAACTCGCCCGACTTGCGGCGAGGTTTGATACTCTGGAACTTTCTTCGCTTCGCGAGTGTTCGAGGGTCAAATTGATTAGGTCTGCTTTTCGCTTGAGTGAATTTGGTTAAGTCTAGGGCCTGTTTCGTCAATTTTAGGGCTTTTGCCTTTAGTCCTAGATTTTAGGGGTTTCTGCTAGGGTTTTGGAAAAACTGAACATGGAACTAGAATTTGGACCCTTCAAGGAACCTCCCAGTAAAATTTGAGCGAAAACAGGGCAACTTTCTATTTTTAGAAAGTTCCTATTTTTTAGGGATTTTATTGAGTCCTGGAATGTCTTCATTTTGTCAAAAATCAAACTTACTATTTTTAGTAATTTCTATTTTTAGTAAGTTTCTATTTATAGTAAGTCATTCCAGTGTCCTGTTTTGGGGTCTAACGTTGACGTTCTGGAAGTTTCTATTTTTAGAAAGTTTATTTGTGACAGGACCCTTCGAGCAGGCAATGAAGATCAAGCATTCACAACTACTTCTAAATCCGGAAGGTTTGAAAAGCAGATAGAATCAGTAAAAATGGCTAAGTGTTGGAAGCCCATTCCTAAAGTGGAAAGCTCGAGAAATTTATCTCAGTCTGGGAAATCACCTCAAATCCATATATGGTAGCCCGATCCGGAAGAATCTCAGAAATTCAACTAAGTCCGGAAGAAGTAGGGAAAGTGTGAATTCCTCCTTCATGGTCAAAATCCGCCCAAAGCTAGCTGAGGGTGCCAAAATGAAGGAGTCAGGGAGGAATGAAAAAAAACCAAGAATTCCTCTATCCGCCCAAAGCCAGCTGAGGGTGCCAAAATGAAGGAGTCAGGGAGGAATGAAAAAAAACCAAGAATTCCTCTATCCGCCCAAAGCCAGGTGAGGGTGCCAAAATGAAGTCTCCATGGATAGCATGGAAATTGCCAAATTCCTCCTCCACCAAAAATCCGCCCAAGGTGGTCAAAGGGCGATAGAATTAAGTCAACATGGAAAGTTTGAAAAAGTGTGAATTCCATGACCAAAGCAAAATACCGCCTAGGAATAATGGAGGGTGCCAAAGTGGAGTGGTCAAGGAAGAATTGAAAGAAGTGTGAATTCGTCCACTTATGTAAAAATCCGCCCATGAGTGAGTTAAGGTGCCAAAATGTAATATGCATGGAGGGATAGAAAAATTGTGAATTCCTTGACCTCAGTCAAATTCTGCCCTACTCCTCAGGAGAGCGCTAAGTAGGAGAAAGCATGGAAGGAAGGACAAATAGAGAATTCCATGACAAGGTAAAAAATCCGCCCAAGAAGGTCATAGGGCACCAAATTCAAAGGATGATGGATAATTCAAACAAAGTATGAATTCCTCCCTCAGTGTGAAATTCCGCCCTAGCATTGCGGAGGGCGCCAAAATGGAGTCAGCAGGGAAAATTTGGAATTCATTGAATTCCTTGACCAAAGGGAAATAATGCCCTAGGGAATAGTAGGGTGCCAAATGGAGGGGATGAAGGAAAATGCTAAAAATCATGAATTCCTCCCTCAATGAAGAATAGTGCCTAGTAGTGAAGGAGGGCACCAAAACACACAGGGCATGGAAAAATGGAGAAAGTTTGAAATTCCATGGCAGGGAAGAATCAACGCCTTGGTCAAGGGAAGGCATTAAAATGGCTAAGGCAAGGATGAAATGATGAATTCCACCATGAAGAGTGAATTCCAGGCCTAAGTTGGAAAACTGAAAATTTGTCGAAGGCATGAAAATCCAAGGGTCAAAGAGGATTGAAAAGCTAAAAATCCCCTCGGGACAAATTTTGAAATTTCCATTTTTAGACACCAAATCTCATCAGAATTCAAAATTTTCCAGATTTGGGATTGTGAGAGATTTCTTTCACTCCTGGACTCGGGTTCTAAATTTTAGGAAAATTCATAAAATATAGGAAATTTGGCAAATTGATGAAAAAGCTTCCTTGGAACAAAATGAACTCAAAAAGAACAAAAAAATCCTTCAAGGAACAAATTTCCAAAATTTCCTCTCCAGTTCCGAAATGTGCCTAATGTTGGAAGCAGAACATGAAAATCAAGGGTCAGAAAGAAAAATTCAAAATTCAAAAAAATTCCTTCCTCAGGGAAGAATTGTGCCCAAGAAGAAGAAATTCCAGGAAGGTGAGAATTTGGTTGTGTTGGAAATTCCTTCCTTCAGGACAAAATTCCAAGAAAGTGGAAAAATTGATTGTGTTGGAAATTCCTTCCTTTTGGACAAAATTCAAGGAAAGGTGAAAATTTGGCTTAGTGATGGAAATTCTTTCCTTCAAGACAAAATTCCAGGAAAGGTGAAAATTTGGCTAAGTGATCGAAATTCCTTCCTTCAGAATAGAATTCCAGGAAAGTGAAAAATTGACGAAGTGCTGGAAATTCCTTCCTTCAGGACAAAATTTTTGGAAAATGTGAAATTTGGCTAAGGCATGAAGGAATTCCTTCCTCAAGGGGTAAAGTAGAATCAAGGTCAAAATGAGGTTAAGGAGGAATTTTTCCTCCACATCAAAATTCCTTCACCATGGAGAAAATGTGCTCCAAGAAAGGAATGGGTGCCAAATGAAGGTAAGGAAGGAATTTTCCTTCCAAGATGAAATTTCTCCATGACATGAAAATTCCAAGGCAAGGAAGGAATCGAAGATGAATTGAACAAGGAATATCCCGTGGGAAAAAAATTGAAAAATCCATTTTTGGGCATTAAATCACATCCAAATTTCAAATTTTTTTCAGATTTGGATTCATGAGATAATTTTCTCTCTCCTGGAACCCTATTTTTGGAAAGTTCCTAAAAAAAAGGAGATGGTGGAAATTCATTAAAAATCTCCTCCAGAGCAAGGAAAGTTCGAAAAACTTCAAGAAAATTCTTCATGGATCAAATTTTTCTCTCCTGAAGTTTTCTCTCTCTAGGGGTTTCTCGCCAAGTGGCAGTCGGGTCAACGCATGAAGAATTAATGGAGTATCTTTTGCATGTCACATTTAAGGCATTATGGCATATTCTTTTTGCATGCAACCATCACGTTTAGGAGATGATGGTGCATTTATGGCATCATGGGGCGATTTTGCATGGAGGCATATTTATTGCATTTATGATTTATTGGGCGAGTTTGATGGATGATGGTCCATTCAATGCACGATAGACACCATTTTGGGCAGGAATGTAATTAATTGTAATGGGATGGAATTGATTGTATATGGGCATAATGGGCATTTATTGTTGATTCCCACCTTGTTGCGTCATGTGTGGGGAATCTTTTAGGGAGAAACCCTAATTAGGGTTTTGCATGTAGCCAAGGCTTGAAGCCTATATAAAGGGGTGACCTCCCTCATTTGTAATAGGAGGGAGACTTGTATGAAATTGTTGCAATAAGTTTTTGGGAAATAACAGTGAAACATTCTTCTCTGATGGTGTCCACTTAAGTTATTTTTCAAAGCTTGCATGGTTTCACCTTCCTCACTTAGATTAGAAGTAGTATAGTGCTTTGATTTCAATGGAAAATTTAATGGTGTTTGATGAATTTCCATGGTTCATACTTTTTGCATCTTGCTGATTGTAAGTTGCAGTGTAAAGTTAGTTTGAGCCCCCTAAATTTGTGCTAAGTTCGATTGTGGATAGTCATTTGGATTGCGCCGTTTTTGAGTATTCAAATATACTTTATTGATTTGAAAATCCTCTAGCATCCCAAGAAGATTGCACCGATTCTTGTGGTGTTGTAGTTGTTCTTGGCGAAGCAGAGCTTGGTTTATTTGGAATTTGTCCACCAGAGCACTATTCATTGATATCATTGCCCTTAAGAGTAGATTTAGATCCTTCTAAACCCTTTCCCTTTTATTTTCAGTTCATTTTAGTCGGTTCCAAGCAAAAGCATCACCAAATTTCTCTGTCTGATGATGAAGTTCCACGCCACATCAAAGAAGCGAAAGAATGATTCAAACGTAAGTCCCCTTGGATTATCAGCAATCACATCAGCCAACTTCTGATGATGAAGTTCCACACCACATCAAAGAAGCGAAAGAATGATTCAAACGTAAGTCCCCTTGGATTATCAGCAATCACATCAGCCAACTGAGTCACGTCTGTAGCATAAAGGAACCTTGGAGTCGATTGTTTTATCTTCTTGCAATCTTAGCACACAATCGTATTTTGATCAAGAGAGAGTGAAGTGACCATTGGTAACTTTATTCTGTGTTAGACATAGTCATAAAAACACGTCAACAGGTCTCAAGGGAGCAATCCTCCAATACATTAAAGAATGCATTACTTGTTAGTAGAATAAAGCAAAGCATATTTTTCCAATAGGTCTATTGCAGCCTTTGCCTTTATCAGATAAAAAATGAGAGATTATCAGCATGAATTTCATCATAGTTCTTCCTAAGGTTTAGGGTAAGAGTTGAATTTATGTTGTGGTGGACATACTAAATACACATCCTATTGAGTTTATGGTTCCTCAGTTTTTTGATTTGTTTTGGATAAGTTTCTAGGCTACATGGGCTGCCTAAAAGTGTTGTCAGCATAGTTGGGAAACTCGGACTTGGCAAAAGTTTGGTATACACAAATTTTTTGACTCTACAGAAACTCAACAACTTAAAAAATTGCTTAAATTTTTAACACATTGTTTTTGCAAAATTCAATGACAAGAAGTATCCAATGAGTTGCAACAGTGTTTTCTATTAAATTTGATTGATTTGAATGCAAATTGAGTACAATATTGCATCATTAGAAATCCTAATGGTTGATAACCTAATACAATAAATAGGTGACAAAATGAAAATTGTAAAATTAAATACAACATTTTACATCTTCCGTCTAATCCATTGAAAACTAGGGGGGAGTTAGAGGTTCTAGTCTTTGGAGTCTGTTGTGGCGCCTCACTTGATATGGAAGGTAGTAGCTCGACCTCCAACCCAATAGTAGTTGGCAATGACTCCTCAGCCTCATCAATGCTATCCAATCCTAGATCTCTTGTTGCACCCACATCCTCTAATACCCGCCTCTCAAAATCAAGAATCTCATCTTTAGCTGCTTATCTTGACTTGCTTGATATGTTGTGTTGCACGTACACACACCTCGTTGTCGACAGGGACCCCCCTTTGTTTTGTTTGCTTCGTTGGTAATTGTAGCAATTTTGTCCTATCTTGTTGAGGGTAGAAGAGAGAGAGGTCTTGCATCCGAATCTAAGTCTTGAAAGAATCTGTAAGGGGCTTCAATTGGAAGTCTTGAAGAGGTCATTTATGATTTGGGCATTGAACCAATAGGCATTGAGAATTTTCATTAGGTCTTTCTTGGGACCACTTACCTTACACCCTAGGAGTGAGGGAGCATGGGGAATGGAGCATAAGGTGAAGTCCAAACATGAAGAGAATAAGGTGAATTAAGTGAAATAAGAGAAAATGGAATTGGGAAATCATTCTAGAGGTAAACAAGTAGAGACCATGCAAATTGTTGAATCAACATATGAATTTCACCTAATAAGTGTTATGTTGGCCCTAAGTGTTATGTTCAACTAATAATAGCTCGTGGCATAGGGTAGTGGGGCTAGTGGACCAATGAGAAGACAACACGTCTACTAGGCATTCAATAACTCATTGCTTAAAATGCTGTGTCCTTTATTCCTCTCTTTGGTGGCAAATGCAACGAATTTGGATATGACTATTTCAAGCTCGTCCACAGAGACACTTGGCGCAGTCATGTGTTTGTAGCCCATAACGGCTGTCCTTTTCACACCTGCTGAAACTCTTTTCCCATTTTGGCACTACTTCTTGAATTTTGTGCATGATGTTTGAGAATATGGAAATGTTCTCTAGATCATCTTTTGAGAAAGAATTCATGCAAAAGATTCCTTCTAGCCTATTTTTCAAACTATCTGGTTCCATCTCTTCATTGGTCAACCTCTTTGTGAACAATGCTTTGACTGCATTGAGGATTCTTTCTTGAATGTTTTTGATCACTTTGATCAGTCGAGCGGACTCTTCACTTGATTTGTCAAATAATTCCTTCCCTGTGATTGCTGCACAATACCATTGAGGGAAGTCATATGCCTCATTTTCCCTTATCACTTTGCCATCTATTAGTGCTTGCTTGGGAATTTCAATCAATGCTTCTAGATGTGGAATGGTTTTATCTTGGTAAATGTGTGTATCCTCCCATGCTTGATCTATACACTGTATTCTGCTAAGGATAGCTAGGATTCTCCCATGCATCTGGGCTAAATCCTCAATGAACTTACATGTAGTATCATAAACATTCTTCACCCACTTCTTGGTGCCTTGGGTGTTTTTTTTCATTTCTTCAAGGCCATCAATTGAAGAACTGTAGTGGGAACAAATGCCTGATCTTCCTACCTAATTGGATGCATTAGGTGCTACACATATCTACACAAAGCTTTGCTCTCGCTTTTCAATCTTTGGTGTTTTTCTTCCGTCCTTTTCATTTGTTCTTTCAGTGCCTAGTTGGAATCATCAAAGTCTTCCATCACTTGCACCTTGGTTGCATGTCCCAAATCAATTGCTGTTACATCATATTCTTCTGGAGTAATTTCATCCTTTGCCTTGTCAGTCCTTGGTATTGCTACATGTAAAACTTTGGATCTTGAGCCATCCTTTGTGATTTTGGAAAATTTCTTCGCCTTTCGTTTCTTTACTTGCTTGTTTATTTGGCTCAAAAACTCTAATATCTCAAGTGCAGGATCAATTTCTTCCACAAGATCCCTCTTCATTCTTTCCCTTAACCATTCTAGAGTAGTTGACTGCTGATCATGCACTTGTAAGTGTTCTTGCTTTTGTGTTGTTTCCTCTTGGGATTTTTCATTAGGAATTCCCAAATCTTCAACTGCTATTGTTTTGAGGCATTCCTGAATATGAAGATCTGTATCTCGAGGAGGTTCTCGCTCTTCATTCCTTTGCTAAGTAAATTCTCTAGAAGCATTGACACTTTGTATCTCATGCTTTTGTAGTCTTTTGGCCATCAACTTCTTGCACACTTGAGGAACTGCTAGGTGATGGTCATGTTACCTCTGGTTTTTGTCTTTTTTGTGGTGACCCTTCACTTGGAACGAAGGGGTTTTTCTGTTTCTGGGTTCCTATCGACCTAAGGTTTTTTCAAAAACTATGGGTTCTTTGTTGTTGGGGTTTTCATATTTTTTCCAAAGCAATTGTGGAGAGTTTTTTCAATGATTTTTCCCCAAAAATCTTGGTGGGTTTTTTCATGATTGTTTCCTAAAAATTGTGGTCTTCTATTGTGTTTTGATGATTTTTTAGTAAATCGTGGGTTTTTTTACTGTTTTTCCACAAAACAAAGGTTTTTTACCTTTTTTTTCCACAAATTGAAAGTTTTTACTGATTTTTTCACAAAATCTTGTGATTTTAGCATCATCGAGGGTTTGACGATTTTTCCACAAAATCGTGGTACTATCTTGCAACAACTTTTTTTGATGATTTTTTGATTAAATCATAGGTTTAATGTTTTTGCAAATTTTTTTGAGAAGCTGATCTAAATTCCTGTCTCTCTGGATAACGGTATGGATGCCTTCGTTACCCAATATCATGTTGGAAGGCACTTAGAGGTTCAATGACAAGAACTACAATACTTGGAAGCAGAGAATGCTCACTATATTTGACTACCGGTGCCTAGACCAAATTGTTTTGGGTAATTCTGCTCGTCCCATAGTAGCAAGCAATGACCAGGACAAGTTTGATGAGCTTAAGTATGAAGTGGTTATTGTTGAAAACACCTTAGGACTGAGAGAGGGGTGAATCGGTCCGAACCTAATACTTAAACTTTATTACTTAATCCACAAACTCTTCAACCTTATTCTTATCAGTAGCAATGAAAGATATAACAATGAAACACCATGCACACAAGAACACCAGATTTACCTGGAGAATCCAAACAGGGAAAAACCAAACTTACAATTTATGAAATGATTACAATATAGTTTTAGGTTCATTGCCAATGAAGCACAGTGCTCCCTAAAGGACTTGCAAGCTAGAGCTCACAACCCTAGGGCAAGATACAAAGCTTGTATTCTGAAAATCACTTCTCCAAAGCAATATACGATGAATATATGAATCAGCAACATGTAGGCCTTCATCAACACTACCTCCGACAATCTCCAAACATGAAGCTGTCCTTGAATCTCTGTCTCAAGCAACCAACTCCACAACAATCACCACACACTGACTTTGTCACAATTAACTTCTGCAAATGATATAATCATGTAGGCGTAACACGCATTGATCCACACGCATCTACATTCACACACTCACATGTTCAACATCATTTTGATCTTCTATATATATCGTCTTGTTCATTGCAAACATCAATTAGGTCGGCCAAAATAGAGAACAAACATAGATCCTTTCAAGTTAGCCACCAAAACATAATTGTGGTGAAAGCGGTCCAATCCAGGAGATAGAGAGGACCTAAAACATCTAACACTTCTTTCCAAGCAGGTAGGAACAATTCACACGCTATTAATCATCCTACAAAGGTCGGCAATAAGGTAACATGTAGATACACCAAATAGCATGCCACAAGTCAGCCCAAAACATATCGTCCAGGTGAACAAATCCAATGCGGATCAACACACGCCAAGGTAGGACCCAAAATCAATGCAACACAAACTTCTAAGCAAGCAGAGATACCCAAGGATTCACCGCACACCAAGGCACAACACCAGTCAGTCAAACCAAAGTAGCTACCTTGAAATACAAATTCCAATCACCATGCATCATCAAATAAATCTTTTAGCATTATGCCGAGCACACCAGGATGTTCCTGGAACCACTTTTGATAGAGAACCAGACTGTCAACCAACAACAATTACTAACCATATTAGTTGCAACACCAAGGACTTGAAAGATAGGAGTGCAATGTCCATAGAGCCTAAACATTATATCCAAGTTTGCAAGACCATATCTGCAAATGTAGAGGAATGCAGAGCATTCTTCCGGGCACACATCAATACATACATATTATACCAACTTGCTCCATCAGGCTTCCAGGGACCAAATTGTCCCCAAAACATCACCTTATCATTTAGTACACCATCTTCATTATACTGTCATGCATCTAATCCTCATCTTAATATCTCAACCTATCCAAATATCAACATACCATCAGTACCATCAACATTATCAATAGTATCAATACAGCCAACACAATGCAGTCATCATACCCTGAGGAGGTGGACATCCATAGATCAATTGCAGCCAATATCCATCTGTTCCTCTCATCAACATCTTCACACCAGTTAAGCAAATCTTGACAACAACATACAAACAATAGCCAATGCAGTCTCATCATCTCATCTTCAGTGATCTACTCAACCATCATCAACACATCCTTAATGATCTATTCAACCAATCATAAAGTTACTCATACTTTACTCAATCAATCATATCATCAATGACCACAACAATCCAGGACAACATGCATTGTTAGACATCCAGTTGACATCAATGACAACACATATTGCCAATGTAATGTCCCTTCTAAGGTTATTAGTTCTTTAAGAGACAATTACTCCAAATTCTGAAACTTAATAAAGATTATAATATCAAATTATAGCATGAATAGTAATAATCAATTAATGTCACTTGCTCTTTCTATTATAGTCAATATAAATGAATGCTAAGTGAATAATAGGTCTTGAAACTTTCCCTTTCACCCAAAGGGGTGTAGACTGAAAGAAAGCTGTCTCTGATTTAATCTTTGATACGTGCTGATGATGATCTCCCAATTTGCAACTTGCTTGAATTGCTCTTCCAAGTTTGACGATAAAATATATAATGAACTCATTGCCACTGCTGCTATGTCTGATAGAATTGATGATATCTGCAGACCTGAAACTGCTGCTCCTAATTTGAAGATGATTACTTGCACAAGATGGTGGACTGCTGCTCCAGATATGACACTAAGAATATGCCAAGTCTGGTTGCCCTCTCTGATTTATACCTTTGTCTTTTATGCAACTTGATATGCCTTAATGGCAGTCGGCTCCTTAGAGCAATCCGAATTGGATTAGTAAAGAAATAATACCAGTTCCCCAATGCTTGCTGAATGGGTTTGATTGCCATCTTATACAATGGGAAGGATGTGGCTTACGAGACATGTCTTTTAATCGCTACCTTCTTGTTCTTAATCGTGCCTCTTCCATAAGTGAATCGATCTCTTAAGCATTCATCATATGTTAACTACTTGTTAGTATTAATGACTAATCCAGATCTACATTGGCTATCTTTACATATCGAACCTTCATGCTTATCGCAAATGTGTCACTGAGATTGTTGTCATCAATGGATCTTGTAATCGCTGCCTCCTCATATCATATCATAATAATAATATTATCGATTATGATTATGTTGTTACTAACTAATGGAACTGGTCAGAGAGATATTATAGTTGATCATCCTTAAACTATAGTCTATTAACATCGATGAGTAGTTAATCGATAATATAGATTGTAATCACCGATCATACTAGTGATAGATTCAATTGCTAATGATGATTATGATCTATGAAACAATCTTTATGAATTCTTGACATGTCGTAGTATTACCAATACCGCCATATATCATGTTCCTTGCTATTAGATGCCTTCGAAGATTATAATCGCTATTGATTGACATTAGGTAATTAATCTTCCTTAGCTGGCCATAGAGGTAATCATCATGTCCATTGATTTTAATCATCATAAATGCTGTCATGTCGATAAAGATTCTGAATTCTTCATGATATGAATTCTTCCTTAACCGCTATCGTAGAAGATTTAGTATTACGTGTTGCCTCTCATACTTCTTATTCCTAGTCTCAGCCACGTTACTTGGGCAATTCATTATGTATGCGATCAAACATGTAATACGGGAATTTTTTGCTCTTCGCTAGATGGTTCCGTCATTCCTTGAGGTAGAGCATCGATCATATGGGATGAAATAATTATATATTGCTTCCCGTGGTTGTGTGACTTCAGCCTCTTCCTTATACATTCTTTAGTTTATGATTCCTTCAAATTCACATATCTGTGGTTTCTTGGGGAAATTACAACCAACAGTTATGTTGCTCAAGTTATTAGTCATTGATGAGATGATTCCAAAAGGGCTGTCTAGCAAGACTGCTGCACAAATTTGGACTCACTTGAAGGATTTGCACGAGACGTCAGATAAAGACAAAGCTTTCTTCATTAAGAACATGTTGTTCTTGATTATGATGGATGACAAGATGTCTTTGTAGGATGTTGTTCTTGATTATGATGGATGACAAGATGTCTTTGTAGGATCATCTCGTGAAAATCAAAAGACATTCGCAATCAATTGGAGGCCATTGGTTGCAAGATGGAAGAAGAGGATATGATAGTTATCACGTCGAAAAGCTTAACACGATCGTATGAGCACTTCATCAAAACTCTCAACTTTACATCTACTAATGTTGACCCGAAGTTTGATGAGCTATACAATAAGCTCTTGCACAAGCCAAGTGGAAACAACAGTTTCGTATGAGCAAGGACATGACCAATGTGGAATAAGCCTTTATTGCCAAGGACAAAGGAAAAGGCAAGTCCACTTAGTAGAAAGGATAAAGCGCACTTGATGATTCTTCTAAGAATGTAAAAATCTATCACATGTCATTATTGTGGTAAACTTGGTAATGTATAGAAGTTCTGCAGAAAGCGGTTGGTTGATCAGAAGTCCAATCAGGGAGGGTCTCAGCATCAAGCTCATGTCACAGAGCATTTTGAAGATGAGTCAGCTTTCTATGCGTTCATGGCAAAATGACCCACAGTTATGTCAAGTCTTTTGTAGGGTACTTAGTAGAATGACCATTAAGGGGGATATTAAAGTAGTATTGTAATATTTAGCGTGTAATGGTCATCTAGTTAGTTTTAGGAAGTTTCCTTTTTGTCTTTTGTTCTCAATCGTTTCTTTTATAGAAAAATCGCTTGGACTCGCTATTTAAGGAGTTTTCATCTCCTTTGTAAATAGTGAATTCAACTAATAAGTGTTATGTCGTCTCTAAGTAAAGTTAAGCTTAAGAAAAATAGTTAAAACCACATTTACTCCAGCAATCATTATATGATGTATTTAACCTACATATACAAAGTGAAAATAAAATATATTAATTTTTAATACAATTTTTTTTTGAGATTATACTTAAATCTTTAAAATCAGGTAAAATTAGTTTAAATGAATATAAAATAGTATAATCATTTTTTTTTAATATAATCTAAAGATTGTGAGCTTTTTTTTTCCAAAAAAACGGTTAAAATAAAAAAAAACAGTTTTGTATACAAAAAAGAGTGAAAATATTAAAAAAACAAAAAAAAACAAAAAAAAAATCATCAAAGTTGGTGATGAGTCCAATTTTTTGGAATTTAGATGCAAAAATGCTACTTAGTTTTAGTATATGATGCTTTTTTTTCATAGATGCTGGATTTTGGAGGCAAAATGAAGTAAAATATAAAAAACCAAAAAACCAAAGTTGGATGGACACATATACGGATAGCAATATGGATACAGTATTGGATACGAATATGGCCATTATTTAAGACCTCCAATATGAATATGGCTGGATACGAGATTCATAAAAAACTCATACACATATATTTAACACAATTTTCTGAATTATTAGAGGAGATTTTCATTACTTCAAAAGTAATATAGACACATAATTGCTACATGAATAATCATAAGTTGATTTAACAATTTACAATTTGCAAAAATAGTAGAGTTGCATTGGAACATAACCCAAAAAAATGGGTCGCTGAAATAGAAAAATATTTCGTCTTACACCTATGGTTATACCCATATTATGTTTGTGGGCATTACAAAATCTTTGTGATTCAGTTAGGTCAAGTGCCTAGTGTCCTAATACTGTAATTTTTATTTGGAATTGAGTGATTTAGTGAGTGCTAGCTCACAATTTGTTGGAGCTTTCTTGAATCTCACATATTTATTTTTTTCCAGGGTAAATCCTCTGGTTTCCTATTTGTGTTTGGTGTTTGCTGGCATTTATATTTTCCTAATTTTCAGTTCTTGCAATTGAGTAGTCAGTAGTACTTTTTATCCTAAAGTCTATGAGTGATAAACTATTTCAATGGACTATCCCATGTAGTGAATGAATCAGTACTATTTGAAAGCGAACGGGATAATAGAAGATAAGGCCTGACTAGAGTATTTAGCAGAAATCCTTTGAGACTATACCATTAAGTTGTATGATCAATGGTAAAGAAAAGACATATGGCTAAGGTAAAGACTGCCTTCGAGGAATCAATTAACTAGTATGCTAAACAGAAAATTCAAATATGAGTCAGTGAAAGATTATAGTAGAAGGATATTTTTTACAAATGCTGGAAAATCCAGATTTAAAGCAGCAACATTTCTACAAAATTCATGAATTGTGGTATTTAAATGAGCTTTAGGACTATACCAACCTGAAAATATAAAGATACATAAAGAAAGACTGTTGAGTGGGGAAAACAACAAAAATTGCAAAACCTGAATACTGATGACAATGAGAGTAAATCTAAATCAGAAGAAAGCCTGAACCGAGAATGTGTAGATTGAGAGCCAAAAGAGATGAAAATAAAAAATAAGGGAGAAATTCCTTTACAATAGCTGTCATTTCTAATTAATAGATTGAGAGCCAAAAGAGATGAAAATAAAAAATAAGGGAGAAATTCCTTTACAATACCTGTCGTTTCTAATTAATGGGACAATGTAACATTTTTGGTAAAATTATTATAATTTTTTTGCCACAATTAGCCTACTCTCAAACAGGAGCAGTCACAAGTGGCACCCAAATAGATGAAACAATTGGATGTATTAATGTTGGGGAAAGAAGGTATACTAAAAATTTATCATTGAGATTGGGGTATGGTGTTTATTGTCCTCATTTTTGAATTTTCAAAAATGTGACAACCCCTACAAATTTTTGCTTAAAATGTGTCAATTTTGTCTCTAAGCATTTTTTATGAGTTGCAAAGCTCACATTTGTTAGTGTCAAATCATCAGGGGGTGTCTTTGCCATCGTTGTCCAGGTTTTGGTGAGTTTTGGTCTTCCTTTTTTTAGCTTTCTGTGCAATTTCGGGTTTCAGAGCAGTAACTGCAAGTTGGAGATTTTACTCTAAGGCACGCTTTCTGAGGCAAAATTCTTGCTTCTTTTTGAATTGGACTAATCTTTGGTTCATCCTTGATCCACGTTTCAAATTTCATCGCATTTTGAGTTCGTTTGTTTGGTCTTTCCTCCAAAATCAGCTTTTGATCTCTGAATTGCGAGTGGGAAATTTTCCTTAATTTGCAAGCTAAGTTACTGGTACGTCACCTTTTTTCCCCAAATCCGGGTACGGTACTTACCGATTCGGATTCGACCTGGAATCCCTGTGGATTCGGACAGGGTTTTGTTTTTTTTCCTCCTGGAACGAATCTGCTTTTTGATTCACGAATCCCGACGCATCCATTGTAGACATGGCGATTCCATTGGGTTTTTTACACGAATCCGCGTCGTGCACGAATTTCAAGGGGTTTTTACTAACTTTTCACGTGATGTAATCTCGTCGAATAAGTTTTTAACCCTAAAGGCGAAGTTAAAAATGTAGTGAAAACGGCAGGCACCATTGCTTCGACGCAAGTGAAAACCCATTCTTGCGACGGCATGAGGGCACAGAGAAGGCGCAGAACGTCGACATAGAGAACGTCAGAAGGCGTGACGGGAGAAGGCCAAAAGGCGTTACGGTAGGCGCGATGGGAGGCAATACGGGAGACGCAACGACCAGCACGACGGGAGGCGCAACGAGGGGCAATATGACCAGCACGACCAGTGACGGCACAAGGGCTAAGGAGGTAAGAAATAAAAAAAATTTAACTCTTTTAGACTTTTTCTATAGTTTGTTAATTGTTTTCAAATGTTTGTTTATTTTAATTTGTTTGTTAAATGTTTATATTTAAAATCTAAAATCATATTTGTCTATTTTAATTTTTAATTTGTTTGTTTTTATTTAAAATCATATTATAAAACTATTAGTGTATTTTCATATTTAAATATATATAAATAATAAAACTATTTTGGCATTTTGCTAGTTAAAATATGAATATTCATATTTAAAATAATAGTAAATAGTAAATACAAATCAAAATCAAATATAATTTGTAGTATTATTATTTAATTTATTTTAAATAGGTATATTTTAATTAGTTGTGTAATTTAGAAGTTTGTAAATATTTAAATGTTGTAATAGGTTACTTTCATTATTATAATAATTTCACTTTCATTTTAAATTAAATTTAAATATTTAACATTTATAATCTATTGTTTAATATTAAATTTTAATAATTATTTTTTAATTTGTTGTAGAAATCATAATGACAACGACTGCTAGCTCTATTCCGCAACGGACTTTCAAAACCGACCCAAATTCACCTTTATGGAAATATGTCAAAATAATAGACCAAGTAAAAGGTGGTGGAACATTTAATTGGATATGCAACTTCTGTAGTGTGAAAAAAACTAGCTCCTACTCGTGACAAAGCCCATTTTTGTGCCATTCCCCAACAAGGAATCAAAGCATGTCTAGGAAAGGATGGAAATGGGATGTCACCTCAAGAAATAGCAGGATATGTTAGAGAGCGAGAGGAAGCAGATGCAAGAGTTGGTCGTGCCGCAAACCATCCTTTGTTGACAGGAAGAGGAAGTAGATCAAAGAGGCCCCCTACTTCTCCATCTTATAGTAATTTTCCCGATATCGTGGTAGAGAGCCACCCATTCTTGGACCCAATTAGTGAAGAGAAGCAGGGGACCATTAGAGAGAGCATTTCAGAATGATGCTAGAGAGATTGCAGATCAATCCGTTGGAAGATGTCTATATGCAAACGGTTTGTCATTTAATGTGGTACGATCACCATATTGGCAGGATATGTTGAGAAAGGTAAATGAGGCTCCACAAGGGTACACAGGGCCTGGTTATGAGAAGGTGCGTAGCACCTTATTGGCAAAGGAGGTGAAAAACATAGACAATGCATTGGCTCCCATTAGAAATTCATGGAAACAAACAGGTGTGTCCATCATTTCAGATGGATGGAAGGATACCAAAAATCGGCCATTAATTAATGTAATTGCAGTGTGCCCTAAAGGGGCAATGTTTCTGAAAGCTGTAGATTATGAGGGACAGGTGAAGGATGCACAATTTAATGCTAACATCCTTATACAATGCATTCAGGATGTGGGACCTCAAAATGTTGTCCAAGTAATAACGGACAATGCAAAGAATTGTAGAGCTGCAGGTATGTTGATTGAGACACGGTTTGAACACATATTTTGGACACCTTGTGCTGTCCACTCTCTCAACCTCATGCTACAAAAGATGGGCAGGAAAATACATTGGATCAAACAAATTTATGCCGAGGCTGAAGAGATCCAAATGTTCATCACAAACCATAACATGTCACAGGCCATTTTCAAATCATTTTCACAGCTGGAGTTGCTAAAGGTAATTGAAACACTTCAATTTTTAAAATCTACATTTCACTTTGTTAATCATTATTTTTATTTTTTTTAATCATGTCTTCTTTGTATTCTAAATTTTATTTTTAATTTTTGAATAGGTTGTTGAGACTCGATTTGCATCCAACACAATCGTCTTGAGGCGACTTGTGAAGGTGCGGGAGCCACTTGCTAGCATGGTAATTAGTCAAAGTTGGTCCCTATGGAGGCAATCCAATACTGAAAGGGCAACAAATATAAAGCACATGATCCTAGATGACACTTGGTGGGATCGAGTGGAATATCTTTTGAGTTTCATTGAGCCCATCATGAGTATGATCCGTTATACTGACATGGATCACCCATGTTTGGGAGAGGTATATGATGGCATTGACTCGATGATTGAGAAAATGAAAGCCATCATCAATGCAAAAGAGCAAGATCCCGAAGAAACTTTCTTCAAAGAGGTTCAGTCAATTTGTGTTGAGCGGTGGAACAAAATGACCACCCCACTACATCTTCTTGCATTTGCATTGACCCCCAAATTTTATAGTGATGAAATGCTTGCTAAGCCATCAAGGGTACCACCATATAGAGATTCAGAAGTCAGTGAAGGGTGTAGGACAACACTTACTAAACTCTTCCCCGATTCTGAAATGGAGGATTTAATGACAAGTGAGTTTGCTGATTTTGTAGCCTCCAATGGTCAAAGTGTTTTCGCTCTCTGTGACAAGTATAAAAAGGACTCTCATGCTTGGTGGTACCTCAATGGCCATACATCACCAAACCTTCAAACTCTTGCAATCAAAGTTTTATCGCAAGTAAGTTTCTTAATTTTTATTGGTCTCTAAATTTATATTTTTTACTATTTTATAATTGTCGCCCTCTCACTTTGTGTCAATTATTCAATAGGTTGCTAGTTCCTCTTCATCTGAGCGAAATTGGAGCACATACTCCTTTATCCACTCAGTGAAACGCAATCGACTGGCAGCAAGTAAGGCGGAAGAGCTCGTTTATGTGCATTCAAACTTGCGCCTTCTTACTCATAAACAAAATGAGTACAAGGATGGGAGCACAAAGTTTTGGGATGTAGATCCAGAGCGAACTGATTTGGATTTTTCAGCTGCCACACAATCTTTACTTTCTGGGGAGTCTGATAGCCAATTTGCTGCTAGTGCAAGTGGCAGTGAGGTTGCATGTGGTTCCTGTACTCTACCTACATCATCTAATGTCAATGATGATGTTGATCTTGATCTTCCTAGTGACCCATATGATGCTATTGCTGATTATTAGTTGTGTTATTTTATTGTTGAACCAATGAACAATGAATTCGATATCTATCATAACATTCAAAGTTTGACAAATGGATATTTCATATTAGATTAGACTTATAGTAAATTTGTAATTTTGTTATAGTTATATGAATCATATATGATAGTTCCAAGTTTTGTTTAGCATATGGATGATATGTGGGATTCTAAATTTAATTTTTGTTTCTACTTATTAGATTGCATATATGTATATATTTATAATTTTTACATTTTTTTGTATGGACGTACCCATACGTACCCAGCCCCCCCCCCCCCAAAAAAATGCCATACCAGCATACCGTACCCACGTAAACGTACCGGCAACTTAGTTCGCAAGTAAAAGAGACTTTTGCTTTCAAAGTAATAGGAACTTTTTCAAACAGTTACAAGTGAAATCTTTTAAAGATGTTTAACTTGTAACTTGTCTCTTTTCCATTCCTATTATTTGTCTTTTAAGTTACTTTGTAGGGACTTTTTCTTCATATTACAAGTGAATTTAAAATTACAAGTTTATAAGAATTTGTAATTACCCTTTAAAATTCCTACACTTTCCTTTATTTTTCTTTGTTTGTAAGTTTTAAAATTTGTAATCTTAACCCAATTACAAGTATTTTGGTGAGTTTTATTTTTTATTTTTAAAAGTAACTTGTAAAGTGATTTTAAAAGCCCTCTTACAAGTTATTTGTAAAAAGTAACTTGTAATGAGTCATGAAAAACCCGATTTGCTTGAAGTAAAGAATTACAAGTCATTTTAAACTTGTAAAGAGTCTTTCCAAACCCGAAATCAGTTTCGCAACTGATTTTTACTTGCTTTTGCTCATATGAACCCCGATTGGAGAGATTTTTGTCATGAAGAACATTTAGCAAATCTGCAACTTTAATGAATCCTTGTTTTTATCCCTATTTACGCCACGTTTTGGTAGATTTTTAGTTGGTTTTCTCCTCTTCTTTCATCGCCACGTGTGTAAAGGAGGCGTGTTGGTCTGCGTTTTCATCTTCTCTTCATGTTTTAAGGAAGAGCTGAGTCTTTTTTGCTAAGTTACAGGGGCAGATTTGCTAAGACATGGTATAGATTTTTGTTATTGTTTATTGATGCATTTCTTTCTTTGCCTAAACGGTTAGGGTTTGCTGAAAACGTTTTCTATCTATAAGTAAAAGCAAGTAAAATGATTTTCCAAAGAAACTTTTGTATCTTCCCTCCATGGTTGTATTTCTACAAGGCGGCTGTAAGTTTCTTTTATTCCAAATGTCAAAGTTATTCATCTCTATTATTTTACTCCCATTTTGGATGATTTGCAAAATTTTTCCCATTTGTGTTACAAGTTAAATTTACCTCTCATACCAATCATGGCCTATCAGAGATGTCTATGTGCATTCCCAATAAGACAAGCTCGTGTTCTTCCCTTCAAGTAAATTTGCATTTTACTTGTAATCAGGATGTTGAAATGCGATTACAAGTAGTGATATTTGACAAGTCTATGCTTTTCCCATCAAGAAAATGCTTGTTTTCGGTTTTGTATGGCCTTTCACCATGTCGAAGTTAGCCTCATGTGAATATGTGCACTTGCAGTCAGCCTTCCAAAACCCGAGATTGAGACTTGGCCCAATTTTTGTAGTCCCTTTGTCTCACCCATGTCAGTCCTGTTTGCACACAGAGCCTACCAAATCAATAAATTAAGGTATAGGCCTTATTCTACAAGCAGATTCCAAGATTGGAGGATGATATAAAGAAAGAACAACAACATGACGGAGCCACACAAGGAGATGGATAAGTGATATGAATGATTGAGAGCATAGAATACTTTCAAGATAGAGATAGGCTTCTTACTTCACCCTTGCAAAGAACTTCCCTCCTAAAAAGCCAGTACTAACCCAAGCAAGAAGATAAGATTGAAGATCGTTGGCCAAGGACACAAAGATCATTAAGGATGCAAATTCCCATTCCGGTTCGAGATGTTTTCACCAATCCTGAATACTTCAAGTTCTAGCATCCTGAAGTAGCATGAAGATCATCACAAACAAAAGATGATGTAGTTAGAGTTGTGTCTTCGGACACATAGAATAGTTTCAATTGTGTATTTGTAATTTTGTTTTGACAAGTTACATGTAAAAACAAGTTTTGTAATTGCAAGTGTCACTTTAGCTTGCATCTTTGTAAAATGTAATTACATGTAAAGCAACTACAAGTTGAGTTAAATTAGGACTGTAGTTGGAATAAGTCATGGTGGTTGAGAGAATTTCTCAAGTTAGCTGGGATCCTCCCACCTTTTTCTCCAGCCTCCTCTCTTATAGATACTTGAGGGGGTCTATTGTAATATATATCTTTTGGCATTACAACAAGACTCTGCCAGTTTGTATGTACACTCTAAGACTTTGAGCTTAGTTGTAAATCAGATTGCAATCAATTAAAAGAGGTAAATTGCTTTCAAACTTTGTGTTGATTCTGTTGATTTTATGATCAGACTGATAACAAAGAACATAAAACAATAAACGCAATACACATAACACAATAGTACCCTGGGAAAACCTCCTTGGAGGTGAAAAACCCAACAACAATTATCTCAGTTTATATTAGATCAAACACAGTAGCACAATTACAACATTCCCATGCTAGGGAAGACTTATCTGAAATGCTATGACCTTGACAATCCTTGAAATGCAGATCGCTGTCATTGTAACTTCATTCGGCAGCACTTAAGGATGTTCGCTCAACTTGGAATACAAGTTCGCCAGCCTTTAGACAGATTCAGGAACCCTCGGTGATTTGCTGATTGCAGAGATAGGAAATTTGCTGATTGTATTGATGTTAGAATGATCACAAATCATCTTGTATATATATGAATTAATGCCTCCAATAGATCATAGTCGGCCTTGTAGTTTTGGCGCCAAGAATAGGATCAGACCTTTAGTTACAAGTTACATATAGGTTGGCCCTAATTACAAGTTACACATAGGTCGGCCCTAATTACAAGTTACATAATTGCACAAGGGGTTCGCTCATTTAGGGTCAGACCTAAATGCTTTACAAGTTACACAAATTACATGCTGTCGCCCATGATTACATAAATAACTTAAACTAGAATCCGATTCTAGCTACATATTTCAACAGATTCAAGGTGTTATGTGACGACATTTTCTGGAGATTGATTGTGAGTTTTGAGGTGTTATACAAGAGTGATTTAAGCTCAATCTTGCAGACTTTGAGCTGCTTATTGTGTTCAGAGTTTTAGATTGGTTTTAAGATTTGATACTGCAGACTGAGCTGCTTGTCACGTTTGAAACTATTGTAGGACGCTCAAGCAAAGGGGGTAACTTGCAGACTTTGTGCTGCTTTTATTTTTTATGTTCGTGCATAAGAGGTGCATCATGTAGTTAGACTTTGAGCTGCTACATACTGCGCTTGGTTACCAAAAAAATCATCTAAAAAGGTTGATAGGAGAGTAGATAGTTGAAGACTTTGAGCTTTCTTTCTATTTTTGCGTCTTGAAGAAGCAACAGAGGACTTTGTGCCTTTATGGAATCTTTGCTTCTTTATTTAGTTTACTTTATTAATCATTTGTGCTTTTAGCTGTGATTCTTTTTTGAAAGAAGAGAAAAAGAATAAGTGTCTTTTCCGAAAAAAGAGAACAAGACAGAGTTTCACCTAGATTTAGAATAGATTTAGAGTTAGAGTTTATGTTTGAATTGTTGAAGTAGAAAGCAAAGGGGGAGCCTTCCCTAAATTAGGAGAGTTTTATACTCACACACTGTGGCTGAAACCACAATGTTGCACATCTTCCCAGGTGTACATAATTTTGAACCAATAGTGTTGCCTAATGCTTTAGAATTCCTATGTAAAAATAATTGTAGATAAAGAAGTTAGGTAGGCCACTTCTAATTGAAGCAGATTTCAGATTGAAATTGGTCAAATGAGATATTATGATTCATATGGGTATCCTAGTGGATCAATAATGGATTTCTATGGATTTTCTTGATTAGACACTAGGATCATAGATGTAGACTGAGTCGGCTGTAAAATTTACGAAATATTCCCCAAAATTCATTAATTCCTTTGTTTAAATTTATTTTCCCAATTATGTTTTGAAATTAGATTGTTTTGTTTTTTGGTTCGTGCTTGGTTGGATTCATTCAACATTTTTGTGCAAAGATTATGTAATGTCCCCTTCCTAGGTGACAGGCAGTGGAATAGGGATTGGCCTATCATCGGGTTCCCGTAGGCCAGTGGAGTGGAGAGGGGACCCATATTGAGGCTTGTGGAGTTGCACAAGGGCTTTATATGCCATTTTGGATGTTTAGAGGCAGTTCATTTTTTTTTGGAGGGATCCCTATTTTTTAGGGAATGACCGAGAGTGGGTCTCGGAGTGTCTACGAACCATTCCAAATGATTTGAGACCATCTCCTATTTTTTAGGGAGGACTGTTAGTAGATTGGTTGACCACCTGGAGGACTAGAGAGTAGAGCAAGAGCCCCTATGAGCATTTTCAATTGTTTGGAGACAACCTCTTACTTTTTAGGAGAATCCCTTTTTTCTTGGAGGACATTGCCAGTTCACCTGCTATATGTAGACATCACCCAGATGGCACATGCATCATCAGTTTTTAGTTTGGGATGGCCAGGTGGTGGGGTTTGAATAAAAATTATGTATTAAAGTATTGGCTTTAATATTTAATAAAATAAAATAAAATGATTAATAATGTCACTTTATAATAGATTATTAAAGTTATAAAAGGATCCCATGTCCTAGTAAGATAAAGTTGTTTTTAAAAAGGGGGCCATTGAGGGGTATTAACACATAAATAAAAAATGAATAATTAAATACATTATGAGCCCAATTTCCAATGCACATCTTGAGGAGACATTATTTTATTAAAATTTGGGTAAATAAAAAGGTGGAGAAGAGTAAAGCTTAATAAACTATATTAAAATAAAGTATTGAAACCCTAAAGCTACAATTAGGGTTCGGAGTCAATAAAAGAATATGAGGAGGCTTCATATTGGGATTCTCATTCACTTCATTTTTACATCAGCATTTTGAGAATTTGGAGCTGGAGCAGGTTTCAGCAGCAATTCAGGTTCTTTGAGGATGAAAACCCTTGAAGAAAGTGCTAATTGGACGGAAACCCAGTTCACTATTGGGGAAGATTTACATAGGGTGTTCATCTAGGCATCATTGGACTTCATTACAGGCTGATTTGCACTCAGATTTGGTTACAGCAGTGAGATATCAGAATATAATTGCAGATCAGGGCTCTTTATCAGCATTCCTGTGCAACCTCCAGCTGGTTACCATTTGGGTGTCATTTCCAGTCAAACCCTAGCTTGAAATTAGGTTTGCAGGCCTCTAAGGAGCAGATCAGACTTCATATCAGACCCTTATAGTATCTGCTTTTGGCTTCAGCAATAAAATATTCAATAATTTGGGTATAGGCTTCTGGGTATGCAAAACTTGTGTATTTGGTGATTTAAATTCATTAATTCTGAAAATTACATTGCTGATCTAATAAATCAGAATTCTGGAAATTTATATGTCCCTTATTTCTTTATTATTTGAGTTGGAAATTATTATTATTTGCATATGAATCATGATCCAACCTTGCACAATCATTTGGCATTATACACAAAACCCAAATTTTGCAAGAAACCTTAAAACCTCCTTCAATCAGGACTCAATCAATTTACCCTATTCGCTGGTCAAAGACAATTTTGAAAACAAAAACCAGAAATTTACTACAGCAGACTGGGATGGTATCTTTCAGATTCTATGTCTTGACACCGTTGCTATTATTTAGAAATAAGTCCTCACTCAAATTCCTACCATTGGGCATAGTGATAGTGCCAAACGAAAAAGTTCACACAATTTATGATTAAGAAAAGGTTATCATAGACCTTTAATTGTATAAGTTATCTTATTTAATCCTAAAAAAGATATCAGACCTTTAATTTGGTTACAGCAGTGAGATATCAGAATATAATTGCAGATCATAGAAAATATAATCCTAAAAAATATATATTGTATAAGTTATCTTATTTAATCCTAAAAAATATATATTGTAGATGAAGCATTTTATTCATCATAAACATGACTGATTCTCG
The DNA here is from genome assembly GCF_030272615.1 of Cryptomeria japonica. Classification (NCBI taxonomy): domain Eukaryota; kingdom Viridiplantae; phylum Streptophyta; class Pinopsida; order Cupressales; family Cupressaceae; genus Cryptomeria; species Cryptomeria japonica. Next base: position 337,811,042 of record NC_081412.1, read on the forward strand.
CTGTTATAACCTCAATAGGTTGAAGGGGGAGATGAGGATAATCTGCCAATGACCAGGCATGTGCAGCGGGATTTATGGCTGCAACAGCATCCAAGGAACTGCCATGATCCTCGTTTAAGGTTTCTTTTCACTGACTGGGAAAGTAACCCAGGATTTGGGATTGGTGCGCAGATAGCTGGTATGGCAGGAATGCTTGCTCTTGCTGTTAACCAGAACAGGATTTTGGTTACAAATTATTTCAATCGGGCTGACCATGAGGGCTGTGCAGGTACTCTTTTTCTTCTGATATGTAGTTAGACATGATGCTTGCACTCTTCTCATCCTACTGATCACTTTAAATAGGCTGGTCTATAAATAAGGTTTGATCTGAGAAATTGAGTACCATGATTAAATTTTGAAGTCTAGATGTATGGCCTGTTCATGTATGAAATGTTCTAGAGTCTAAAATTATAAATGCATGGTTGATTTTTTATATTTCTTTTCCCTTTTTTCATGTTTTGGAGAAATGCTTGGAACTTTTGTTGTTTGATTGTTCAAGATTTGTCTGTTATTTTGCTTCTACACCCAGCCCTAAATTGGTTGCTATACAATATACAATCATGTAGGTGTAACAAGTATTTCGTATTGCTCTGTTGCTTCATAATCAATTGTCTATCCTGCCTCTCTTCTGTCAGGTTCCGTGCATTCACGATGGTCATGCTACTTTTTACCTGAAACGTCAGCTGAATGTAGGAAACGTGCATTAGAGTTGGCCTCACAAGCAGAGGCATGGGAGCAAGGCCTCATAACGACCAAGCACAATTATACCACAAAGGAAATTTGGGTTGGCAAGATACCTAGGTGAATGTAATTTTGTAATGTAATCTCATGATCAAGGGTTGAGTTTATGTTGTATACTATTTGCTTTTGCATTCTCAAGTTATGAGGCTGTGAAGATTGTGCTTAGAAATAATCTTAAGAGAAAAGACTTTTGTTGCTAATCTTTGTCTAATAAAAATCAACAGAAAGTGGGGTAAACCTTGGGAGAGAATGCAACCAACAACTGAGATACAAAGCAAATTGCTTAAGCATCATCGAACCAGAGATAGGAGATGGTGGCGAGCTCAGGTATGTGAAGTGATGATAGGAATTGATATGAAAAAGAAAAATAAGAGTTCTCATTTATTAAAATCACAATCTTCCTAAATTTCTAGACCCTGTTGAGAATGAGCTCTGAAACTGCATGCTTCTTATGTATAATATTCATTCCTGGAAATTTCATTTGCCTTGGAATTTTCATGCTTTTTCATTTTCTCCTGTCTAATCAGATTGGTTTTACCTATATAGACGAGTTTCATTATAAACTGTAACAGCATTTCAGCTGTTGGTTTCTCCTATATACTATTGCTTGTTTACTAGTCCTACTCCTAGAATCTCAGTTTAAAATGTATGGAGCCTAATTTAGATTTATTAGTTATTTTCTTTTCAAAGCTAAAACAAGATGAGACTTCTGTATAAACTAGCCCACATATAGGGGACGTCTATGGCAATGTTCTCTTTTCTTCTATATTCAGTGAAATCCAATTCAAACAAATATCAGGCAGATTTACTTGAAAATTTTTGAATATATCTTGTGTAGGTGTTTTACAACCTCAGTTTCATTTGAAAGAAACCATTGATGTCATTCTTTGCAAATGACAAACATTTTTACTTTAGAATCCTTTGTATAAATAAATATTACATTGGCAAGTTCTTGAAAATTATATTTTAACTTGAGAAACATATTGTGCTTGTCCATCAATATCTAACTAAGGAAAGTCATATATGCTATTTTAACATGTTTTTCTGTGACTTGTAGTGAGTTGATGTCACGCGAAAAACACTAACCAGTTGGAAGCTTCACCTATATCTAGTTATTAACTTATTTCAATTGAAAACATGCTATATTCTTGACACTGATTAGAGTATAGTTGGTATAATTTTTCTATTCACCGTTCTATTATTTTGGATAATCTGTAATTAAGCCTTCGATTAATCTTTTAAATATTGCATCTAATGAATTTGGGAATGTAATGAGTAATATTAGGCTTTAGCATTGAGAGATTAAAATATATACAATGAGATATTTTGGTTATAAAAAGGAATAGACCAATCACCTGTTTAATGTATAGTTATTAACAAAAATAAGAAAGTGTGTTATAACTGCTGATTATTACGATGCTTTAATATGCAATACTTATTTATCTGAACAATCCTCCTTTTATTACATCATTTTCTCAAGAGTACAAAGAAAGAAAGCTCCTGAAATGTTCAAATTTGATGGTAGCAAAAGGTTTGTGAAAATGTTTGCATGCTACTTTTGAGTTGAACAATATTGGAACTGAATATTCGATTGTTGTGCATGTTCGTGGATATAGTGGCATTAAACTTCAATGTGTCTAGAGCTATAATGAAAAACTAGATTATGAACAAGCTTTAACACTCCTTTATTGTCCCGAAATAAGACTGTAGGCTGTGTGTTAGGGTACATCGATTCATGTCAAGTTATGATGTAACCAAATTGCTTCAGAGACAATTTCATCTATGGCACAATATTCTACTTTTTATAGAAGAGTGGACAATGATGGTTTGCTTTTTACTCTCCCATGATAGTGGACTAGATTCCAACAAGAAAACAAAGCTTGAAGTACACATACTATCATCCAAGGAACTTGCATAGTCTGCATCCATCACATCCTTGCAAAGGAAAAAAATCATTTTATTTATATTCTAGGACATACGTTACTATACCATATACTTATCTCAAAACTTGCTTTGTTATTTTCTAGTGTGAAAGTTTAGGTTCTTGCATAAATTTTGAAAGATAATTAATAGCACAATTAATATTTGGCTTGGTGCAGGCCAAGTAAATGAGACATCCAATAGACTGGATAAAGTGTAGCATTCACTTGAGGTGATGGATCATGTCTAGAAAGTTGCAATCTTGTTTCCATTGGTGTCAACATTGGCTCGCAATCTTCCATCTCGAATTTCTTGAACAATTTCTTGGCATATTTTATTTGAGATACAAAAAAATAATTGATATTTTTCTGCCACACTTTATGTTCAAGAAAATAATGTAAGATTTTGAATATCTCACATCAAACAATTGTTGACAACAAACAAAGATTTTTGCCTTTTTTGCTTCATTCATTTACAAAGAACTCTTAGTGATGACTAGATTGTTAACATTATCACTCACTTCTTGCTCATTGAGGTAGAGATTGGGATTGTGAAGATCCTAGTGAATCCATGTTTGAGCAAATGCTTTTTGACTTTGATGTACCAAGGTCTAGGATTTTTTTTTTCAATTTTAGAGGAATTTCACAAGTTTGCACTCTTTTTTCTTTTGCCCATGTGCACTATATCTTTCAAGTTGAGTCATATAGACATATTTGAGGTCTCCATTGAGGAAGGCACTTTTGAGATCCATCTAGTGAAGTTGCCATTACCAAAACCGTTCTTATAGTCTTGATCTTTGTAGTGGGGGCAAAAGTTTCTTCATAATCAATGCCTTCTTTTTTCTATGTACAAGACTTAGCCTCAATTTGGGTTTGTACTTGTCAATGCTACATCTTCTTTATATTTGATTTTGAAAATCCATTTACATCCAATAGTCTTCTTCCTTATGGAAGATTGACAAGTTCCCAAGTGTTGTTTCTCATCAATGCTTGATATTTTGCATGCATGACATCTTTCAAAGTTATGATTGAAGAGATTGCTTCATTGTTTTTGGTGTTGAATTGTAAATGACTATGCACATAATAGTGAAATTCATTTTCTCACGAGACTTGCTATGAGTCTTTGACCTAGAATTAGTCATTTCTACAACTGCGTCTTTCATTGTGGTATAATACCACTTTGGTAGCACAAGAGATGAGCATTGTAGTGGAAACAGAGGTGGAAACTAGTCCACTAGAAACAAAACCTCCTCCCATGATTCTTCATTTGATTTTGCTAAATGACGAGTATCCTCAAGTTCCTCATCTTCAATATTAGTAATTTTGGGCATTTGGTGGTTTATAAGTGATGGTGAGGGAGATGTGTTGCATCCATTTTCCTCATCAAAAACTCTATCCTTGCTATTGTGGAACTTTTCTGTACCTGGATCCAAAAGGCGATATCTCTTCAACTCAAAATTGTATTCAATAAAAATGCATTACAACAACTTTTCATCCAATTTTTCCCTTTACAACCTCAAAAAATCTTAGATGTGAAATGGAGGGATTCATCTTAGTCCATGCTTCTTTAGGCGTGATATATTGAGCACTTTCGTGGGTGTTTGATTCAACAAATACACAATTGTATGAAGTTTTTCAACCTAGAATGGATGAAGTCGATTTGCATCCTTTAACAGGCGTCACAACATTTCCATAATAGTCAAATTATGCCTCTTTCCAACACCATTTTGTTGAGGTTAATGTGCTCTAGTCAACTGTCTTTGGATTCCATGTTGAAGGTATTGAAAACTGCTTGCTAGTGAATTCCCTCACTTGATTTGAGAGGATGGCCTTGAGGGAGTGACCAGAGGACCTTTTTGCCAAGGGGTTAAAAACATTTAGATTTAATAATCCACAAAAGCTGAAAATACGGGGCATGATCATGACTAAGTATCATGGGTTTGCATAGATCAATGTGCATCATATCTATGTGATCAGAGGTTCATATTTTTGTAGTGGGGATCTTGATGTTGTTTCTTGACAAGACTATGGGAGAATTTTTTTTTTTTTTCTCTTCTTGAAAGAGGGAATCCTTGCAACATATCTAGTTTACTCAAGGCAAGAAGATAGGCCAAACAAAGATGACCAAACCATTTGCGCCTAAGATTGATGGGTGAGTTTGTTTTAAATATTTTATTACAAGGACCTTGTCTTGTGAGAGACAAATCAATTGAAACATTTTTTTGATCTTGGAGACAACCTACAATTTCACTGTTGCGAGTCTTGCCTCAAATGACTATTTGGGTAGCCATTCATGTTGGGCTTCATCTACACACTAGATTCCTTTGTCTTAAAAAGTGTGTGTTTCTTAATATAATAACTCTTCATCAACAAATTTTTTGCCACTATTGGCATTTGGTGAAGCATCAACAATGGCTACATTAGCTACATTTGGTTTGTCTTTGAGCTTTCCCTTGAGAACATCATTGGCTCAATTTCTTAAGTTTGAGCTTGTGTGACCTATTTTCTTGTGATAATAACAAGCAATCTCCCCTTTGTGTTTAGTTGATCTTCTATGATTGTTTCTTGAATATAAAACACTCTTAGGTTGAAGCGCATCATCTTTTTATAGATGTTCTTTTTTCTCCAGCAAAAAGATTTGAAATTATATCTTCTAGAGTTTGAGAATACATTTGATTGATACTAAAAATTTCTAAGAAATTTTTAGAAGGCAGACTATTTAATAAAATGGATTTGGCATCTTTGCAATCTACTGTCGCATCAAATTTTGCTAGTTGTTGAATAAGAGATCTCAAATTGCTTTAATGACTCCATCAACCATTATTGAATTTGCATAATTGAAGCTTTAACATGAGCTTTATATTAATAGCTTTTGTTTGTTTCAAACAAGTTTTTTAGATTTTCCCAAATTTCCTCAAATGATTTTTCTTGATCTACATAATGTAAGTCAGAATGAGCAACAGTGACTTTGGCTTTATCATCCCTGCTCTGCCAATCCTGTGACTTATTTGCATTTGTAGATGGTTTCTCATTCTCATTTACTATGCCTTACAATTTCTTGTTTAGTTGAATTTGGATTTTTACTTGTCAAGGGTAGAAATTGAGCCTAGAATATTTTCCTGTTTGAATTTCCATTCTCAAAAAAATTAATTGTGAATAAACTTCTATAAACTCAAACTTTTAAAAAACAATATTAAGGCTTGATTAGTTAGAATAACATCAAATTAGTTCTTCCAGATTCTACCAATGCCCTAGACTATTTAGTTTGTGCAACTTGCTGCAGATTTTGTCATTGATGTCAAGGACGATTATCATTATTTTGTAAATGAGTTTTTGGAATGAAGATTTTGTTGAGTTGCTTGAGCTCCTTGCCTACTTGGTTGAGCTACCGGTCTGTTTGCTTGAGCTGCGTGGGTGTCTACTTGAGCTACTTGGTTGCTAGCTTGACCTAGTTGTCTATCAGGTTAAGCTACTTGCTTGTCTACTACTTGTGCCAAGTCAGATTTTACGCCAAGTCATGGTTTGAATATTCTATGGGGCCCAATCTCTATTTTGGTCAGACCACTTATTTAAGTTTGGGTATATGAAATATTAATCTAGGCCATTATTGTGGTTCTCTTTTTGTGTAAATGCATTGAATGAATTGTTAGAGGTGAAGCATATAGCAGTTTGTGGAGTTTTGAATCAATAGTGGCATGTGGGCATTCACTAAAGTTAGAGGCATTTTTTAAATTCTGAAGCGGATCTATAACCATTTATCTAACACAGGCTATTTGCATGGCATTTCATGATTTACGAGCATGTACTCCCCTTATTAACAGACAAGGCATTTTTTTTGTTTGCATGTGTATCGCCATCGAGCCTGAACTTTTAAAAAAAAATGGGGCATTCATTTTTTTTTGTTTAATTTGCCTTTTGGAAACCATGTGGAGTTGTGCATATTAAGTGTATTGCAGAAGTGTTAATATTTGAAAGTATAGGGGATGAAGTGGAGTTTTTTTTGAAGGTAATTCTGTGTATTTTATGAGTGGTGCGATTTCATTTTCTGGGTAGGTATGATATTTCTGGATAGAAAGGAGAGTATAAGGCTGCAAAGTTTATAACTTATGTTTGAAAAATATACTATGTGCTCTATCAGAGAGTATACGGCTGCAAAGTTTATAGCTTATGTTTGAAGTTTATAATCAGCCAAGGCGACTAATTAACAGCAGAAAATATGGATCTTCCCTTTCCTGTTCCTTGGTCGCCTTCCCAACAGGATAGATGCTATAATCAGCCAAGGTGATCGATTCTGCTGGTTTATCCTTAGGCGGGGCAGCAATATGGATCGTTTGATTTCTCTGCTCATCTTTGGTGATCCTGGAATAGGTTCTTGGCTTCTTCTTTCCTTTGGCTTGAGATTCTCCCATCTGAGAAAATATATCTTCCAGGTTGATTGGCGGCTTGACAGCTGCCTTCCGCTAGGCTCGGGCTATTAACCATTTGTGAGGGATGGTTTGTCCTGATGTGACTACCAACTCCCCACCTTGTTCTCTGGACGCCTCAGTGGATTCACTGCCTATCCGTGGTTGATCGGATGTAGAAAGTGGATTGGGCATTGTATCTTGTCCTTTACTCACAGTTGAGTTTTCTCCCACCTCATTGAGCAACTATTGAGTAGCTTCCAATGGCTGTTGCTCCTCAATCTCGTGTGGTTCTTCGGTTCTATCTTCCTCCTTTTCTCCTTCAATTGTGGTGTTATCTCTTGTGTTACCTCCTTGCTGTGCGTCATGTTTGTCTTCTTGTTGTTTCTGCTTCTCACACCCGCTTTCCTGTGTGCGCTCTTGCCTACTAGTCTTGTCACTTGGCATAATTTTCCCGTCCTCGACTTGATTTTTCAAGCCCATCCAAATTGATGATCGGCGCCTCTGTTTCTTGCTCATTGGGTTGCTGCGGATCATCTGTCTCTAGTGGCTCATTTGCCTCTGCGGCAACTGGATCATTCTGCAGAGGTGGGCTAGGTAGATGATCAAGCTCAACTACTTCATCGTCCTTGTTGGGGTCCTTAGATAAAGTGGCAACCTCTGGCCTTCTTATTGTGATCTTTTCCTGCACATGGGCTTCGGGTGATTGATTGGGGTTCGTCTTTGTCCTCTTTGATGTTCAGGTTCCTCTGCTGGCCTTTGCTTTCTTTCTTTTCCTCTTAGGCTTTTCAACTTCTTCCTCCCTTGGCACACTTGACACTTCCTCGTCTTCTGAAGACTGGGAATCAAGACCGCCCATCAAATTATATGTGAACTGGGTCCCACCATGGGTTAGCCTCTCTATTTGCCGGTATAGCCAACTATCTGTATATATCTGGGACCTTCCATTATGGCTTCCAAATCTGTGATCGGGTCTTGGGCCTAGTTAATGGATGGTGGGAGGTCTTTGACTGCCTCATAATCTTGGGTCTGCAAGCAATCCCCATAATCAACTATTTGATCTAGGACCCGGCGGTACTCGAAAATTCTCATTTGTTGAATACTTAACCTTGAGTATTCTCGCTGGCGGACCTCAAAGTCATCTAGGCAGTTAGTCCAGTAGTCCTCCTCTATGGATGCTTTACCTCTGTAATGTCTGCCATAAGCCTTCTTCCCTAATCCAGCGGGGTCGAAGTACTTCCTGGGGAGGTGTTCTTGTAGGCAATATGATGCTATCTCGTGGAACAATTACTCGACATGCACAAACTTTTGAAGTACACATCATTTTTTTCTATGACCATTGGGAATGTGAATCTTGATTGCCTTTTCTCTCCGAGTATGTGTCTTGCTAGGTGCGCCTGTCTTGCAACTTCTAAGAGGATCATTATGTATAATCCCCTGCTGTTATGTGACTGAGATGTGTAGGGAATATTGTCAAACAATTATCTGATTTCTTGCTGTTCTAGTTTCAGACTGTATAATCTGCGTGTTATGCGGTTTTGGACAACTGTATAATCCTAGTGGTAGCAAGTCGCCCTATGCTGAAGATGAAATAGCAAGCAATATCTAGTGGATGGAGGCCTCTTAAATGCCAAATAAACTCCTCTCAAAATCGCCCCTGCTTCTGATTGGTTTCAGACTGAAACAAATATTCTAAAATTACCACTAGCTCCCTCAAACACCAAATATCATCGCTCTCCTTCCCTAATGTGGGAATTCCAATCAGAATATAAAATCGCTGCCTCTATGTGCACATATAAGTATATTCGTGGGTTCTGTTGTGCGTTGCACACGCTCCCTGTCGCCGACAGGGTCCCTTTTCTTTTTTTGGGCCTTTCCGTCTTCGCCCTGTTGAATTCCGCGCAGAGTGTCTCGCGTCTTTTTGAGCGAGCCCGTAATCAGTCCGTGAGATAATGATGTTGAGAGGAGGAGCCTGTGAATCCATGAGGTTAGTTGAGCCTTCGGGCATGAATTCCAAGAGATTGTCTAAGCTTGTAAAATCGCCTGAGATAGGTGTAGGATGATGGAAACTGGCGAAATCCGCCAAGTAAGAGATAAAGCGTCTGAAGGTCGCATGAAGACCCAAAGTGTCGATTTTCGTTAGAGGATATAGGAGAGATAAAAGGATGCAAATGTCGAAGTTTCAAATCCTCCCAAGATCCTTGAAATTCGCACTAAATGGGAGAAATTACATGAGTTTCTAAGAGTTTGCAGAATGGGCCAAAATGCCGAAGTTTGCCAGCATTGGACCAAATTCAAGAAGTAAAAATTTGAAAAAGCTCTCCATGTGCCGAAATTGGCAAAATGGGTCAAAACCCCGAAAATGGCATAAAGATGCATAAAACAAAAGTTCCCAAAGACCCTCCCATTCGCCAAAGTTCGCAGTTGGAGGGTAAAGTGCGAAAAAGGCGAAAACCTTGCAATATGCCCCAAATCGCCGAAGTTGGCAAAAACCACTAAAATGCCGAAAACGCGCATAAAGGTGGAAGTGAAAGTTTTTCTTTAAAGTTTGCAAAGGTCGCATAAAGCTCGAAAATCGCACCTTTAGGTAAAGCGTTAAAATTGGAAAATTGGCAAACTCCTTCAAAACGCTGAAATTCGCACTCTTGGGTGAAAATGCTTAAAGTGCGAAATTTTCAAAACGCCTGAAATCGCCAAAATTGACAAAAGGAGTCAAAAGGCCGAAGTTTGCAAAAAGCACTTAAAGTGCCGAAACTCGCAAAAGCCTCCAAACCGCCGAAGTTCGCATTCATAAGGCAAAGGGCAAAAAAGTAAGGAGTTTGCAAAACACTCTAAAATGCCGAAATTGGCAAAACCCCCGAAAATGCCGAAAATCGCCTTATGAGAGATGAGTGAAAGTTTAGAAAGTTTGAAAACTCCTTCCATTTGCTGAAGTTCGTAGCTGGAGGGTAAAGTGCGAAAAAGGCGAAAACTTGCAACAGCTCCTAAAATGCCGAAGTTTCAAAGAATTCTCAAATTCCCGAAAATCGCGATTTGGGAAGATAACTGATGAAAGTTAGAGGTTTGAAAGTAAATTCGCAAAGGCAAGTTCGCAATTTGAAGTTGAAGTGCGAAAATGCAAAGGCTTGCAAAGCTCGCAAAAATCCTGAAAATCGCAATATTAAAGGAAAGCGGGATTTTTTTTTTTTTAGTTGAAAAGGTGCACGAAAACCCCGAAAATCGCATTCAAAGGAAGGCGTGATTTTTTAAGGTTTGCAAAAAACGCATAAGGCACCGAAAATCGCGATTTAGGGGTTAGTTGCAGGAAAATCTTCTAAGTTTGAAAACCCTCTCCATTTGTTGAGGATCGCGTAAGGTAAAATCGCGAAGTTTTATGAACCTTGTGAAGTGAAAGCGCCATAAGCACCATTCTTAGCACCGTAGTAATCACGCAGAAGTAGGAAGTTTAAAGAAAGAGCTCTAAAATGCCCAGATTCAACGCCATAGAAGAAAACACAGGAGGCAAAGTCATTAAGGTAAAAGAATCGCTAATTCTAAATTTCTAAAACTGCACTTCTCTCTCCAAATTTTAGGCGCAAAATTTTGAATAGGGAGTTAACCATTAAAATTCAAATCGCAGATTCTCCCATTGAAAATTTGGAATTCATTTTTGCAAGGCAAGTTGTGCGAATTCACGCCATTCATTTTCGCCAGGTAAGTGTACTTCGCCTCTCTCGAAATCATTCGAAATATTTGCAAAATCATATAGATGCGTATGCGAAATAAATTTAAACTGATTAAATGCGAAACCGCATCTTTTTCCGTTTATAGGACGTCATTCAAAGCAATTAAATCAGAGTCTGTTCCTAAGAGTCAGCTAGAGAACGCATTTTCAGACTTAGGAAAATTTCTCAAGCATCGTTCATTTCGAAATTCGATCCTAAAATACCTAAAGTATAAATTCGCAATCGAAAAGCTTCATAAATATTCATGTTTAAATCAATCAAGCTTTTAGCTGAGGTGTCATGCTGCTCTTTAAATTCGGTTTTCGAATTGATCCTTGTATGCTGGCATATCGTTTATCTAACCCACTTTACTTCCTCTATATCGCCTTGTAATCCGCATCCGGCTGTGTAGGATAAATGCCTAAATCGGCGGTAGAATCATCAAAGACACCTGCTGCAGCCGAGACATCACGAGCATCCAAGTCTGATATCCCTCGCAGAGTCGAAAGGATGAAGTATTAGTATCAGAGAGGGGGACTGAGGGAATCAAAAGTTCAGAGTGTCTGGGAGAATGTTGGTGATATTGACCTGGGCCATATTGATATTCAAGATTTAAAAAACCGAGTCTTCTCCCCTAATGCCTATGGCAGGCCTAGGTGGATGATGGAAAGCGGCATCGCCCAGGCGACAGGATTTCCCCCGACAGTGTAGAACTATGTGTTAGTAGTAGAGGCTGCCTGACATTACCAACCAAGCTCCAGATTGGTGCTCCTCGAGAACATGGTCCTCGCTAACTTCACTCCTGAGGCCATTAGCGACGCATTTGACATCCCCTTCCCGAACAACCCTATAGCAACAACTATGGATGAAGCGCAGGCAGCGTTAAAATAAGATTAAAAAAATTGTTTTTTAATTGTTTTTCTATGTTTTCTAACCCGTGGGCCCCGTTTTTTGGGAACCCACAGGCTTGGGCAGTACTCGGTTGGGACCCAGGTTGAACCAGGCTCGGACCAGGACTGGGCATGAAACAGGACCAGGACCCGACCATTTTTTGCAAGAACCGGTAACTGAGGTTATATTTCATGTATATTATGGGGGCATGTCATAAACCAAAAAGGGATTTTTTTGAAATTTAAAAAAATAAAAATTGAATTGGCTGAGTTTAGGAGATGAGACTCGCTTGGACTCAGTGAGTCTAGTCAGTCCATGAGACTTGGTGAGTCTCACCTAGACTCGGTTGAGTCTCAATCTGAGCCTCCATGACTCGCTAAGGGTCATCCAGCTCAAGATTCGCTGAGTCCAGGTGAGTCCTGATGAGTTTCCAATCCCTGAATCATAGTAATCATAATTTTTTGCATAAGTTGGATAGAAGCTTGAAGCTTTTGTTTGGTGTTTCAAGCGAGCTAGCTCACTCATCTTGAGAGAGAAAAAGTTTGGTGAATCATGTTGGGTTAGCAATATTTTCTTATCAGGGATATAATATATAATAGATTTTATATTAACCTCCCTGATAAATGGGTAGGATCAAATAGATATAAGGGGAGAATCATCAAATGGAATACTACTACAATTATCTCTTTGTAGCTAAACTTTGATGGACTCATAAAATGCAATTCGAGACTCAGATCTGAATTACGTCTGAAGCACTGTGGTCACCGATGCTAGGTGAGTCCTGTAGGCTAATTGGCAGTTCCTCCTAAAAAATAGGAACCTTACTCCAAACTCTAGAAACTGCTCAAAAGGCTCTTGCTCTACTCCATGGTCCCCCGAGTGATCATCCAGTCAACTACCAACTCTCTTTAAAAAATAGGAGACTTCCGTAAAAAGTAGGAACTATCGTGTAAACACTCAAAAATAGCTCATAGAGCCCATGCAAAGCTCTAGGCCCCTCAAAATGAGTCCCCTAATCATTTGGTTGACCTAAGGGAACTCGAGTGATAGGTCAACCCTCTGCTCATCTCCTCTCGCCTAGAAAGGGGACATTACAGTCCTCCCTTCCTAGAGATTGCATGTCCTGAAGCAATCTGCACTTGCACATTGAGCACCAATACCTGGATCCCATATTGATCTGAGAAACGTTGCTTCACCCAACCACTGCACTACTCTGATATAAAAAACATCTGTATACCCGAAGTGAATGTAATGTCCCCTACCTGATCTATTTAAATATATTAAAATTGATGGATTTTCTTCAATAAGTTATTAACAAGTTCTTGTCTATTTTCCTCATTAGCTGATTAATTTCATTATTCATAGTTCTTAATATAGATATCAAACCCTGCTACTACTTCAGTTTTAAGGGAGAAGGGTTTACATATGTTACCAAAGCGCTTAGAGACCAACTACAATAGGTTCCCTCAAAGTTTACAGATCCAAGCCCTTACCTATCTTGGGTCTATACCCTCAAGGCTTATTGGTCACTGATCCCCACCCTATCTTGGGACTTAACCTATTGCTTGGATTTAGACTGCCCCTCTTTGGAACATCTCAATCCCATCTTCTTAAATATGGAAAGTAATAACATGATTTAGACTATAAGTATATATATTTCTTATGTATTATGAATACGTATATGAAATTAAGTATGACTATCATATATATTGCAGTCCATATTAGTATTACTATTAATTCTGCATAAGAACATTATTGGGCTTCATATATTAAGGATACTTATTAAACACATCCCCATGCATACCAGTAACTTAATAACAGTTCTGATTTGATCTGATCCATGGTGCTCTTACTAGATGCTTTTGATTCCTTTCCTTTATATCTCTCAATGTGAGGGAGAGGTCACACCTCTTCATCATGTAGGCAAGAGACACACCCTTTCACCATTCCCTTTGATAGAGTGCAACTCTTCATTATTTCTGCCCTTTGAAAGGGACACAACCTCTCATAATCAGATCTGCACTTTTTATTTAAATTAGATCTGCACTTCTCATTTCCAAATTATCCCCCCTCTCATATGAGGTTCTCTTCTCCCTTTTATATCTCAGTTGAGGGAGTCACATCTTTTCCTTTCATGTCTTTTGACTTTTCATTAACTTAATTAATTTTTAATTAATCATATTTAATTATATTATTTTATATTTTAATTTAATTTTAAATATTTTAATTTTATTATTATCATTTATTATTAAATTTTATTTCAAAGTGAGGACATTACAGTGAAGCAACTCATCACGGATCCATTGAAGGAATGCACCACACATGTCGATACCAGGATCCCAAATCATTGTACTCTCATATCTATCCATCATGTCAATACTCATTATGCTGCTGCTGTGAATCTGGACATCACCTAACCAGCTGAGGACTTCACTCCAATTGAAGCCACAAGTACCACCAACCATCAATGCTGATATGAACCCATCAATGAACCAATTTCCAACAAGGAAAGTGTGATGAAAACCTCTCCAAAACCTCTGATTAGTGGCTGCAATTTGCCCAATTTCTCCACAAGTTAGTATGTCTTCATTGGAGGATGCCAAGTAAATATTTGTTTAGCCATGCACCAAATGAAGTCCCTTACATGCTGATCCTCATAGCCCACTGTCAAATGTAAGAAAACTGAGTTACCAATCAATATGTACATTGCTGCCCTATCATATGCAAGAGGTGACAAGTCCACGGATGATTAGTAGTTGTTTTCGTTTTGTAACATGGGCAAACATTTAGTGGCTGGTCCACTATGAATGCCACCCAATAACTCATCAACTTCACACCTAGCTGTCCCTACTTGAATATTCTCAATGCAAGGTTTCAAATTTGACCCATTAGATAAAAGAGAATCGCTCATCAAACTCAGAATATCAGACTGATGATTATACCCCTTCAATTTATCTTCGCTGTCCTCTTCTTCCCTTGGAAGAAATAAAGGCCTAATGGTTGATTCTCTTTGTTTCCTTGCATCATCTGGCTGATTGCGACGTTCTTTGACTCTTTGGAGGTTTCTTTGCCGTTCTTGTGTTGTCTTGCAAGCTTCTTTGCTTAGGAAACTCTATGTACCCAATCTTCATTCAACCTTTGGCAATGTTTTATATCATCTACCCCAAAGTGCACAAAATCAGACTTATGATGAGTTGTATCATTCCCATCATCATGTCCCATGCTTGATTTTATTTTGGCCAAAGGCTGCAATATCTTGAGAAAGATAGGCTGCATCAGTACTATTATCAAATTCAGAATCACTATCATACTTTTGTGTCAAATTGTCATGTCCCCTACTGGATTGTTATACATATACGGAGAGAAAGAGAGAGAGACCCTAAATGAATTTATATAATAATTACCAATGAAGGAATATTTGAAAGTTATTTATTTATTAAATATTATTATTTAATTAGAAGTTATAACTAATAATATTCCTTAAAGGATAAGGATGGGTAAAAAGAATACGTACAAAGTAATGATAGGCCTTTTCTCCAACAAACAAGAATAGCATTTAGAATAATTGACATTAACATTTAATTGAACATTACATCGCGAGTAGTCCTCAATTTTGTGAAGTCTCGAAAAGAGACAAAATGGCGAATGTAATTGGAAGACCATTATTATAAAGGGGTTCAAGTGTGGTGCTTAGCATGGACCACCATTTAAGAACACTAAATGCTTGAGGACAAGCAAATCTGAGACGGAGGGACTGTGAGAACCCCACCTCACTGCCTGATGTAAGCCTTATAAGGATATAATATATTAAAAAGACCATTATTAAAATAATGTAATATATTAATATATTAGGAAAGTAAAATGATAAATAAGACATTTGTAATATATTAATGTATTATGGAATTAAAACATTAAATAATATTAACATATTATTTGCACAGAATAAAGTATTATATTGGGAAAATTACGTAGATACATTTAATATATTAAACGGGCCATGAAATATTTAAATATATCAAAGAATGTAGGGAAGGTCACGTGGACCCCCCCTCTCCCCCACCCCCCCGCGGGAAGCGGTGGGACGGGAAGCCGCAGCCCAGGCTGCGCCTACCGTCACACCCCTTCCTTCGGAAGGGAAGTGGTGTGACGGTAGCCGCAGCTTAGGCTGCGGACCGTAACACCCTTTCCCACGGGTATTAAACCCAGTCAACCGTTGGGGTCAAGGGAGTATACGGAAGGGAAGGAAAAGAGACGTTGCAGACGAAAGGTAAGAAGACTCGTATTAATGTTCATTATTATTAATTAATATGTAATGTTCATTATTAATTAATTAGTATTCAGTATTATTAATTAATATGTAATATATGTAATGTTCAATATTATTAATTAATATGTAATGTTCATTGTTAATTAATTAGTATTCAGTATTATTGATTAATATGTAATATATGTAATGTTCATTAACATTAGTAATGTTCATTAATATGTAATATATTTAAATATATGTAATGTTCATTAACATTAGTTAATGGGTAATGTGGAATGCTCGTAAATATGTGATGTTAATTATTGTCCAAGTGAATGTATATATATTAATTGATGTATAATATTCAGTGGTCATTAAATATAGGTAAAGGATATAATCATGTTAATTATTGTATTCACAAGTTTACACATTAGGAAGGATTGTGTAATACAAAGGTATTTAATGAAACTTAATGCATATGTTAAAAATGGTAAAGTACATTGATATATATAAATGTTAAAGAATACATTAGGAATCCATGTTAACACAAGTGATAAGTTATGAACTGAAACTGATATGCATATGTATGGCTTGGTTGACTAAAACTCAACCAAGAAGAGAAGGATCTGGTCGATCCCCTTTGAGGACTTGGATGATGGAGGCATCACCCAAGACAAGGAATAGACAAGGGTCTTCCTTGGATGGCTTGGGTGTAAGAGGTTACGCCCAAGTCAGGACTCGACGGATCTGGCCGATCCCCTCTGAGGACTTGGATGATGGAGGCATCACCCAAGGCAAGGAATAGACAAGGGTCTTCCTTGGATGGCTTGGGTGTAAGAGGTTACACCCAAGATAGGATTCGAACTCATCTTCATTTTCCTGGAGGGCTTGGGACCAAGGGGTACCAAGAAGGCAAGCTTCACAGCCGCTTAAGGACATACTTTCGTATGGCATTCGTATCCTTTTTTATTAGATGAAAATTAAGATTATGTTAATTAAGTATTAAAGTTAGATTGCAATTTAGATTACTCATATATATATATATATGTTTGTTGTGTTCTAACAATCTGTTTTGTAGGTTAATGATCTCTAACTAGTAGGGACATTACACAAATGTGCAACAATTTCTAATCTCTGATGCTGAAAGTCATATGCTGCCTTACCATTCCAAACCTGTATTTCCAATGTGCTCTTTGCCTCCAACCACAACCACGGTGAAACCATCATGACGAACAAAACATTATCATATTGTAAAACCATATGGTTAGGCAATCTTCTAGTCCCTACAATCAGCACTCTAAAGAAAAATGCTTCATGTGACTTCAACAAGCAATCCTCCATTGCAAGCATACGAATGAGGCAAGTGAAATCTACCTCACTACATGACCATACATTAACACAAGGTGAGTTCTTACCAATGAATTGTAGAGCTATGCCCCCACGGGTTAGAGTAGTTGGTCTTAAGTCTCAGGTTTGCTCCCCGGAGTCTTGGGTTCGACTCTCTCCTGAAATTATTTAACTACGGACACCTGGGGGCGGTGATGATTGCACCGTGGCCGAAGGGATTAGTTTCGCCCCGCCTGAACCAGGGTAAGGTTGGGGCGCTGGGCTGGGGCTGCGGGGATACGCAGACGACAACAAAAAAAAAAGAATTGTAGAGCTGTCTCGTGTGATGGAATATAGGTGGAATCCACATCCCCATGTAGCTGATCAATCAAAGTAGAGTTTACAAACTCTGTGGAAGCATCTTCCTCCACCTTGTGGCTGCCATGAAGACCCATGAGTTCCTCACTTGAGGCTGCAATTGTTACTTCTTGCTTGTTCATATCCTCTAGAACTTGCCCCTCTTTTGACTCTGGTTGAGGTACTAATTCAAAATTCATTTCTTCTTTTCTTTTTCTGATGTAATATCTATCAAAAGGTTCAGTAGCCTTGAGCTCCTCAAGTTCACTTAAATATTCATCAAAATTTATGATAACCTCCTTATTCATAGGAATAGCCAACCTTGACAAATTTTGATACTCCTGAAATGTTAGAAGATTCTTCCTCTTTTGACATCTGTTATACCACTTAGCAATTTTAGTGGCAACAATTTTATTTTCTCGTTCTTCCATTTTTTTATCATCTCTAACATCTCCCTTTTCTCCATTTTGTAAACAACCTCAACACCCCATAGGGTGGCACGATTTTGGCCCTGATACCACTGTAGGATTCCAACTAAGAATCTGGCCCAATCTGAGTTTTGGTTTCAATTTTCAATCTTTGACCAGCGGAATAAATTTTGGTTTTTTGATGGATTTTGGTAATACTAGTTTGATAATAACTATATGACTTACAATGTGTACTAATTGTGATTTTTGCCAATAAGGAATGAAAATATGATTATCCAATGTCAATATAATAAGGTATATAAATCGATTACTCTACCTATGACTACTCAAACTAGTAAGCTAACTATATAGATTATTGCGTAAAGATTATTTACTATTATTAGAAATGTTATGTCTAATTTATGTCTATTTATACCTATTAACTATATTAGATATATAGTATTAGTATAAATTAGACATAACATTTCTAATAATAGTAAATAATCCTTACACAATAATCTATATAGTTAGCTTACTAGTTTGAGTAGTCATAGGTAGAGTAATCAATTTTTATTAGTTAACTAAGATATACAGTAGTGATAGTAGTGATAGAACTTGTATAATTATGACTTAGAGTATAAGATAATAACTTATTGTAATAATGATATAAATACTTGATAGAGTATAACTTATTCTATATCCATTATGTAATAATAACTTATTCTATACTTTTATTGTTAAGTGTTTACTTAATAGAGTATACTTAATACTTAATAGAGTGTTACATGTTTCCGATGCAAGGGAAAATGGGAACGTGGGCACAATTGTCATCAAGAAAGCCTTAAAAGATGACGAAAAGACCCAAAAGAGAAAAGTTGGTGCTTCAAATGCAAGGAAGAATGGAAGACATGACACATATGTTGGAAAGGAAGCTAAATACATAATACAGAGGCAATGTCTGACAAAGACGCAAAAGGAAATCCAAGCAAAAAAACAAGGTACAATGAAGGAGATCTTAAGAGCATCCAATCAAAAGAAGGGACAGTAAACAAATGGAGCTTTGTGGAGGAACAAATCTAGTAGTTGAGGCCCCCTTTCCAACTCATGGGAGCAAAAAGGTGGGGTTAGGCCCTCTTTCTATCTCTAAGAGGCTTATGAGCAACAAGGTGGGGTTAGGCTCCTCTTCTAGCTCTAAGTGGCTTAAGAGCAACAAGTTGGGGTTGGGCCCACTTGCTGGCTCACAGGAGTAGAAAGGTGGAGTTAGGCCCTCTTTCTAGCTCTAAGTGGCTTATAAGAAGCAAGGTGAGGTTAGGCCCCCTTTTTGGCTCATGGGAGTAGAAAGGTGGGGTTAGGCCCTCTTTCTGGCTCTAAGTGGCTTATGATCAGCAAGGTGGGGATAGGACCCCTTCCCAGCTCATGGGAGCAAAAAGGTGAGGTTAGGCCCTTTTCTGACTCTAAGTGGCTTATAAGCCACAAGGTGGAGTTAGGCCTCCTTCCCAACTCATGGGAGTAGTAAGGCGGGGTTAGACCCCCGTCCTAGCCTCTAACAAACCCTTTGATGCACTTGCCTTTTTCAGATCCAAATACCTCTTTCTTTCTTGATCCTGCTAGCATGTAGGGTAAAATTTAATCAATGGATGCATTCTATTTAATGAGATGGGATCTAACAATGTGTATACTCCTTGTCTGCATATATTTATGTGTATGCTCCATGTTAGGTTCTTACCTGATGTGTTTCCAGTATGTCTACTCCATGAGTGTCCATGATTGCTGTAAACATGTTCCTATCATCATGAGATTTCTATTTTTAGTTGATCTAGAATATGAGAATAACTAGAGTGAACCAAAAAGATATGAATTTATTTAGAAAAGAACATTGCATTTATAAGATCATAGATGTGTGCCATGCTTCTAATCCTCATCTTAAAATATAAGTTCTTGTATTAATATTGAGAGATGTCTACAATATTGGGCAAACATTGGGACGACCTAAAAATTTACGAAGCGATGTGAAACAAGATTGAGAGGATCTTACAAACCTTGCCAACTCTAGATTGCAACTAGGGTAATATCAAAGTTGCGCAGTAGAAGCTAATTACACCATAAACTCTAAGGGTTGATTAGAATTCAGTAAAAACTATCGTTGCTTGAGGACAAGCAATTTCGGGAAGGGCAGATTGTCATACCCTCACCATGAAGGCAATATTTATGCTAAACTAGGGATTTAAGATTAGGGAGACCGACCTCATCAAGGACCAGATATTAAGGCTGACCAAAGAAAGACAAATATAAGTACTAAATTTAATAATATTAATCTGTTTAAGGCCCTCCCACGTTCAATATTAGGAACCGATCTAGGAGGATAATAATTCAATAAAAGATTAAGAACAAGAACTTAATAAGGCCAACCATAATTAGTACGATTAAAGAGAAAAGTATTCAAATGGGCTGACTGAGTTTGGACAAAAGATATTTAAATAAATAGAGAATAAGGAGCAATGACCCATTGTGAAAGGAGATACCCCTTGCAAATAAAGGATGTGACTCCCTCGCAGTAAAAGGGTGTGACTCCCTGCAAATAGAGATATAAGAGGAAGAGCAATTCATCCTAAAAAGGATATCAAGAAATAAAGGAATTCAAGCGTAGCATCTGTAGATGATCTGCAACAGCAGACTTGAATATGAAGATTGCAATAGCAGACTTATAAGCAGGCAATCAATTGAAAAGGGAACATCAATACAGATTCAAGCATCTACAGCGGTCAATAGAAGAGAACACAAATCCAGATCAGGTAAAAGACCATTTTTGAGCAGCAAGCATGAACTAAGATCAGGCTTATAACAGATCAGATCTGGATTTATTATACCAAACAGATAATAGCATTAGTAATTATCTTTATGGGTAATTTCTAGGATTTCTAATTTCTTGCAGTGCTTTTGTGAAGGTCTCTCCTATGCTCCATTTGGGTTCTTGCAGCATTGAGATGAATTATTAATTTAACAGCTAAAAGTTCATTTGTGACAAAACATAATATGTTGCCTATTAAACTACCCACAGGAACTCAGTAGAACTATTCATTAAAATGTAAGCCTTTCTTCATTTTACTTTATTTGTGTATCTCTTGCAGGTACGTGCAGAAAAGAGAACATGGAATCCCAAGCCTACAATTAATTATTATACTTCTAGGACCCTCCCTTAAGCAAAGGCTAAAGCCAATTTCAGGTCCTAAACTATGGCCATAGTTTTTGAAGATACAGTAAAATGTCAGAAGATTTTTAGGTTAAATAAGTTATATATGTGATTCCACCTCATACTTTATAGCAACCAATTCAAGTACCTTTTGAACTTGCTGATGTCTAACAATTCGAACGCCAAGGCAAAATTGTCTCGCATCATATGCAGATAATGATATCTTGTTGGTTCCTTCTTGACAGAAAGCTGTGATCTGAAATATTAAATAATGATAACAATAAAATTAAAATTGATTTTTGAAGCACAACAAAAACAAGTCCCCAAATATGTGGTATTTCACAACTTAAGAACCATGATGACACTCCCAATTGCCAAACTTATATATTTATGGTTCAAGCATTCATGGAAAGTAGAGCCATACATTTCCAAGCAGTAATCATTTCCAGGAAATGCAATAATTAGGTATTTGACCAAATTTGTAGTTTTTTCTCTACACATGCACCTATAAGTGCTATGGATGTACAAATCCACCCATATCTAACAATAGCCAATTTAATTTTTAAAAATTGCAGGTAAATCCTTACAGTATAAGCAACGAACACAGAAATCTCAGAAATTTTAGTCAGTTATAACTATCCCAATCCCAGACTGCATAATTGGTTCAGCTCTCCAAAACTAAGAAATTCTTCTCAAATCATACTCAATAAACAGAGATGTACCCATCATCATTCACTACTCAAGAACTGAATCTAAACTAAAAAGAATATACTAGTTATCTTCACTCAAATAAATTCCCTAGTAGACAAAAACAAAAGCATGCAACTATGGAAAGTGAAAGGAAGAAGTAAAAGTAAAATTATCGAATTGTATCAAAGCACAACAAGAACCTTTCATTGAATAGGATCGGCTCAAATAGTATATCAAAATGGCCTTTCTGATAAGGTCCTAGATTCAAACCCCAAGAGACAGGATAAATATCTCAAATTGGAACATATATTGAATCCAACATGTGTGCAACACATAGTTCCCAAACTCGCCGCGAGTTGTGCGAGTTATCTGAGTCGCCGAGCCGAGCAGATCTTGCCGAGTTTTTATGACTTGGCCCGAGTCATGGAATATGATATATAATTTCATATATATATAATTGTAAAAGTATATAATTTCAAGATTTTGCCGAGTCATTGCCGAGTCGTTGCCGAGTCCGAGCCGAGTCACGAGTCGAGTTGGCCTTGCCGAGTTCGAGCCGAGTCCGAGTCTGGGAACTTTGGTGCAACATACCACAATTGACAAGCAGGTAGCAAGTCCGGCATGAATTTGACAAAAGGAATACTCCTCATGATGTCATCTAAGCTTTGGGTTGCCCCTAAAAGGGGAATTTGCCAAATCATAAAAAACGCATGAAAAGAGTTTCATTTAATACCATATATAATGTCTAAAATTCATAAGAATTTATGCATCAAGAATGACCTGCCTCAAATTCTATGAAACCAAAGATAGGAAAAAAAACATATTTTACATTACCTACCTAGGTGCCTATCAAACCCACAGATTGATCTCTTAAGCCTTAATACATCTGAAAAGCCTAATGCTCAAAATTGGGTTGTTCCTTCATGTGAATTTGCTTTTGAATATCACTATTAAAAAAATGCATACTTGTGATTCCTTCATCCAAAATATAGGCTAATATAATAATATCAAAATTTTCTAGTATATAAACCATAGTTCAAAGAAGAGAAATGGAAATCGCTTGGAATCGCTCAAACTCGGCGAGTCCGAGTCCGAGTCACCCCCCATGAGTTCAGCAAACTCGAACTCGGACTCGGCCGAGTCCAAGGGGCAAACTCGCCCAACTCACCAACTCGGCGATTTTGCCCCAAAATCACCCAAACTCGCGGGTCCCGTCGTGCAAATTCGGCCGACATTGGGCATGAAAAAAGGCATTCAAAAAACACATTTTAAAAAGTTTTTTAAAGCTTTTTTTTTGCTTTATTGTCCACTGATTGGGTCGACCAAGTAGATATAGAGGCTGAGGCTGTAGCCATGGCAGATGAGGAGCGGAGAGCACAAGCAAAGACAAGAGAGCTAGAGGCAGATAGTGACACACATATATTCCTGATGTTGGTGAGCTTGGCATGGTGTCACGGGGAGAGGCTATGGCTGTCGAATCATTCGGGACCTACCTTAGACGCCTTCGCAGGGGTCAGGGCTTGGGAATGTAGACTCCTCTGAGCCATAGGCTTGTAGTTGTATTTACCTTTGGTATTTGTATGGAACATTTGATGATGATCATATGATGACATGGATTTTTTATTCCATGAGTTTTGTAATATTGTATACATTTGACAATATTTATATATCTATGTTTGTTATTTCCTTCAGCTACAATTTGCGTTTATGCTTATGTGATTGATGTATACTTGTGCATGTAATCAAATTAGCCGAGTTTGATGATGTTATTGTGTCTTTAAGGTGTATTTAAAAAAGGGTGCATGAAACAAGTTTTAAATCTTTAAAACTCTTTAAATTTCTTGAGTTTTTCACTTTGCCGAGTCTAGCCGAGTCTGAAGCTGAGTCTAACTCCGAGTCCCACGTGCGAGTCCGAGTCGGCCTTGCCGAGTCCAAGCCGAGTCCGAGTCCCGTTTCTTTGGTTCAAAGCCTTAGATGCAGCAAAAAATCTGCAGACTGCTTTTTTGTAAAATCATCAAATTGTATCAAAGAACAACAAGAATATTTCATTGAATAGGATCAGCTCAAATAGTATATTAAAATGGCCTTTCTGATAAAGCCTAGATTAAAACCCCAAGAAACAGGATGAATAGCTCAAACTGGAACATATATTGAATCCAACATGTCATGTGCAATATACCACAATTGACAAGAAAAATCAGTGAATTTAAACAACTTGTAGGTAGTTTTTTTATTAGTTTTACACAAAAAACAGTACAGTGCACATCATAGTGTCGTATATGACATTATGATGGATCAATTTAGATTGTCATAGAAAATTCCAGATATTTTCTTCGACTAAATCTCCTAATTAGTTGTGCCCTCTGCTTAGGTGGCAAAGATTCCTGCTAAACAACAATATTATCCTAAAGCATATCATTATCATACAGTGAAATTCTTCCTAATGCGTTTGCCTTTGCTTGCATCTGTGCTTCTACATCCATTGCTAATTTTTCTACATCTCTCTCAAAATTAGTTATCTCCTCCATGGAAAACATGAGCTCCACATCCTAACCAATTCAATCTAAATATCGATCATGTCATCCAAGTCAATCACTTAATGTGTCTCCTTTCCTTCCTACTTTTGGATCAACCTATAGTGTTGTTTTGTGTGAATGACCTTAGATGTGCTCCGATTGTGTTCACACCCAGAAACAAGACTATCACAATAACTGAACACTGAAAGACCGTGCCAACAATATCTCCTATCAAGAATATGCAAGGGACTCGCTGTTCTGCTCACAAACTTGTACCCTTACAGTGAAGATCTTCTCTTGATAGGTCAACATATTCGTTGATGCATTGCCAATTTCCACTTATAAACTTAACTGAAAATATGACTGAGCCTATACAACTTCGAAGAAAAGCTACGGGCTTCAACGAACACTAAAGCTGAAAACTAACTTCCAAACCCCTATGCATCTATATGTTTGAAAATCTGAATTAGATTTACTGTGAAATGAGGCCCTACTGAACTTTACACGCCTGCCAAAACATATGCCTTTTGTAGAATTACTAATTATGATTCACTGAAATCAGGCACTCCTTTTCTAATAAATGATGAAAAGCTTCATTGAAAAAGTCATTAAGATTGTTGAACTTTGCTGCTATGTGCTGACTTGTCTAAAGTTGCATCGTTGCAACTCTATCCGGCCAACGCAAAATAGAATGTTACTCGCTGAGTATCCTATCCTCTCTTGTGTAAGGAAGCCTAATGCTGTTTTTAATTGATCAAAGGGGACAACCTCAAGGTTCAAAATGTCAGTTCTTGACTGCGGGATAACTCAACGGTCGATTTGTTATGCTAGGAGCACAAGGGACCTTATGTTTTGCAACAAGCTGGTCTGCTGCAATTCTCAGACTGCGAAATAAAAAGCAAAGGGGAAGGGATAGGAGACCTAAAACTAACAAGACTGGTATGTGGGTAGATGGACTGGTATGTGGGTAGATGGATTCAACATAACCAATCCCTGCTTGGCCAGAATAGCTCACAACCTTGCAGGAACGGTGCAATCTTCAAGGGGACTTGGAATATTTTCAGACTACAGGAGCATGGCTAAGCACCCAATTCCGACGCAGCTCAGACGGACACCTGCAATTGAACTAAGCACGATTCAGAGGCTCAGGTTAACCATAAAAAAGGATACACAATTAGTATATCCTCAATGGTATGAGCCTGAATCCATCAAATACCTGCTCACCCAAAACAAAAAGATCTATCTAAAATACTAAAAGAAACCATGCAAACAGAAGAAAACAAAGACAATAAATACCATATTTCAATGTTCATATATTTGCTTCAGCTGCCATTGCAACAATTTCTGCAACATCTCTATGCTACTGCTAAAATCTAACCTTCTACAATCTAGCCTATTCTAACCGAAATCTAACAACCTAACTGCCTAAAAATCTAACAAAAATCTCTAACCTTTTACAAAAGAAAGGCCCCTACCTTTTATAGATTTTACAAACTGAACCAGAGGCTAGAATCGACTGCATCCAAGGGCCCTGATCTGCCCTCTAGAAGCTGGCAGCTTTAACCCATGCCCACTCAATTCTTAGTTATCTCTTCAACCACTATCTCAACTACCTATCACTATTTGGCATTAATTTGGGTCTATCCGATAGTTGGAAATAATTGTCCACAACCGACCTGTTTCCCCATTGTTTCAAAATATCTTGAGTGGGGCCCACAGATAGTTTTACATTAAAGCAATTTCAGTCTCTCAAACTGAATTTCTGGAATTTCTTCCAGTGGTGTATCCTTCTGGGAATGCACATACTTGTTGCATTCTGTGTTCTTTATCTTCAATCGCGTTGGTGGATTTCAACTTGCTATCTAGGTGGTTCAGCAACACGCTTCCCAATGCTTAGTTCCGATCTCGCCCTTTGCATCTTCTTCTCCAACTTTAATCGCGATCAAGGCTCCTTGACGTTTTAGGCTTTCCCTTGGTTCCTTCCAACGATGCCTGCGACCTGCGAACAATCAATTTTAACTTGCATTAATCATTTGAAAAATTAACTAAATTAATTTGACAAATATTAAATTTTATTTACTGATGTCGGGCCTCTCACAATGAATTTTGGGCATTAGACACCTTTTGTGAGATTTCATTCTAAGTTTAAAATGCCTTTACTCAAACTTTTTGCGAGACGTTTTGGCCTTTATACTCCATTTGTCGTGCTTTAAATTTTTTTTTTTTGCGAAGTAGCTAAAATGTGAGATTCTTTTACGTTGAAAATGCTCCAATTGTGACTTGTTTGATTCCTTAGAAAATAAGAGAAAAGGCCGAATTTTATATCAGATGCCCCTCTTATGTTGGTAGAATCGGCCTCATGAGACATTTTCGGTTCATGATTATGGGGTTTCTTTTGAATCACTAATGACACATGGGTTGATGTAGACTGAATTGAAACTACATAGTTGCATCCTGAAATAATATTACATAATTTGATGCATTGCAGTTATACAACTTGTTTATAAAATATTACAATTAAGAGCTCAGTGGGAGGGGAGTTGTAGAGTGTGAGAATTTGCCAAGATCTAGAGGCAATGGAAAGCACAAATAAGAGAGACAAAATGTATGATAGGAATAAACTGTATTCTATCAAGATGCAAAATATGATCAACTGGATCATTACAAGATGTTCAATGATTGTTCGTACAAACAATGTAGATGAGCCTGCTTATATAGGCAAGGCTTATGGATATGTGAGCACACAAACATGACATGTGGCTCAATAAGAAACAAGGGTAGGTAGGAAATAGGTGTGGGTAGGTAGGAGAAACAATATAATATTCCACATGAGGTGGAATGTAACAACAAGATAAGATCAACACCATAAAAGGTGGAAATTCTCCTACACACACTATCCCAATGTGGCACAAACACCCAAGTGTCTCATACCCAAACTACTATTAAATGCATGTACCTAAGTAAACTTAAGTAAAGTGTAATAATATCCATGATGAATAATTATTTACACCAACATAGAGAAAAACATATCTTGAGCATTATACTTTGCTTATGCATCCATTTTCCTTGTTATCTGTGCCAAGTTCTATCACATCATTAAATTATCTTTTGCTTCTTTAGCAACACCAATTCAGTGCTAGACATATACCTATTGAATATCAGCAGTTGTTTAAATGGATTCTTGGTTACTGTGAGACATGGTTTTGAGTCTCTTGATCGCTATTCTTATAATCTAACAAAAAATATTTTCTTACATAGCTTACTGTTCAATCTGTTCTTTCGCAACATTCTGCTGGGATTTTGGTATAGATTAATATTGCAAATAATTCTTGGTTGCTGACTTAATATTCAGCATCAGCTAATGTCCAAGATCTTGTATCTCATTATATAATGCTTTTTTACCATCTATTGCGATCCATGATATATCTTGACTATTATATGTGATCACTGTGGACTGTTAAGCAACAGATCACTTAAAAATATTTGACCAGAACTTCTAACATATTTTGAGATTACCTTATATTGGGTTCATGTAATGGCTTATGCAAACCATACATAGTGATTTTTCTTTTTATCTTTGTTGACCCAACTTTTGCAGTTATTGGTCTGTCAGATATGTTATAGACTTAACAAATTAACTGCAACTATAGTTACTAAATAAATTTGTTATGTTGCTATCTAGGCAGTGCGTTATTTGATGAGATTTCAAACTGAGTACACTTGCAAATTGCTGAATATTGCCCGCCACCAAGCATTTGGAATGAAGGCTGCAAAAATTGTTCTGCAGACACTACCTCCTGAATGGCCAAAGGTCTGTTTCTCTCTTTACTAAACATGAATTATCTTGCACTCTTTCTTTCCCAAGGTACACATGCAAATATGCTTTGTGAGTTGTAAGATACATACACACTTGCAGTTTAAAATGCAGTGCACATGTGTGCAATGCCTTGTAATCATCTTGGAGGGGGAAGAAAACCAGAATACTGGGCAAGAAGAGGATGGGGGAACTAGGTTTAGTTTCAATTTCAAGATTGATATTTGTCTTCTCTGATTCTTGTATATTAAAATGACCAGTTTTACTACACCATCCTTAGAGTTACTTGGGTAGGTTTATTCTTGTCTACAGCTCAATATATTTCAGAAGGAACCTCTTATTTGGTTGTCCTGAAGTGGCTATTTCTATTGCTTTGGAGCCAGTATTCAAGTGAAAAATTTTAGTATTTCATTCATCATCTGTTTACTGGAGTGCTTGCATTAGGTTATGATACTGAAACATTAAGTTTTAATATTTATCGTACAGGTGGCTATTACAAAATATGAATCAGAGATTGAACATTATGTCTGGGCTAATCACAGGCCCTGGGCTCCAAGACCTCTTTTGAGCATACATGTTAGACTTGGGGACAAAGCAGCAGAAATGGAGATATTTGGATTTCAAAGCTACATGAATCTTGCCAAACAAATCCAAAAACGTTTTCCTGATGTCAAAAATATTTGGCTGTCAACAGAGATGCAGGTAATATACAATTAAATATTTTCTAGAGTCTTGTTTATTATCAAGGCTATCCACAATTTTGTTCATGGATTTGATTTGATGAAGGAGCTCAATGTCTTGAAATTCTTATAGAACGATTTAAAGACATTAAATTTACACAGTTCATAATATTGGATATTGAATGTTTCTGGATGGAAAAATGTTTACACAGTTAAAGTCTATACTATCCAAGATGTATTTGCCAATTGAATTACGGATATTGAATTTGGTTGATGATTAATTTCTAATCATTTCTAATGAGGTGTTGAATTCTAATTTTCTTTTCAGTGTGGATGCCCCCCTTTAGCACTAACAATCTGTCTATGTTGTTACTTTGATCTCATCAGTAGAACAAATAGAAAACCAGAAAATGTCTAAAGAACAATCTGGGATTCCTCCCATGTTTGCCATTCAAAGGCCATGTTTGGAGGTTCCATCAAAATTTAATCTGATCCAATTACTTGGACGAGTACATCTGGTCTTTGGGTGTATTGTGAGTAAGCTGCTTGTGATTATCCCGATTGTCTAGCAATAATGAAGTTGTGAATGTCTTATGAGGATAAGTGCCTCCTCTTCTTGTTAATGAGAGTATAGGTCATGGCCATGATTTGGTTTTCAATGACTCTAACGAGAGTCTCTTTGGATTTATTGTCAAATATTTGAGAGTTGTCTCTTTCCATATGTACAAGATCTACTTGGTTTGATTTTATGGATGTATTTTAGGATTGGCATGTGGCCATTATATTTGCACAAATTTTTGATTCTTCTTCTGAATGAGTTAAGCAGGATTTAGTTTGACCTGAAACATGGATGCACAATGTGTCTAAACATGCTGGGCTGTCTGGCACCCAACGAAAAGATATTTTACAGTTTCCTCCTTTTGGAGGCAATTCAAGCAAATAGTTGTTCCACTATGCTCCCCCTTTTTGGGTAGGCCTCGTGTTAGTATCTTTTTGTCAAGAGTTATCTAAAAAAACTAATTTCATCTAGATATGTTGCATGTGTGTCTCCATAGATTGTTGTTTTATTGGGGTGTAATTGGCCATGTATGTTGAGGTTGTACAGTCCCCAAAGGTAGTGTAGACCCATCTGAATCAGCCTTTGGATTATTAGATTTTAAGTTAAACTCGCTGTTGAGAAACAACTTTTGGATACACATTATCTAAACCTGAGAAAGAGAGACAATCCTCTACTTTGTTGATGTTCTATCTTAGAAAGTGGATTTGAAGCATTTTGAGTTCTATGTTAGTCAGCTCGGGTTACCCATTATAGCTGTCTTCCCAAAATTAATCAATCTTACTGTAAGAACCCCTATCTGTTTTGCGGATAAACCTTTCTTGCAAACTCTTATTTTAGCTCATTGACATTTCGTCAAACACTATGTATGCTAGTTATTAAGAGAAAAAATTCTTTCTATAGCATTAAGTTGGAATAAGAATAACAGTATCTTTAAAGCACAAACACATCATAAACTCAAATTGGAAATCACAGAGCTGATTATGGGAATTTTGTCAAACACTTGGCACATTTCTCATACAGTTGAAAGCATAGTTGGACTACTCGCCGAAAACTTGGCGAGTAGTTAAAAACTTGAGAGTTTTTCTTAAGGGCGAGTTTTTATGACTTTTACTTGCCCAAAAGTGAGTTTTTGCCAAAAACTCGGTGAGTCCGTGTTAAAAACCCGGCCGCTTGTGCATAAAGGGGAAAACCAGCAGAATAGAGTTTTATTTCATCATTTTGTGTCTTGTATTTTGCTGTGAAGGGGGAAAACACACTCCAACACACTTGCAAAATGATTTCCATCGATTCTTGCCAATTCCAAGCGGATTTCAAGCGGATTTGAGGTGGTTTTTGAAGAAAAATCAGATTGCTTGGAAGGTTTTTTGATTTCTTTTTTATGTTTTTCTCAAACATTTTATTTATTTTTTGTTGCATCTAGATGAATAGAAAGTCATTCATAAGTAGTCAAAACTTGAATTTTTAATTATTTTTGATTCTAGTCTCTCATTATTGATTTGTAACTTCATCAATTAATCTTTTTGTAATTTGTATTTTTCAATTGTAGGTGTCTGAGCCCTTGGTTAGATTTCTGCACTTGGTAGATGGAGATCAAACCCCAATGGGGTATATTTATGAGGCCATGGATAGGGCCAAGGAATCTATAAAAAATTACTACAAGGGGGATATACTCAAATTTGATCCCATTTGGGAAATTATTGATAAGAGGTGGGACAATCAGCTCCACCAACCCATTCATGCAGCGGGGTACTTCCTCAACCCCTATTTTAAGTTCGGGGATTCTTACTCAGATCCTTATGGAGAGGTCATAGAGGGCCCCATTACATGCATTTAGAGGATGATACTCGAGGTTGAGGTGAGAGACCTCGTTGTGGCTGAACTCCAAAATTATGAGGAAGCAAGGGGTAAGCTATTCTCTTTAGAGCTAGCAAGGAGAGGAAGAACCACTCAAACCTCAGGCATAACATTTGCCATTTGGATTTTGGGGTCTAAAGTAATTGATAAATTGATAAAATATGTTTTTCGCTTTTCCCTTTGCTTTCTAACTTTTCATTATTTTATTTTGTAGATGCTTGGTGGCAAAGTTGGGGTGGAAATACCCCAAATCTCAAAAAATTTGCCCTCAGATTCTTATGTCAACCTTGTAGTTCATCCAATTGTGAGCGCAATTGGAGCTTGTTTGAGGCCATCCACATGAAGAAGAGGAGCAAGTTAGCTCAAAAATGCCTCAATGACCTTGTCTTTGTGCAATGTAATCTTCGGTTGCGCATAAGGAAGGTAGAGGAAGCAGCAGTTGGTCTAATTGATATGGATGATATAGATCCTTACAGTGATTGGACATCATAGGAGCAGCCTCCATTGTTTACGCCAATGATTTGGAGAGGCAGGCTATGGAGGAGGGGTGTGGATTCGATTTCACACTAGATGACATTGAGGAGGATGAGGAGTCATTGCCAGTGCTAGGAGAAGCTAGAGGCAGAGCTACATCCAGGATGGAGGATGAGCCACAGCCTAAGTCAGACATATTGAGTGAGGAGGCATAGTCACGCCCATTGCAGACTTCTACGACTAGACCCTCTAGTTCTACCTGTCCCTTAGTTTTTACTAGAGTTGGGAAGAGGAAGATGTAATTGTAATGATGTATTTACTTTTAGTTTTACAAAAACTATTTACTTTTTTGCTTCCAGCGATTAACATTCCTCATGAAGATGCGATTTTGTACCCACTTTGCATTTAAATATATCTAGACTCGACTTGTTTCTTTTGTGTTCTCATTTATCGATTCATTGGATGCATCTTCTCATTAAATTTTACAAAAAAATTGCATTTCTAATTAAATTTAAGCAATTTTTTAAGTTCCCGAGTTTTTTGCCAAGTACCGATCAAGTTTTTCCCAAGTTTTTTTTTCAGGCATTGGCGAGTAGTTCAACTATGGTTGAAAGTGTATACAATGAACAACAGAGGTTGCTGTTCTATTAATCTGGAAGTATATAGAATGAAGAAAAATCAGATTTCTAATGTCTTGCTGGCTGATACAGAATGTGCCATTGTAAATCTTCAGTAAATATGGTCAATGAAACAACTCTCTTCCAGTATGAATTAATAATTTCTGACCTTAATCATATAACACAAGTTGGAGGGATCCAGGCAGTCATCACATTAAAGAAGCAACTATTACAAAGATGAATGGTCTTCACCTCCTTATTAAAATATTGTTGACTTCCTATGTGGAAGGCGATTGAGGAATGGCCCTCATGACTTATTCTTAACTGCTGAAACTAGCAAACGAGTTGACTTCCTACACCAGTGCTTGACTCCACATAGTATGCCACTGCTCCCTTTGTCCTCTCTCATTGGCTGATGAAAAGAAGTACGACTAGTCAATAACTGAAATGTCACCTCATAAGTCCCTTCAACAATAAACAAAGCCAATGTCCCTCTTCCTTTTTCCCAGGTTGCAAAAGTAGGCAATGATTGTTGGGATTAAAATGCCAATTCCTCAATTCATATCTTGAGATGTTTAAAGGCTGCCAAAATTCCTTTTTGACCAGAAAAAGACTTCAAAATGGCTAGCACAAACTCTCCCTCCAGCTATGCCATCATGCTATCAAAACTTCTACAACTTCATGCTTCATGTTAAGCATCGATTCGACTTATTTATAAATATCTCCTCTTAGTACCCCCCCCCCCACCTCCCCACCACCACCACCACCACCACCACTCTGCTGGATGGTTTTTATAAGCAAAATAGAGGACTTTTTATAGGGTCTCTTCAAGCTTTGTCTTATTTTCTAGATATGCACAACACCCTTCTACACAAGTCAATTCTTTTTTGTTAAAAGTTCTTGAAGATCATTGCAATGTTTGGCTTCTTATTTTAGGACCCATGATTCCCCTTTCAAGCAAACTACAATTCTTTAATTGATGAGTATATATCTTTTTGATATTGAAAGCTGAATTTAAATTTGTATGTTATGTTTCCAAATTTGAAATTTGTAATGGTTTTGTTTAGCATATGTATTGGTATATGACAAACTAAATTCTATTTTTTAGCTACATATACATACATACATGCATATTACATATATATATGTGTGTGTGTATAGATATATATACATATACATACATACATACATTATATATGTGTGTATATATAAATATATCTTATTTTTGTATGAACGTACTGAAAACGTATCCAACCCCCAATAAAAAAATTTGTCGTACCGGTGTTTCGTAGCCACGTACTTGTCCCCGTTCCCGTACCCGATTCGGCAACTTAGGAATTTAGTGATTCCCTTTATGTTTCAATTTCCAAACTTCCAAACAAATTTTTGGTACTTTGTTGAAATCTTTATTTTCTTTCAAATCCCAAAGATTTCTCTTTCGTTCAGCTACTGCAAATATTAATGAGACTGGAAATATATATAAATCTCTATTCCACATTAATTGATATCAACCTAGATATTTCAACACATTCTATGATCCTGGATGAACCATGTGATTGACTTTCAGGTTTACGACCCATTGAAAGAAATTTGGCTGTGGGCTCAAATCTCCACAGATAAATTAACTAACTTTGGAATTGATTTCCTTCTTCTCCTCAGCCTCCTTTTATACTCCCAACGGAGATTTCTGAAACTTATATCATAAATCCGCTTTTCAAATAATAAATCTTTCAACTCCTTAAAGTGACTTATATAATAATATTGTTTAACTTTTATTTTTGGTCACAGGTTAGTTAACTTGTAAAATATTCAACTTAAAAATAGTAATTATTAAATTATTTTCTTTCCATTAAGCCTGGCCGAAAAAATCTGCCAAGTAAGCCAGTGCTGAAGTTATTTAATATCTATGATAGGCATGCCCTTCAATGGTGGGGATGTTTCCTTTCGAAGTAGTCATCTTAGGATCTCAAGATTGTATTTGTGATGGTATATATAACACCAGCAAGTTTGTGTGTTTTTGAGGAGCATCCAATGTCATTTTATAGGAGCTTGGTTAAAAAATCCCTGAATCCTTGACATTTAGTCCCTTCCCACCTTTTAGGATTTGTGAACAG
Organism: Cryptomeria japonica; assembly: GCF_030272615.1. Classification (NCBI taxonomy): domain Eukaryota; kingdom Viridiplantae; phylum Streptophyta; class Pinopsida; order Cupressales; family Cupressaceae; genus Cryptomeria; species Cryptomeria japonica. The sequence continues at coordinate 337,845,583 of NC_081412.1, forward strand.
GCTCCAAGGTAAAAGAGAGTACCTAAATTTTATGTTTTTTCCCCACCACAAGGAATTCCATTGCATTCTTAGATGTGAGATATGGAGGGGCCTGCTTTTGATGTATGAAGAGCTCTTGTGATCACATGATCACCTTTCTAAAAAGAAACCTACAAGTCAAAGATCAAATCACCATTAGTTGTTGATGGGCTAGATTTGACACATGCGAAAACCTTGTGTAAGGTGGGTCCCATGATTTGATTATGTGTTGTTTGGATGGTGAGGTTACATAGAGAAAACAAGGACCAAATGTCTAATTGAATGATCAAAAGGAAAGTAAGTTTCCTTTGGTTGGCTAATCATTGATCTTCAAAAGGAACTGACCTCTTGGACCTAGACATACCCGATTGCCTGTGAATCTGTGATTCATTGGACTAGAGATATATACACCATCGTTCTTTGATCGATTAAGCTATTGTTGAACCTATACCCAACTCCACATTGCAAAGCTCAATCGAATGAACAAAGACATTTCAAACTCCAATAGGTATTTGCCAATATGAGTTTAATGCACCTATCATTAATGCACTTTTCCTATTAGGCTTAAGAAAGAAGGAAAGATCTTTCTTTGTCATTATCATTTGACTTGTACTCCAAAGTGAACAAACAAAGGTAGAGGAATTTTAGTGAACAAGTGAGTAAAATGGTTCTTAGTTTGGTGTTTGATTTCTCGTTGGGTTTGAATTTATTTTTGAAGGTAATCCATGAAAACATAGCCTTAGGAAAAAATGTTTTTAGAGAGTGTAAACCTACTACAAACCTTGACGAACTTGAAGATCCATGATATTTGGCAAGAAAGCTAAAAGGGCCTTAGGAAAAGAAAGAGGAAAACTGTTAGAAATGTTTCAAGCATACCAAAGTCAACAAACATGATGCAACACTTGGTGAATCAAGCAAGGATTTATTTTTTCATGCTTGTTCTACAAGTCATGCCAAAACCCTAGTTACTAACGTATGAGAATATGACTAGGGGAACGTGGTAGTGGTTGAATTGTTTTGAAGATAGGGTTAATAATTATGAAGGTAAAGTGATTTTGGACTTGAATATTTCAAGTTTCAATAGTATAGAAGGCTTTCAATCCATGTAGTGAACATGTTGAACTTTTCAATAATTGAGTGACACATCCTTAAGGAAAAGTATTACATGCACAAGTCCATTTACTATGTTTCAATTGTACCAAAAAATTTATACCCTATTCAATTTTATGCTATCTTTGTCTTTTCATCAAAATCATTAGTCATGTTTCAAAATCATTATGATTCTTTTGGCTCTCATTATCTTGATGATAGATCATGGAGTGTGATCCAAAATGTTGATACAAAAATCTCACACAATTTAATCCAGAAATAGCTATCTATTTATCATTGATTGTTCATCTAGGCTTTTGTCCTTTAGTTCTATATTATGTGTAGCTAAAATAGAGAGAGCTTTCAAATGGTAGGCATAGAATGAAGCTCAATTAATGATGAAAGGATGAAGACATTTCAATTTTAAAAAAGGTTGTAATTGCATTGCTTAGTGCACATAGTAGAAGACAAGATTTTCTATAAGTCAAAGCCTACTTTGGTAGTAGAGTGTGTTAATGTGTGTTTTATGCACATACGAACACAAAATAAAATACCAAAGTATTTTACCCTCTCTTGAACAAAATCACCCCAGATGCTAAATATTTGATCAACTGAGACAATTCCAAGGTTTCTATGGTCAGTTCTTGACATGTGGGTAACTCAATTGCTTGATGTGATATTGCTGTTTTCACTTGGGGACTTACGTAATTGTTCAATTTGGGTATCTTTCTTATCATGAATGTGGAATAGGCTATGCCGATGACTTAAAGATTTTGCAATGAAGCTCCTGATCTAATCTAACAAGGATTTCTAAAAAAGGACAAAAGGAAGAGAAGTTAGTTATTGTTACTAACTTAGCAGTGTGCATAAGATATATTTGTTGAGCAGATATTGGAAACTTCGAATGCAATTCATAGCTTTTATAATGCTAGTTAAACTTGTGGTAGTCATGTGGACGTACTTTCTTGGTGCCTGCAAATTATATATGAATACAAGGTGAGAAAAATGGCACCCACAAGTATATGTTTGCACAAAATTGAAGAAGAATTGGCTTGGTGAATAGAGGCATAGACAAAGCATACAAATTCTTTAATGAACAACCTCAAATAGATGTGATGGACGTGGAGGATATGAACAAAAAGGATTCGTTGAAAAGGCTTTATAAACTTTCTAGCAAATGCAACTTTTAGGCACAAAACCAAAATTTTCAACCTTTGCCATCATCCTTTGCGGCCACACAAGAATGAAAGCCTTGGAATAGGTTACGAACATCCATTAAAGTTGGATATGGTCTTATGTGTCTAGGAGATGCACAAAATTGACTTATTGAATGGGCTTTAGAAACTTTCAAGCAAATGCAATTTGCAGGTGTAATGTCAAACTATGTATCCTTTCCTAGCATCTCATCTACCCACACCAAAATAGAAGTTAAGGACAGCGCATAAATCTACATCAACACAAAACAATTTCTCTTATTGACATGTGTGCAAAATGGGAAGCATAGAGAAGCTGCATGAACTATTTGTCAGAATGCCTCAAAGAGATGTCACCTCAAGGAGCAAAATGAAATGATTGCAGGATATGCATGTTATGGATCGGTTAAACACATTTTAGAATTTTTCAAACAAATGCAATTGCTAGGTGCAATCCAATTCAACAACCTCTACCAGCATTCGCATGGCTCATGATGGCTATGCTGAGGACACCCTAATCTATATTATTAAGATGCAAGTTAGTTGTGTGGTGGTTGTGTGGACGTGTTTTCTTTATGCCTTTAGATCATACATGAATGTAGGTTGAGTGTTTCAACTAGTAGTTTTATAAGTAGGATCTTAAAAATGCTTCAGTTTATGTTCTTCCTGTGAATATTCATGCAAAAGTGGGTGGGTGTAACGTGGTTCAGATAGTAAGGAGATCGATGAAAGATAAACGAATTAAAAAGATACTTGGATTTAGTTGTATTGGAGACCTTAAAATGTTACATGCTTTGTGTAGGAAACCGGTCACATCAACAGGTGCAGAGCACATGTGCAATGTTAGAGAAATTGGCTTGGCAAATGATGGCGGCAAGGTAGTTTCAGATTCAAGAAATTTACTTGTGGAAACAAAGGAGAAACAATTATTTATCTGCCAACATGGTGCAAAGCTAGCAATTGCATTTGGTTTGGACAATGTTCTTGCGAAGATCACTGGTGATGCTAATTGAAACATTTTGAAGAATAAGCTTGCACTATAATAATGTGCATTGTTGTGTACGGGAATACAAAGTTGAGATATTAGTATCAATGAAACAATTCCCTCACCTTAACTTGTGAACCACACATTTGCCAATTGAGATTAAAAGTTGACCCTATTGTTATATTGAACTGCTAACTAGTTGGTTGGTTATAGAAGATTAATGACTCAATGCTATGGTGTGGGAAAATGGATAGAGGTATGCATAAATGCATCAATTTGTGCTTGTGTACTTTTCCATGTCTAAAGATGGATGAAAGATATGCTTGTGGTTGTGAACAATCTTAATATTCAACAATGTTGTAAAGCTTGATTTAGATGAAGATAAGAAAAATGTGCTTCTTGTAGGTGATTCTTAATATTGGGTGATGACAAGCACTTGAGGATTTGAAAATCTAGTCTTCCTTGGGTTTTAAGTAGATCTGTTAATCTCATGATCATTCATTGTCATCTCTATCCCTCCATCCAACCACAAATTGACCTGTTATATAAAGTTGGATAATTAAATGCTTATTATCATATAAAGGAGAGGTTCCAACTTAATAAGAAGAAAAGGCTACATAGCACACTATAACAGGTTATCCTTTCAAGTTAATATTTCACCGAACAGATGATTTGTCATGTCTTGAGATGGCAAGGAAACAAGCTCATTTACAATAATTGATGAATTTGTAGAGGATGTATCAAGGTTGACAAAGTTAGGCTTTAGGGAATTGATGAGTATTGGTAATAATGAAACGGTTGACATGAATAAGAGGATGATAAGGTCCATAGTTCTGAGAACAAGTTGTTACCAATTCATCACATTCCTAGGCTAGGAGTGTGTGGTCAAAATTCTAACATTGTTTTGATAAAGGAAAATTTGGGTCAGGATCCAACTATGAGATTAAAGGAAGGCTTTAGAACCACATACTATTTGATTGAGGAACAAAATGGAAAGGAAAAGACTTACAGTATTGATGTTTTCATCTATGGATCGTCTAAGATGATTTACAAAGGCAATGTAATTGCTTCATTAGGGAAATTAAGATAGAATTACAATGTCCACGACAATGATGAAACTTCATCTCAGTCTCATACTATCTTCATAAAGTAAAGCAAGAGGGAGAGGGTTATAATGAACTCAATTTAACTCCTTATGTGAGAAGTATGTTAAAGGGGGAACTTGTGCATTTGTTCAGAACTTAATACGTTGGAGCAATGTACAAATATCTATCAAAACATAAAAAACTAGGATTTTTTTTTGTCATTTCAAAGCTTGTAAAAGGGAACGATAATCGGTTTCCATGGACGAGAAGAATGCTAAACATATACAATTGGAGTGCATGTCCTTGAAGACCAAGTTGTTCATGATCGCAAAAAGACACGATGCTCACCTTAATTGAAATAATGACTTGTTCTTTCATCCAAAGTTACAAATTTCAAATGCTCATTTTGTAAAAGTGTCTTATGTCACTTATTGTAACTAAAGTTAAGTTTGGATTTTATCTTTGTTAAAATTAGGTAAATCCTAACTTGCAAACAGGTAGTTATTCTAATGGTTCACTTAGGTAGATATCCTAAGTAACTATTTTATGAAGTTATCCTATGTGTTTATCCCAAGTAACTATCTTAAGTAACTATCCTAAGTCGTTATCTCAAGTGACTATCATAGGTGGCTATACTAAGTAGTTATGAGGTAGTTATATTGTGAGACCTATACATATAAGACTTTTATTATTGTAAGGTAGACTTTTCAGAGGGGGAAAACTCTGGACCAATTCATAGAGAAACTTTCTAATGACTTTTGGTTTGAAACTTTGTGCATAAAGGTTCTTGAGATTGTATAATTTCATGGAAATGATGAAGAATGCATTTGGCTCGTATGTTCTACATGTACTCTTTGAGTTATTATTACTAATTTTTTGTACTTCAAATTGGTGATATCTTTTGTATATGTGCAAATCATTTGTCATGTACTCAAAATACTTATAATTCATGCAATCGATGTAATGAAACACAATCAAGCTTTGGTATCTGGGCTAGATGTGCTAGAGTTACTCATCTGTAATGTCCCCTTATGTTATTGTTTAGAAAATTAGGGAACAACTGATTTGCAAATCAATTGCAAGAGACTTCTTTCTATAATTTCTCTAATAACATTTAAAAATAATGATAATTGGTACAATCTACGTTACTTGAGAACGTGTCCCTGGTTTTTTTTCCAAGCATCCCCATCCCGAGACGTCCCGATGATAGGGGACGTCCCCATAAATTCTGCATATAGACAATGAATTCTATAAGCAATTTGACATTAACTCTCAATCTAACACAAGATTGTCATAAAAACTCTGCTAGTTCTTATTGTTGGAATCAAGGAACATTGAGAGGGGAGGGAGGGGGGGGGTGAATCAGTGTTCTACCGGTTATCAGATTTTCTAATTTAACTTTAAACCATCGGAAGCATAAGCATGAAACTGAAATGCAAAAACTCAAAACAACCAACCACAAAATCATAACACCAAGATTTTTTATGTGGAAACCCAAATGGGAAAAACCATGGTGGGATTTGAACCCACAATATCATTCCACTATGGCTAGTAGCAAAACAATATTACATGAGGGGGAATGCACAAGCATTCAGGCACACTGCCTAGAGCTCACTGTACAATTACAACCTCGGAAGGCTCACTGCCTTACGGATCAATTACAGTGATGAAATACAATGAAAGAACTCCAAAGTAGCATCTAACAATGCTTGGATGAGTTTCGGTTAAGTGCCAAATCTCTGACCGTATCTGCTCTGCAACTCTGCTCTATTTCTTGTCTCAGTTAGCTACTGGATCAAGAATGCGCACGTGAAATTGCATTACAAAGGATTCTCGATCACCACTCGCTTGCATATCAATCATACCACATTAAAAAGATCTTCTGCACCGGTCTAATATATCCGCAATCACAAAATAATCATTTATCAAGTCGGCTTGATGATGTAACGTGTAGTCATGAATCGGCTTGACCGGATCACCAAAAACAAATGTGGATCACCAAATCGATGATAAAATGATGTCTCTATGTCGGTCCAATCATCCCATGCACGATTCATAACACTGCAATCACCAGAAAGCTTCTGGACCAAAACTGCTCTGTTCAATCTGAAATACCGGTTAACTGGCTACCGGTTGACATCTGCTTCCGGATATCAAGATCCGTGATTACCGGATGGGATTCTCAAGAAGAGTTGCCATCAATGACAACCCTAAACCAGTAATCAAGCATCGATATCCACCGGATGAGTGTCAATTGCCAACACTTATATGTTAAGGTTCTATAATGTATATGTGCATGTTTTATCCATGTTTTCATATGGATATTTTAAATCTCCATATATATTTTTTATTTTCCCAATTTTCATATAGCCGTACCATTTGCTGTTCCCTAGCCATCCCCAAAATTGGCAAAAAAAATCTCATCCCAGAATCGCATGCCCCCGTCCCCTGCCGTCCTCGTCCCTGTCACTCAGGGTAACATAGCTTGTAATATGATGATATAGAAACCAATATCACTTCTATCTCTAATTCAACACTTAGATATATGCAAGACGGTCTTGATCTATATATATGCACTTAGTACAATGCAATCAATGTTAAGTATGGATGGATTATCTCTGCTGTCTCTGTTATGATTGATGAGTGAAAGGATCATCGCTGATCTGCAATGGTGGAGTTTACTCCACTATCTCAGATTTAACAGTATAGGTTATGCTGCAAGTTTAGATGTTTCAATCTGTAGAAGTAAAGAGATATCTCTGCTCTTTCTGATGTGGCAAAATAAGATACATGCTACGAACCTCCTCCTTGATGATGGCAATAATGCTATGAAGTGTTGTGTCTGATATGTCAATAGTAATATGTTCATAAACTTCTATCACCTATAGCGGTTAAGGATGATTGCTGTCTTTGATTTATAATTGAGAAAATATGCAATACTCTTTGGTGCTATTTCTGATGTAATCTCTTGAAGTATGCAAGCGTTTATGCCAAAGGCAAAGTGCCTGAATGAGCAGATCCAAATAGGATACAAATAAGAAAACAAGACAAATTCGATGCCCATTTGGAACGATGTAAAAGACACTATGCATTTGAGGAGATGAGGAGTTGCATCCCTTCATTGTTTGGCAGATCAAACCCTTGACTTGGAATGGACATGTCCCCTACTGGTTTCATAATTGATTGTTATGATGTTAATCACACCTTTACAATGGATACCATTTGCCTATTCTAATCACACCCTTTGACAAATCAAATGTTCATTTGTTGTTAATTGCGGTTCTTCATGATTGTTTAATGGTGTCTCTTCATTAACTGATGATTGCTTGCAATGAGAGTTGCTTGGTTAATGCAACCCTTTGTGAATAACTAACCAATGCAATGGTTAGTTAATCGTTATTGGTCTATTCACACTTCTTCCAATATTATTCTTGGTATAATTGATATTCTTTCAGTTTCTTTAGAGCGTTAATTGAAGAATGGATATTAGATATGTTATCTTGTTGAATCTTCTTTCAATCGATACTTATTGTTGATCAGTTTAGATGATGCTGTAATTAATATGATCATATACTTGACTCCAAGGATTTGTCTACTTCTCCTTATCCATCGATATGCAATCTTGAGACAATCAATTAATGGGAATGGATGCTATATTGGTGATGTTGATCGAGATGGTACTGCTATTGGAATATGTCACTCATTATCGTCATTGTCTTCCCCCTTATGGATTGATGTAAGAGTTCTTTATTATGATCAACTCTTCAACATGTAACGTAGTAGATTGTATGCCTTTATATCTTGATCATAGAAATGGTTGGGTAGCACATCAACTTCTTGTTTTCTCTACTTTATCTTGTTTTCTATGTTTCAATTAGGATCTGGCAGGAAAATCATGAAGTCTTATGGAATAAGACAATTTTCCCCATAATGTCTTTGTGCTACCATCTTTACAATTATCTATTTGAACTTTGTAAATACTATGTACAATATTGTTTTTTCCTACTACTAGCTACTTGTTTTCAATGCTGCCACCATTGAACATGTGATTGTTTATAACATTAGGTTAAAGATGGGGACATGATAGTTTCCCCTTCTTGGAGATGCTTGCCCACAAGCATTTTAAAATTAGTGATTCCGGGATTGCAAACTTGGTAGTGCCATCTATGCAAAATAGAGTCTTGTTGAGTAGTCTTCTGAAAAGTATCAAGAGTTGGAATATTCCCATGCTGCACACGCTCTTTAGAAGAATGTCTTTGGATGACTTATAGCCCTTTACTATATTTATGATCAATTTTTTGTTTTTTAAGAACTAGTTTAATATGAAAATGGAGCAAGGTAGGATTAGGGCCAAGATCCACTCTTAGATAAACTTTGGAATACAAAGCCACCAAGGATGTGATTGAACTTGTCTAACTCTTGTCAAAGAGAGTCAAATGATGTCTTAGGGCTTCTATTCCTTTGCTGCTTTGGAAAGTGTATCGATTTGAGATGATATCAAGCTAGGATCTAGGTACATGTAAATGAAGAATTAAAAGATGATAGCAGATTGATATATAGATAGAAACGTAGCAACAAGTACAAAATGGGATTGAGAACATAGAGGTGCACCTGCAATGGCAATTTGGGGCTGAATTCAGTGGACCGATGCACTCAAAGCGTTTTGGTCCTTTAACCTGTTCACACAAAGTTAAGTGGAGCTTCTTGAGACAATGCACTTTTCCTTGTTCAAATTTTGTGCAAACTTTGGGGGATCAGGACACCCAAAGCGCCTTGGTCCTAAACGAGGTCGCTCCAAAATGCCCTGCTCTAGGTTTTTCTATTTCTACTTCTGGATAAGGACATGTGTCAGTCTGTTGATTATCCTCAGTTCTTCTTTTCTCCACTGAAAACCTGTAGCGGCACTTGCAAGATAGAAAGAGGGTATGGTGGTGGCTATATAGAGGTTTGCCTTGGTCAACCCCCCGTTTTGGTGATTTCTACTACCATGAATAGATGGTATTGAAATTTGAATAATGTATGTTCTTGAATCTTAAGTGTGTCTAAGATTGTTATGAGCTAAAGTATATGAATGCAAACTAGAGTCTACTGAAGTGTGTTAGAGAAAAACCTTAAAAGGATATTGATTGAATGAACTAATGCATAAATGACTTGAATGATAAAACATTAGATCTGAAGTTTAATTGCAGAAATATGAGAACAACATGAAATCATACCCAATCCTTAGGAAAATGTACAAGCCAATCATCAGTCGGTAATTCCCTATTATCCTTCAATATCTCTTGAAGTGTCCATGGTTGATGAATGTTGTTGAAGATTTGATGATGAATATGTTGTAGATTTGGAATTCCTTTAAAAGCTGTATCTTCACTTCATGAGGATATCTCCAATTTTGCATCAATATTTTATATGCTTGCTAGATTCTAGGTTTGGTTGATAAATAGATGGCCTAGATTTGTTATTTTTTTGCACCGAGTTAGATTTGAATAGGATAGGACTGTGGCCTTGCGTGTCCTGGTTTTGACATTTTCAGCTCGAGTTTTTAGGAATGCAAGATAATAGGGTTCTAATGCCAAAATTAAGTTTGTGGGACAATATATGATGTTTAGGTAAGGGAAACATGTCTTGAGATTTAAAATAGGGTAGGATCTATGATAAATCGGGGAGGTTTAAAGATAAAGAGCACACCTAAAATTAAGGGCCCAAATCAGAGTGTGATGAGGCTAGAATCAAGAAAGGACTCATATTTGAATTAATTATTAATTAAGTGCATATGAGAGTTCTATAATGCATAGCATGATGAGACATACTAAAACAAGTGCTAACAAAGTGTGGAATTGGACACCCTAATTAAAGGTGTACAATTTACGATGCTACACAACCTTTGAACTTCAACTGATTTCTGGTTTCCAAATCATTCTTATGCGGGTACCATCATGTTGATGTTGTGCCACTCTGATTTCAGTAATCTGATTCTCATCCCAAAACTGTAATTGTCTCTTTGGGAATCTTTTGGAGTGCTTGTTGTCTATCTTCCAACCAAAATAGATGTCTTGGTTCAGCCACAGGAACAAAATCTTGATACATTTCCCTAAGAAATCAAGGGGAAAATCCCAGTTGTTCCGACTTGTCACAATTATGGATGACCTAGAGTGTTGGTAGGAATCACTGTACATTGTGATGGAGGTGAAATCTGAATGGTACTTATAGGATCTTTGGTTGTTAACCTCCATGAGTTTAAACGTGGTTCAATAACCATTTGACCATCACTTGGAAAACAATGGTAGTGATAACTATTTGGCTTAAGGTGTAGATAGGAGATGTTGCTTCTCCTCTCTGTCAAACTCAAACTTTCAATATTTGATCTTCGACTAAGGGCAGGAATTCTGATCTGAACTGTACTTTCTTGGAGTTTGATTGGAGAATATTTAGTGATAGCATTGCTGGGGTTTGTCTTACTCCCAACTTGTTTCCATATATTACTGATAGGAATTTCACCGGGGTCCCAAGTTTTGTGTTCATCTTCAATTTTATATGAATGCAAAATAGCTTCTTCATTCCATTCAAAAAGTGGGTTGGCATAACTTTTATCCACTTCAATTTTAAACAAGGGATTGTTAGTACGCTGAAACTTATCCTTGTTCACTGCCCTTGGTATCTCATCTCTCCATACCTCCACATTTCTTTGTTTACCTTACAGAGATTAGATCGGGCACATGATGTAACTTCTGATTCACCACTATTAGAAATGCTATTCTTATCCTCAATCACTGGTTTGTTAGGGACTACCATGTGCTCTTCAAGAGGGGAAAGTGAACCTTGGGTGATATCCTCACCATTAAGCAGTTACACAAAGTCTGAATTATGATCCCTAGATACCATGTCATCTTTAATCCATGATCCTTGAGATGGTGTAGGACTAATCTTACAATCCTTTTGTATCCATTTACTTCCCTTATTTGTGATAGTAGAGACACATGAAGAATCAACTGCTTCTATCCCTTTAGAGGTGTTGAAAACTATTTCTTCCTTTCGTGTAACAATCTTCAAGGCTTCTAATGACACTTGTTGATATTTTTGGATTGATGAGTGTGTGTGTAAAACTCTTGATGCAATTTTTGGATCACAATCATTCATCTTCTGTTTATTTAAGTGTTCAAGCTTTCCACTTCTTCTCCTTGGGTCAAGGTGATGATCTCTATCTCTTTTAGGCAAGCACTTTATCCTTAGATCTACTTAGTTGCTTAGAGGCATATCATTTTGTAGTACTCCATTAATCCAATCTTGTCAAAATTGATTATGTAGATCCACCAACGTGGGTTCATTGTCTTTTCTATGTTCCTTTTTAGATGGGAATGTTGTTATTGGCCTCGGACTTCCTCTAGGTATATGCCTATTTGGAGTTCAATTGTTGCTGGATTGACCAACACTACTACTATTGTTGTTCATGGTTTGTGCTAGTATTCCCAACAATATAGCCAATTTTTCTTGAGTGTTCCTTTGTTCTTCCATGAATCAATTCATGTGTTTGTTAAAGTATCTAATTTCCCCCATGCATGCCTTCTTGTTTACTATTCTTTGAAGAAGTTTCTGTTGTCACCTTTTCTCTTTTTCACTCTTTGGATAATTTGTTTCAATTCCAACACTAGTTCCTCCAACGTTTTCATCCTTTACTAATCTGAAACGTTTCCCCACAGTCTAGCAAGTTCATTAGCTCTGATACCACTTGTAATGTCTCCTTCTGTAATTGTTTAGGAAATTAGGGGACAACTGATTTGCAAATCAATTGCAAGAGACTTCTTTCTATCAATTCTCTAATAACACTTAAAAATAATGATAATTGATACTATTCAATGCAAGAACAATAGATTTGATTCACAATGATTACCACTTGTAATACGATGATACAAAAACCAATATCATTGCTATCTCTAATTCAACACTTAGATATGTGCAAGATGATCTTGACCTATATATATATTCACTTAGTACAATGCAATCAATATTAAGTATGGATGGATTATCTCTGCCGTCTCTGATATATTGATGATAATTGTGCAAGAATGATCTCTGATCTGCAATGGTGGAGTTTACTCTGCTGTCTCAGATTTAAGAGTATAGGTTATGCTGCAAGTTTAGATGTTTCAATCTGCAGAAGTAAAGAGGGATCTCTGCTCTTTCTGATGTGGCAATATAAGATATATGTTTCAAACCTCCTTCTTGATGATAGTGATAATGCTATGAAGTGCTGTGTCTGATATGTCAATAATAATATGCTGATAAACTTCCCTTATCACCTATAGCAATAGAGGATGATTGCTGTCTCTGATTTATACTTGAGAAAATATGCAGTACTCTTTGGTGCTATATCTGATGTAATCTCTTGAATTATGCAAATGCTTATGCCAAAGGCAAAGTGCTCGAATGAGCTGATCCAAATAGGATACAAAGAAGAAAACAAGACAAATTCGATGCCCATTTTAAATGATGTAAACGACCCTTATATATGTGTTTGAGGAGATGAGGAGTTGTATCCCTTCATTGTTTGGCAGATCAAACTCTTGACTTGGAATGGACATGTCCCCTCCTAGTATCATAATTGATTGTTATGATGTTAATCGCACCTTTACAATGGATACTGTTTGCCTGTTCTAATCACATGCTTTGACAAATCGAATGTTCATTTGTTGTTAATCGTGGTTCTTCATGATTGCTTAATTGTGGCTCTTCACTAACCCATGATTGTTAGTAATTGGAGTTGCATACAATCATTTGTGAATAACTAACCAATGGAATGGTTAGTTAATAGATATTAGTCTATTCACACTTCGTCTAGTATTATTCTTTGTATAAATGATATTCTTTCTGTTTCTTTACAGCATTAATCGAAGAATGGATATTAGATATGTTTATCTTGCTGAAACTCCCTTCAATTGATACTTATTGTTGATCGGTTTAGATGATGCTTTAATTGGTATGATCATATACTTGACTTCATGGATTTGTCAACTTCTCCTTATCCATTGATATGCAATCATGAGACAATCGTTTAATGGGAATGGATGCTATATTGGTGATGTTGATCGGGATGGTACTAGTATTGGAATATGTCACACATTATCTTCATCGTCTTTCTCCTAATGGATCGATGTAAAAGTTATTTATTATGATCACCTCCTCAACATGTAACTCAGTAGATTGTATTGCTTTATATCTTGATCATAGAAATGGGTGGATAACATATCAACTTCTTGTTTTCACTACTATATCTTATTCTCTATGTTTCACTTGGGGCTTGACAGGAAAATTGTGAAGTCTTATGGAATAAGACGATTTTCCCCATAATGTCTTAATGCTACCATCTTTACAATTATCTATTTAAACTTCTTAAATACTATTTACAATATTGTTATTTCCTACTACTAGCTACTTGAAGATGTTTCTCAAGGCTGCCACCCTTGAAAATGTGATTGTTTATTACTTCCTAAGTTCTTAACATTAGGTTAAAGATGGGGACATCACACCATCTCTTCGTATTTTGAGGTCCATCACCCTTCATCATCATTGCACATCAAATCTTCTTTCGTGCTTAAACTCCCTTTGCATTTATTATCAGTTGTGAAATCTCAGTTGGTTTTTGTATGCCTACTGTTGGGGTTTTCGTTTTTCACTTTTGTCTAGTCTTCTCTTTCTTCTTTTTTGTACTTTCAGGCTAAAAGTACACGGAAAATACCAAATAAACCCATCATACGAGTGAGCTGCCCCTCTCAAACGTAGAGTAAGATTGTAGTTTCATAGCAATTTCTCCAACTATTGGTACAGTTGTGTAATGCCCCCTTTCTAGCACTTGTAGTATGATGTTGTCGTTAGCCTATTTCTCCATGGTCCCATAGGCTAACCAGGAAATTTAAGGGATCTTGAGGATATTTGGCCTAGAGAGTTTCAGTTTCAGGCGATTCTGAGGTGTTTTGGTGTGTTTTTGTGATACTTACTATCAATAGAGTTACCTCCCCTAGATGAAGAGGGGAAATTGATATTGGTAAAGGCTATCATAGACCTGCAAGAGGACACTTCGGAAGAGGACCATCAAAGAGTACTTGGTCAAATGGAAGAATCTGCCAGTGGAGGATGCCACATGGGAAAATAAGCAGACTTTGCAGTGTCCAGAGTTGAAATTGCTTGAGGACAAGCAATATTGGGAAGGGCGGGCTGTAATGTCCCCTTTCTAGCACTCGTAGTATGATGTTGTTCTCTAGCCTATTTCTGCATGGTCTCGTAGGCTAACTAGGACATTTAAGGGATCTTGAGGATATTTGGCCTAGACAGTTTCAGTTTTAAGCAATTCCGATGTGTTTTGGTGTGGTTTTGGGATATTACCATCTATCGTAAGTCAGTTTGGGTTGGGTTAGTATCACCAATGAATTCTTGGATGGCATTTATGTTGGTGGTAATTGTTTAATACCGACGAGAGACTTTGATATTTATAATTTAACGATAAAGGTAAATTATAAAGTTAAATTAAAATATTTAACTTTAGTGTTAGGGAACTAAGGTTTAAAAGGGAAGTTATTTTAAAATTAAATTTTCCCCTTATTTAATTGCATTTGGGCAAAAGAGATTTAAAATACAAAGAAAGTGTTTCTATTTATCCCACATTGACTGGTGAAGTGTGTGGGCTCTCTTGTGAATGTTATAAAAGACTCTTGAGAGTTCATTTCCAGCATGCTTGGTTTTATTATTTTTCTCTTGGAGAATTTTGGGAGCTTCTAGATTGGGAGCTTCTAGCTTTTAGTTCTAAAAACTGTGAGGACAAAAACCCTTAGGAATTGAGAGATCGGACGAAAACCCATTTCTCACTTGAGGTGGATTTACTCAAAATTCACATTGGAGCTTCAAGAACATTTTTCAGCAATAACCAGCATTTGCTACAATATGGCTATAATAATCGCTACAGTGCCCGCTACAGCATTTGCCACCATTCTTAGCTTATTGCAAGTTTTTTGGTGTTTTATGGGCTGCAACAAACTAGGGTTTTGGAAAGATAGCGTCATATCAGCCAGGGTTTGTAGTATCTTGCAGACGAAGGATGGATTGATTCAGATTTGAAGGCTTAATTGGCATATTCTCACAAGGAAATGCATTGCTATGGTTTTGGAGGTTAAGCATCTTGTTTGGAGGGCAACTTGGTGATGGGTATCATTCATTTGTGTGCAGATTTGTGTTTCAAACCTTTGTAGATTCATTGCAGGCTATAGTCGGAGGGTTTGACAACATATTATGGCATTGTATTGACACATCTCTCATCTAGGATTCCAATGTTCCATTCGTAGACCTAGTTGCCATGATTTGGAAGTGTTTAGGGTTTGTTTTGGCAAGCATGTTATAACTAGATTGTATATCAGGGTCTGTAGTTCAGAAATCAGAGTTTGGAGCAGCATTTACATCTTTCAAATATCATTAGACATCAGTATCATATGGGTAGCAATCACTAGGAACTATGGTGACCCTTCGGAGGAAATTTATTGGTCATTGAAGGCTTCATCAACATTCATTCTCAGACCTGAGTTGTAATCGGAAATAAATTCTGGAAATCAACCTTCTTCCAAGGGCATGATTGATAAGATATCATCCTTGTTTATCGGGCATGTTGATATGATGTAATGTCGCTCAAATCTTCAATTTGAAATGGTTTGTTGATGGTTTCCTGTTAATCACGACAATCTGATTTATATTTTCAGTCATACATATATTTTTTTTTCTTGCAATCATGTTTCTATATTGTCGTTATATCATTGCAAAAATATGCAAGCATTGAAACACACAAAAACCCTTTCAAACAAAGAAGAAGTCAAATCAGAAAATTCAGATCGGAACTCTTAAATTGAACTCGGAACTCAGGAAATCAGAAAATAGAGGGTTGCATGACAAATGTTTCCCACAATGTCAAACTATCAAAACTGAAAATTCTGGGCAGAATAAGCAAGAGTTCTTACAGTGGTATCACAATGCAAATCATCCTGCCAGCCTGTGTATGAAGATTGATTTTTGGTTGGAGAACAAAGTTTATCTCAGGAAAAATTAAAAAAATGAAACCAAGAGCAAATCAAAACATGGGTTCATTCTCAAAAGATTTCAATGATACTTTTCAGTTTAAGCAACAAAGGGATTTGCAAAAAGAAATGGAAGTGGGAAGTTGGCTCTATATACTGGATTAGAATTGAAGTCTTTGAAACTTTCAGATGGCGTTCTTTCTAAGTTGGAAGAATTAGATTCTTACTTGTCCACAGTAGACCAATCTGATTGCAGGATTTTAAATTGGGCTTTGAAGCCATCAATGCTTGCTTTGGTCCAGCATAGGTTATTTGTAATGTCCCCACTTGGAAATAGAATTTAATAGTAAATAATAATGATAAAATTAAAATTCAAAAGAATAAAAATAAAATTTGAATTTAAATGTAAAAGAATGTAATTAAATATAATTAAGATTGAATGGTCAAAAGACATGGAATGAAAAGTTGTGACTCCCTCAAAAATGAGATATAAAAGGTTGAAGATGTTTGCCTCACTGGGTAAAGAGAAGGAATACAGAAGTAATGCAGAAATAAACAATGCAATAACAACACGAATACGAGAATAAGCTTTCCATTAATAACTCAGAGTGTATCCAATGTTCATAGTATTATCTGTCGTAAACAACACACCTTCAATACCCGCAGGTAGTACAATATATAACAGCCGAAGGGGTGCGACACAACCGTCGCAACTCCAACTACTTACCCGTCGGCTAACTAACTACTAACAAATAACATTACTACCAAAACATATGATATATATATTTCCCGATAGCATCATCCCCCCCAAAAAAGAAGTCGTCTCCGACAACTAAGAACAAAAATGGAGACAATGCAACCCATACAAAATATACATCCAAGACTCAACTAAGGAGGGGGTTGGGGAAGCGTCCCTGAAGTAGAAGGCTAGGATGCCGGTGTCTGGGCTGCCAAGCGGGTGCGAAGCTCATAAACCTGCTGAGTACGTGCAGTCACATCACGCTCTGCCACCAACACTTTCTCCAAAGCTGTCTTCACCATGTGCGCGGCTTCCAACAACTCCTCTTTCGTATCCGCTGTCTCCATCATACAGACCAATCGATCCTGCAACAGGCTCCTCTCGGCAGTAACTGCATCCAACTCTTGGTGCGCGAGGCTCCTCACACTCTGCTTCACTGAAAGGCGAGTCTCCACCTCAGCCTTCTCTGCTCGGGCCATCTCCAGCTGCGCCAACAATTGTGCCCTCTCTGCTGCCCATGAGGCCTGCTGACTGGCCACATCCCTCTCCAACTCGACGCGAGAAGCCTCGCGGACCGCAGACTCATGCTGCGTACGCCTTAGTGCATAGTAGGCGTCTCGGTAGACCTGCTCAATCTCTCGGACAATTGCCATCACCCGACTCTCCACAATGGGCTCACGCACAATCCAAGCCTGTAGCATCTCATCCGTTTGAGTAGTCGGCCATCCCGGAGACTCAAAACATGCAGCAAAGGCTGCAGGGCAGCCCACCCGCATAAACTGTAGGACCCTCTCTAACTCCACAACCTGCTGCAATGCTCGCATCTGGGCCGTGGCCACCACTCACCTACCCCTCGTCACCATGTCAACTAAATAGGCCTCAATGTCCTCCTCCCCCTCCTGCTCTGAAGGCTGTGACCATGATGGAAGTGGCCTCTGTGTAAGAGCGCCAAGGAGTAACTCAGAAGTCTCTAGCGAACTTGATACAGCCGCATCCTGCTGGTATGAAGGTACCTCCTCCGTCACTAGAGGTGTAGCATTCCCCTGCTCCTGGATGGCAGAGACGACCTCTCCTGCCTCGTTCCCAACTGCTGGTACATGTGTCTCACCAGAGGAATCGTCCAAGTCTATTACCTCAGCTCGAGTCTCTCGACAAGGTGAGAATATAGCAGCTCCCACAGGTGGTACCACTGTCATCTGAAATCGCTGAGTCAGCCAGCTCTCCATAGCCACTACCGACAAGTCTGTACTGGGGATCCCCGGGACTCTCTGCATCTCTACGACCGGAGTGTGTGTCGCCATAGCCGTGGGCTCCTCCAACAAGGAGGTAGAAACGGTCACCACTGCCTCAGTTCCAACAACATCCAACCGCACTTGAGGCTCCGTATCAAACCGCACCTGAGGCTCCATATCAACCACCTCCCTCAGTCCCTGCTCCTCATCTATCACTACTCGATGCGGCGACGACTCCGTACGCAACTCTGCCATGTCTTCGGTAAGTGCCTCCGTGGCCGGGGCCGGAGCCGGTCTCGAAGGTGGTGCTCGATCCTGCGGAGGTGATGCTACCTGCTGCTGGATGGGGCCAAGTGCAATTGGCGTGCGGCTCTGCCCAAATGCCGGAATAAAGGTGCCTCCCACTCCAGATGACATCACAGGTGTGCCCATCGGTAGCAAGGGTGGGGCAAAAAGGACCCTCTCCTCCGTCGCCTTGCTGCTATCATCCTCATCATCCTCCGCTTCTGAATCCTCTGTACTACTGGAAGTCTCCCTCCCACTATCAGGTTCCCCTGAAGCCGTATCTACCATATGTTTCCGTTTCGCGGAAGAGTGCCCAATGTCCAGGTGTCTCCAATACATGATAGGAGGCTCACCTGCTGCCAACGGTCCCTGCGGCCGTACCTCCAACTCTGCCTCCGGCACTGCTTCCCGCGTGGCCTCCAAGAACAGTCCTATGGCATAGTGGGGCATATAGAACGTGCGATGTTGCATCGTCAAGAACTCATACATTCGCTCTGCTAGCAACGCAGCCCAATCGTACACAATGTCGTTCATAAGCCCGTTCATGAGCATAATCTGAGGGAGGGCGATGTCCGACGCCCTACCAGATCCCGTCAACCTGCTCTTAATGACATCCATTATGCACCGCCAGTGGCCCTCTACAAAAAAGGTCTTACGGATTCCTCGTCCCTTCGTGGCATCAGCCACGCTGTCCAGCTCTGCCGTCGTCAAGTTTCTGGATACTAATTTAATACAATATTCTTTTTCCTCACGCTTCATCTTCTTAGCCTTCAACTTGATTTTCCTGCCCTGTCTGCCTGGGATGCCGAATACTCTAGTAAAGTCCACCGCTTTGAAGGATATGGTGACATCCCTCCCAAGATACTCAAAAGTACTCGTCCGTGTGTGTCTGTCAAAGGTGTCCACCATGAACCGTAGGGCACCCTCATACTCGCGGATAGGAAACACGGGCATTTGAATAGCCCACTCCACTTCTGCCTTACGAAGGTTCTACTTCACCAAATCATCGTCGGGAGTGTCCTGCCACCATATTTCCGGCATTCCGACCCATTTAGGCCCTCGAAGGTGATATTCTGAGGCGTCAATGTATTTTTCCCACTTGTGGTAGGTTGTGGTGCTTTCTGCTTTTTCTTCTGACTTGCGCTGGCATCCATTGTGCTGCCTGCAATACGCACGCCTGACGACAGGACCCTGGTATTTCTATCCATCTAGCTGCTATTGGAGGAAACCTGCAACTGCTTCTTCCAACTCTGTTTCCCAACCGACTCCATTAATTTCCCCTGTAACTGATTTTTGGTTATAGCCGTACGGCTGCGTAACCACCTTAACTACCTCCTGGATGGCTGTGTATGCCTTCCCCGTGCTTGCACACTGCGTTGTCGGGCGGAGTGCGTGTTTGTGTGTCTTTGTGTTTGGGTGGGGGCTGTTGTGTTTATGTCTTTGCGTTTTTATGTCTCTGCGTTTTATGTCTCTGCGTTCCTGCGCCTTTATTCCTTGCGGCGGTGGTGGTATCCACCGCACGGTGGTCCACCGCTGATGGTCCCACCGTCGGTGTTGCCACCGCACGGTGGTTCCATCGCACGGTGGTCCCACCGTCAGTGTTGCCACCGCACGGTGGTCCACCGTCGTTCCCCCCTTTTTTTTTTCTTTTTTTTTTTGTAATACAAAATACTATCAAACACCCTAATTGGAGGGTCCAGGCTCCCTCCGTTCCTGGTAAACCTTCAATTTGGACCCGTTCACGGCTTCGGTCACTTCGCGGTTGTCCAATGTCCACAGCCGAACCAATCCATTTGATGCGACTTCACGAACTTTGTAAGGTCCTAGCCACCTCACTTTAAATTTTCCAGGTTTAATTTCATTTCGCCCATTATATTTCAACACGAGTTGTCCTGGGGTGAACTTCATTCGCTTTAGGTGCTTATCATGCCACAACTTCCTCCTCTACTATGTTGTCTCGGTTGCTCACTGAGCCATCATTCGCTTCTCATCAAGTTTATTCAGAGCATAAAGTTGCTCCCTCAGGCTCTCCATATCGCCGAGTCTATTTTCTATTGCAATACAAAGACTCGGTACCATGAATTCGGCGGGCACCACTGCTTCCTGCCCATACATAAGTTGGAAGGGCGTTTGTCCCGTAGTCACCTTGTACATCGTGCGGTAAGCCCATAACACGGAGGGTAACTTCTCTTCCCAATCTTCCCCTTCGACCCCACACGACTTATAAATGACTCCTACAAGGATCTTGTTCGTGGCCTCCGCCTACCCGTTGGCTCGAGGGTAGTAAGGGCTCGACAGAGAATGGAAGATCTTAAATTCTGTCGTGAGCAACTTAATAACATGGTTGACAAAATGGCCCCCTCGGTCACTCGTTAGCTACATGGGTATGCCATAACGAGTGATGATTTGCTCATAAATAAATCTGGCTTTACTCACCGCCGAGTTATCGGGTAGGGCCCGTGCTTCTACCCACTTAGTCAAATATTCCGTGGCTACCACGATGTATCTGCACCGCCTAGCATGGTTGACTTTGAGTGGTCTTTAGTCCATCCCCCATCGTTCAAATAATTCCTGCGCGTGCGAGGGGTTGAGCGGCATAAAGTCCCGCTTCAATGGTTTCCCAGCCCTTTGGCACGTGTCGCAACCAACGACCCATTCTCGGGCATCATTATATATCGTGGGCCACCACAAGCCCGTGAGTAAGCACCTTCCGTGCGGTAGTATCCGGTCCCATGTGTCCCCCTGCCGACCCCTCGTGCGCCTCTCGGAGAACTCCTGACACCTCCTCCTCCATCACACATCTTCTGAGTATTTGATCCGGTCCCATCTTATATAACAGTCCATTGATTAGTTGGAATGTTCGACTTCGTAAAACCAGTTTCCTTCGTTCTCCTGGTAGCATGCCTAGCGGAAAGACTGAAGTAGAAAGATACTCCCCGATGGCCGTGTACCATGATGGCAATGCAGCAATTTGGAATAAGTGGGCATCTGGAAAATCATCGTTCACCCCTTTTGCTGGTTCTCCTGACTTTATGCGTGATAATTGGTCCGCTATCACATGGCTTTTCCGAGGCCGCACGATAATGGTTAACGTAAACTCTTGTAGCAAGAGTAGCCATCGACTAATCCTTCCCTGAATTATCGGCTTGTTGACCAAGTACATGAGGGCTTGATGGTCTACGTAGAATGTGAACGGTGTTGCCAACAGATAGTGTTTGAATTTTTGTACCGCATAGATCATCCCCAATGCCTCTCGCTCTATTGTGCTGTAATTTTTCTCCGCTTTGGATAACAGTCTACTGGCAAAATAGACAGGATGATCCAACTCGTGATCTCCTACTTGGGCCAGTGTGGCATCGATCGCAAAGTTTGAAGCGTCCACATGGACATGGAACTCCCTGTCCCAGTTGGGGTATGCGAGGATGGGGGCAACTACCAACCTCGTCTTCAATTCCTCAAATGCTTCACTCTCCGGGGTCCCCCAGGTGTACGACTCACCCTTGCGAGTAAGCTTTTCCAAGGGGTGGGATATTTGTGCAAAGTTTTTTATGAACCTTCTATAGTAGCCGATATGGCCTAGGAAGGACTTTACCCCGGTGACCTCCGTAGGAGGCTCCATCTCCACGATCACCTGTATTTTGTCTGGTTCCGTCTTCAGACCTGCTTTGCATACAATGTGCCCAAGCAATTTGCCTTGTGGTACCATAAATCGACATTTTTTTGGATTAAGGGCCAGCCTTGCCCTTCGGCATCTCTCCAG
Organism: Cryptomeria japonica; assembly: GCF_030272615.1. NCBI lineage: Eukaryota > Viridiplantae > Streptophyta > Pinopsida > Cupressales > Cupressaceae > Cryptomeria > Cryptomeria japonica. Next base: position 337,868,019 of record NC_081412.1, read on the forward strand.
GCACTCTCTGAGGGCTATCAAATGCGTATCTTGCCAGCTATAGATGGACCAGTCGTCGAGGAAGGCTTTAAAATTCCCTACCGACATCTTGTCGAATATGTGTAGTATAATTCGCTGGAATGTTGCAGGTGCATTGCACAGGCCAAATGGCATCCGGTTGTATGCATAGACACCATCTCGACCACGAAGGTGGTCTTCAGTTTATCTTCCTCGGCAATTGAGGTCTGGTTATATCCGGAGAATCCATCCATAAACGAGTACATCTCATGGCCGACCACCTCCTCCAGTATGTTGTCCGTAAACAGGATTGGGAAAGGGTCTTTAATCGTAACTGCATTGAGACATCGGAAGTCCACACAAATCCTTATTTGGTTAGCCTCCTTTAATGAAATGACTATGGGCGACACCCATTCACTTGTCTGTACTTTAAAAATGATACCGGCCTCCAGCATTTTTTCTATCTCGTCGTTCAACTGCGCTGCATAGTTGCGGTTCATTCGGTACGGTCTCTTTCGTACAGGCCGGGCTCCGGGGACCAACGTGATGCGGTGCACGCACGGTTCGGGAGGTACCCCCTTCAAGTCTTTATACGTCCATGCGAAGACATCTTTAAACTCCAGAAATATTTTGAAGGCCGCTACCTTCAGCACGGGATCCCAGTCATCCTCGACTAATATATTCCGTGGGTCCTCCTCCTTAACTAGGTTTGTTGCCTTCAGCTTGGACTCTTCAAATTGAATTGGCTTGTCCTTCTCGAACTGATGTGCGGGTGCCTCGTCCACTCGGGCTTCCCCCTCCTTATATTCTTTGTATTTCGGAGGGAAGACCTCCGGATCAGCGGGCTCCTCTATCTGCAACATGTTGCATTGAAAAAGTTCGTAGTCCTCCATTTGCCAATGGAAGAGCCCGTTGAGTGAGCACACCTCATCTTCAGAACATCCCTCCAATTCGAGTACCCCTTCACTGTTCGGCTCCATCGCGTTCTTGCCTTTGCTTTCGTCGGAACCCCCTTCCCATTTATTAGAGTCCTTTGAGTCCGAGTTGGAAGTGGCGAGCTCTTCGCCAACCTCTTGGGTCCGTAGGTCAATGATATATTTCTGCCCTCCCTTCTCCATGGAGAGTGTATTTTTCTTCCAGTTATGGTTCACCCTCGCGGTGATCAACCACACTCTCCCCAGGATGGCGTCATAGCCTTTCTTTTTCAAGGGAATAACTACAAAATCTAACAGGAAGGGCTGCGTACCAATTGTCACTTGTTGGGCCATCAATATGCCGAGTGGCTTGATTGCGTGTTGGTCGGCTCCTACCAGATTAAATGTGGATGGCCATAGGGTAGCTTTTCCCAGCCTCTTCCTTGTCTCTTCTGGTAGTACATTCACCCCAGCACCTCCGTCCACAATGGTGTCCTTTAGAATGGTCCCAAGGATACCCATTTCTACCACAGCTGGGTGTCTACCACTGTTCATGGCTAGTAACATCGGGTCCGTCGAAGGGCTGACGGGAACCTCCACCTGCGGTGCACTCGAAGGTGCGTGTGCGGTGCTTAGCACATTGCTGAGGATGGCAGTCCTCAAATGTGGCATGGAGTCTAGAAGGTCTTTTACCTTTATCGGCACCTCCATCTGCAAGACTTGCCCAATGATATTCTTTTCCGCTTTCAGGCGGGTTGAGGGACTCATCATCTCCGTGTTCTTCCGTCCTTCTGCCGCCATCTCCCGTTCAATGTCGGCCTTCACCTCTCGCAGTCTGTCCTTCTCTGTGCGGGGGTCGGGATACGTTGCCTTCCTCGCCTGTGCGCGAGTGATCGCCAATACTTCTTTGTCTTCGCCCGTCTTCTCAATATTGAGGAGATTCACCCCCGGTTTAGGACATTTTGTGTCATCGTGATCACCAGGGCTACACCATCTACACAGGCTCTGGGGGGTTTCAGTATTCTGCCACTCCCAAGCGAAGTGCCCCCATTGTTTGCAGGCCCAACATTGAATTATTGGCCGCCCCTTAACATCATATTGCATTCTGCTCCGATTGTTGTTGTTGTTGTTGCCTCTCCCTCCTCTTCGGTTACTTCTATAGCCATCGGATGATGCAGTGGCGTTGGCTTGTGGTTAGGCAGAGCCCGCTGCTGCGGACAGTGAGGGTTTCTCTTGCACGAAGAATACTTGGTTCCCTTTTGTTTTCATGTTGTAGGGACACTCTTTGACGGCGTGTCCCAACATTTGGCAAATTTCGCAGAATGCCTTCTTCGAGCAGGTGCCTTTTGTGTGAGCTTCTTACTTACATTCCGTGCACCACACGTCTTCGTTTTTACTCGTGCTTCCTTTCATGTTCTTAAATTCCTTCAACATACGATGCATATCCTTTTGAAGAGCTTGCACTTTCTTACTTGATGATTCATCATTGCTGCTTTCTCCCGAGGACTCCTCTTCTGCAGAGGACTTGTCCTTTTTCTTCCACGATGTTTTGCCTTTACTTTCCAAATCCATCGCGCGGTTGTATGCGTCATCGTATGAGGTGGGCGGTACAATTTTCATCTTTCTCCGCAGGGATGACCGCAACCCTTACACGAACCATCTCTTCTTTAGTCCGTCAGCCGGCTGGTTCTCCATCTTTCCCAGTAACTCTTTTAACTGTCGGCTGTATGTTCACACTGTCTCGTGCTTTCCCTGCTTTGTGCTTAATATCTCCGCCACGATCTCATTATCATCTCGAAGGAGTCGAAACTCCGTCTCGAAATCTTTCTGTAGTCCATCCCATGTTCCCACCTTTACTTTATCCACGTTAGAGTACCAATCAATGGCTACCCCTCTCAGGGTGGCAAGGAATTGCACCACTCAATCCGCTTTGTCAACCACCCCGTTGGCTGACCATATTGTCTCACACGTACGACAGTGCCGTACGGGGTCATCTTTGCCATCTCCGTTGAATTGGGCAACTTCTGTTTGCCCGCCATCGATGGGGATCGTCTCCCCGAAGGTGGCTGTGGCTGTGTCTATGTCTATGCCCTTGCGCCACTCCCTCCGGCGCCGGTGGTGTGTCCTGCGTGTGTGACTGGGGGTACGGTGTTTTTTCTGCCGTGTGTCGCACCTACAGCTGTACGGTTGTCCTCCCCTTCGTTCTCACCCACGCCCACTCCTGGCTCCCTTTGGTGATCTTGACTTCGTGGCGTAAGGGATAAGTTTCTGAACTGATCCCGGGTCTCTTCGACTAGATTCCTCCGTAACCTTGTTTCCTCCAGAAACTCTTCGTGGCTTCTCACCCTACGGTGTTCTAGCGAGGCGTAGAAATTTCCCTCGGCTTCTGCACCCTCTGTGACACCTCCTTGGTTCCCTTCGGGCAACCCTTCGGCAGGTTGTCCTTCAGCAAGTTGGCTGAGCGTTTGTCTACGTTCTACTCGTTGTTCCAGAATCAAGGCCCTCTGTGCAGCCTCCCACTCGTCCGTTTCTGCTTTCTTATTTCTATCTTTGTTTAATAGGTTGGGCATTAATTCCCGTACATTTCCATCAATAACAACACATAAAACCAGAACACTCCTTTATTAATTCATTTCATCAGATACAACTTGTGTCAATATTATGACACCTTTATTTGAATATAGATTGTTCTTTCATCCCTCTGGGATTCACGGTTCAATTCCCTCTTGGCCTCATGCCATCCTGCTCCCCTTCTCGACGGCTGCTTTCTTCGTACTGTTGGAGGATTTGTTGGCGTCGCTCTTCCCAGGCAATCTCCTCCAGGCGAGTTCGTTGTGCCAATGATGCTTGCGCAAGCAACCGGGGGAGGTGGTTCATGAACCGATTTACTACCGGGTTAACTTCCAGTGCTGTCCACACGACACTTGGTGGGATTTCAGCCTCTGTGGCCTCTCGTTGGACGTAGGTCTCGATGGCTACATGGAGCAGGATTGAAAATTCCCTCGTCGCAATGTCTTCCCCGTTGTAGAGCTTTGTTTGCGCGTCGTCGGCCTCTGGGTTTATCTCACCAACAGGTAGGCCCATTGTGTCCGTGCGCCATCCGCTCCCTCCTTTCCCGAGTATGTCTAGGCAACGATGCCAAATGTTTGCCTCACTGGGTAAACAGAAGGAATATAGAAGTAATGCAGAAATAAACAATGCAATAACAACATGAATACGAGAATAAGCTTTCCATTAATAACTCAGAGTGTATCCAATGTTCATAGTATTATTTGTCGTAAACAACACACCTTCAATACTCGCAAGTAGTACAATATATAACAGCTGAAGGGGTGCGACACAACCGTCGCGACTCCAACTACCTACCCGTCGGCTAACTAACTACTAACAAATAACATTACTACCAAAACATAAGATATACATATTTCCCAACAACATAAGAGAACCTCATTTGGGAGGGGGGTAATTTAGGAATAAGAAGTGCAGATCTGACTGTGAAAGGTTGTGTCCCTTTCAAAGGGCAGAAATAACGAAGAGTTGCACTGTTTCAAAGGGTGCTAATGGTGGAAAGAGTGTCTCTTGCCAAAGGGCATACATGATGAAGAGGTGTGACCTCTCCCTCACATTGAGAGATATAAATGAAAGGAATCAAAAGGATCCAGTGACAAAACCATCGATCAGATCAGATCAGAACTGTTATTAAGTTAGAGGCAGTTACATCCTTGTTCTTGGCGGCATGCATGGGGATGTGCTTAGTATATGAAGGCTGATAATGTTCTTCTGCAGAATTTAATAGAAATATTAATATAGACTGCAATATGTATGAGAGTCATGCTTAATTTCATATACATTCATAGTACATGAAAGACCAACATATTAAACAGTCTAGTCCTTGATCTTCCGCTAATTCCTACATAGGGATAGGGGATTTATGTAGGGAAAGGCAGAGTAATTCAGTCACTAGATGGGTAAATCCCTAGACGGGTAAGGGTATATATTTCTGAAGCCTTGAGTGGGCATAAACATATGTTCCTAAGAAACCTTGAGGGAGCCTTCTCGTAGACTATTTCCAAGCACTCTAGCATAGTAATTCCACCATCTTCCATAAGGTTAGGGAAGAAGAGTGGGCAAACCTTAAATTTAATTAGTTATTTATTGCATTACATATACTTCTAATCTCAATAACCTGATTTAAGAAATAATAATGTTTAACAATTTACTAGAAAACAGGTAGTGTTCCAATAGGGGACATTACATTATTGGAACATCCTTGTGAAGATGTGAGACTTGCAGTTACTTCTTGTCACAGTGAGATCATAAGAATAACAACTGCTGTAGCACCATATTATGATTACATACTGAAGAAGGTTCTATCACTGATTGTAGAGAGACTTCATGGTTTACATGATGTCAAATCCCCTACTTTTGGTAAAAGGGCTAAGATAAATGTGTAAATTGATTCTTCGTATGTTTCAATTCTTTTTAACCAAAATCAAAAAACAACATTCAGACAATGTTAAAGCAAGTATGCAAAAGATTTTGTCTTCAATTATGGATGAAGATGATGATATTTGCTGGCAATTGCAATTAGATCTGTTAGCCATTTGGAGAAAGGAGCATAATATCTCACCTATGGCTTATGAGTTCTCAAAAGTGTTGATTGAGCAGAAAATTGGAAGGTTCAAGAAATAGATGATTGAAAATGAACTAATCTCAATGGGTTTACAAGATATAGGAGCTCCCAAAAAGAGTAAGAACCAAATGAGGAGAGAGAAGATTTGTTTCACATGCCAGGATACTTGGACACTTGATCACAATTGTGGGGTTAGTAAGGAGGATAAGTCAGCCAAAGGAGATGGGTCAATCAGGAAAGAGAATGAAGAACAAATTGCTTCAGGTGAAAGTACTCTAAGCTTTTTTTTGGTGATCTTGAGATCGAATATAGATAAATCTCGTAAAGATATAAGTTCACTTGATGAATATTGGTGTGAACATAATTTTGTCCCTTCATTTCTTCATGAAGAATGCATTGAAACTTGTTGTGAAATTGTTGATATTGTTCCTATAGAAGATGATCTAATACAAGATGGAAATAAATTAGAGTTCCAGGATACTTCTAATGAAGAACATGCATCTTCTTATGACAAAGAATCCTCTGAAAATGATGTCATGACAGCAGCCTTAACCATGCAATCAGATCAGTCCAATAAGAATTATGAGGCATATGATGACATTTATAACTCTATTGAAAGGAATGATGAATCATGTAGTAGTAGTCCACTCATGTATGATTGTTTAATGAAGACTAAACATAGTGAGTTGGATAAGAAGTGAATGAAAATAATGACGTCTACTTGACGAACTCGGAAATAGAAAACAAGAACAGGATGGTGAAAGGAGACCTACCTTATGAACCTGAAAATATTAAAGCAGATGTTGATGGTCTATTGACAAAGGGGCTGTCCAAAATTGTGAGTATGAAACGTACAAACTAGATGACACTCAAAAAGCTGCTCATTGATAGGGATCTTGAAATCCAAATTGCTGAAGACAAGGAAAGAGAGTTGGATGAGCTTTGTTAACAGCTGAGCATGACTCATTATACAAGGCTGAAAATCAGATTTCTATTGCAGCCACTCACAAGGAAGATGGAATTAATTTTAAGGCCAAGGAGGTCATGCAGATTGATGAAGGAATCAATACCCTTTGTGAGAATGAAAGTAAGCACAATATTTGCACCATTCTCCATTCAAATGAGGCACACTATGTTAATGAAGATCAAAAGGATCAGCAAGGAAATAAACGCATGAATTCTGATGACCAATTTTTCTATGATGCTCTAGTATGTAGCAAAGAAATGGCTGCTATATCAGTTTCTAAAGGCAGATTTCAGAATAGTTTCAATCATGGGACAAAAGTGGTTAATGCTCTTCCAATGTTGAAAGAAGCGGTTCATGAAGAGACTAACAAACGGGACAAAGATAATGAGGACTTCATAAGTTCAAACAGCAGTATGCTGATTGATTTTAATGAAAATAAGGTGGTTGATGTGCTCTATGCAAGTAATATTGGTAGGAAGCATCACTTGTTTCAAGAGTTCATTGCTATGTATGAAGCTGTAAGTATTAATCCAATTCCCTCAATAGTTCTTTTAGTAAGGTTAGGGTAGGAGTTGGTGGCATGATGGTGAGTGCTAAATTTAGTCACCTTCAAATTTGGGAAGTGAATGTTTAACAAGTTCTTACCAGTGGATGACAAGAAATGCATTCCCAAAGAGTGCATAAATCAGATTTCCAGCTTTAATGATGTTGATACCATTTGTTGCAGCAGGGTTGCAAATTTGTTTACATGTGATAACAAGCTTCCTGGTTGTAATTTTGACAGAGTAGAACAGCAGAAGCAAGATGATTGTGATTCCAAGGGGTGTGATCACCGGTTTTTTCAAGAAGAGGGTTGTACTTATCAGCTTGATTGCACTTGTGAGGAATGCATATCATTTCTCTTTTAGGCTGCAAATAGACGAGTTGAACATGTTTATGATGACAAATAAGAAGAGGTTGAATGATTGGTATAAGGAGTGCCATACTTCACCATGGTATGAGATGTCCTCTGCTATAGAAGAAGAATTTGCAGCTTGCAAGAATTTCAGTTTGCATTGTTTGGATGGTTGCTATGGTGGGTTACAGAGATGTGAAACTTAAGAATCAGTTGAAGTCTTCAGGTGATGGGAGTGATAGTTCTCCAAATTGGACTTGGGATCCAGGGATCTTAATAATGAATGAGTTTCATTTGAGTAGATTCTTTCACAGTGTGGTTCCATCAATAGAGTTTCCGCTAGATGAAGAGGGGAAATTGATATTGGTTCTAAAGGCTATCATAGATCTGCGAGAGGAAACTTTGGAAGAGGACCATCAAAGAGTACTTGGTCAAATGGAAGAATTTGCCAGTGGAGGATGCCACATGGGAAAATGAGCAGATCTTGCAACATCCGAAGTTGAACTTGCTTGAGGACAAGCAATATTGGGAAGGGCAGATTGTAATGTCCCCTTTCTAGCACTCGCAGTATGATGCTGTTGTTAGCCTATTTCTACATGGACTCGTAGGCTAACTAGGACATTTAAGGGATCTTGAGGATATTTGGCCTAGATAGTTTCAGTTTTAGGCAATTCCGAGTTGTTTTCGTGTGGTTTTGGGATATTACTATTTAAAGTAAGTCAGTTTGGGCCGGGCTAGTATCACCAGTGAATTGTTGGATGGCATTTATGTCAGTGGTAATTGTTTAATACCAACTAGAGACTTTGATAATCATTTGATATTATTTATTTAACGATAATGTTTAATTATGAAGTTAAAATATTTAACTTTATTGTTAGGGAACTAAGGTTTAAAAGGGAAGTTATTTATAATTAAATGTTCCCCTTATTTAATTGCACCTGGGCAAAAGAGATTTAAAATACAAAGAAAGTGTTTCTATTTATCCCACATTGATTGGTGAAGTGTGTGGGCTCTCCTGTGAATGTTATAAAAGACTCTTGAGAGTTCATTTCCAGCATGCTTGGTTTTCTTATTTTTCTCTTGGAGAATTTTGGGAGCTTCTAGCTTTCAGTTTTGAAAACCCGAGGACAGAAACCTAGAATTGAGAGATTTGATGAAACCCATTTCTCTCTTGAGGTGGATTTACTCAGAATTCACATTGGAGCTTCAAGAATGTTTTTCTGCAATAACCAACATTTGCTACAGTGTTGCTACAGTATGGCTACAGTGTTTGCTACAATACTACTACAGTATTTGCCACCATTGTTAGCTTATTGTAGGTTTTTTGGTGTTTTATGGGCTGCAACAAACTAGGGTTTTGGAAATATATTGTCATATCAGCCAAGACTCGTAGTATCTTGCTGATTGAGAATGGATTGATTCAAATTTGAAGGCATAATTGGCATATTCTTTCTAGCAAATGCATTGCTATGGTTTTGGAGGGCAACTTGGTGATGGGTATTGTTGATGTGTTTTTTTATGCACATGCGAACACAAAATAAAATACCCAAAAGTATCTTATACTCTCTTGAACAAAATCTCTCAAATGCTAAATATTAGTTAAGGATTACTTGAGAAGACTCCAAGGTTCATGAATGTAGGGTCACTATGTGTGAATAAGCACCATTGGTTGATGTGATTATGCTGGAATTACAAGGGGACTTACGTTTGAAATGTCGAATGCTTGAATCGTTGGAACTTAGATCATTTGATGTTGCGATCATGTGATGCTTTTTATCCTAAACTAACTCATTATTGAAAAAAGGGCAAAAGGTGAAGGGTTGAGAAAGTCTATTCGAAGCCCTAGAATGTAAGAAGATCGATGAATGATTAGATGGAATCCTATTGAGCGAGGTTTCACCATCAAACTAAACAATTTGACACAAGCTCAGTGCAATCTTCTAAGGACGTTTCAAAGATGTTCAAATCATTACCATCAAACATTGCTCACCATTCAAGTTAACGCATAAACAATGGACGCATAACAATTTGAAGTTAAGCTCATATCATTCCAGTAGACCACGCAAGGCACACTTACAATCACCAAGAGGCTAGTGGTATGGACTAAATGGATTCCACATGAATGTAAGGAAGTTAAGTAGCGAAACAACTTCCTACACTCATCTTGAGAGGAGGGTAATGCAAAAATTTTTACAGATCATCACAACAATTATAGAAAACAGAAATAGATATAATAACATTCAAACCATAACACAGTGATTTATGTGGGGAAAACCTTTTTGGGAGAAAAACCCCACACTCCAAAAGCCGCCCAATATATTATTCAGCAATCAAAACAGATTACAATATACTTGTAGAGAAAGCTCTTTGCAGGAGTACCACTAAACAGAGATTCAGAGGTAACTCAATAGCTATAAGACTCTTACACACAACCTCTATCTCACGCACCTCATATATAGGAGATACAATACAAGAAATCGTCAAACGGTATTACAAAACCATGGACTAAAACCACCCAATAAGGTGTAGTTGACCTTATCTCCCTTCTAGATGCCCTATGATGTGTCCCTCCCTTTTTACAACTCATTTATGTGTCTGATGTATTTTATATTTCCTATTTCAGCAGTACAAACTTTCAGAGGCAATAACTTGAGAACCGTGTGTTCGATTGATTAACCGTTTGAAGTGCCAGAAAGCTCGCAAAGTGCTCCATTGCCTCGTAAACGGCATAGCTGTTTACGCCCACTTTTTAGGGCCTCTAAAGTCCTCAAAATCAGATTTAAACTTGTCATTTGACCCCTTCAAAACAAAAATTTTAATATCTTCAAATCTAGTTGTGATCTTGCAACGTAACTTTACCAGAATGCTTATCTAGCCAACTAGAAGCTTCAAGGAGAATTTCGCACCATTTTGTGCCCAAATGAAAAGTTACTACAAATAGTAACCTTATGTAAATGCAAGGTTGAGACACCATTTTCCCAACAAATATCCTACTTGTCGAACACCTTGCAAGAGCAAAGGGAGTATCAACACAATAAATCAATTGCTAGGGGCCATGAGGCCCATAGACTCCAAGCACCATCTGAACTTCTTTGTGCTCACAGCCTTAGTAAAAAAATTTGCAACATTCATCAAAGTTTCTACCTTAACCAGCTTCACCCTCCCATCTTTGACCATATCTCTGAAAAAATGATACTGAACATCCATGTGCTTGGTCCAGGCATGAAATGTTGGGTTCTTAGCTAGGTAGATCGCACTCTGACTGTCACAATAAACGGTCACGGCTCCTTGTTTTATTCCAATGTTTGAACACAGTCTCTTAAGCCAAATGGCCTCTTTACAAGCATGAGTAGCTGCCATATACTTTGCTTCAGTAGCGGACAAAGCAACCACAACCTGTCGCTTACTCATCCAACTAATTGCACCACCAAATAAAGTAAACGCATAAGCACTGGTGGATCTTCTTCTATCGATATCACCTGCCCAGTCTGAAGCCACATAACCATGAATATCAAGGGAAGTCACGTCTCCAACTGGATTACCATGATAACACAAAGAATACTTTGAGGTACCCTTCAAATATCTGAAGACTCTTTTGACTGCATCCTAATGAATTCTACTAGGATTAGACATATCTGGACAAAACTCCCACTGCTTGGGCAATGTCTGGTCTAGTATAGACCATAGCATACATCAAACTTCCAACTACACTTTAGTAGGGCACTCTGCTCATGTCTTCCATCTCCGATAGGGATGTAGGACAATCTGCAGCAGATAATTTCGGTCCAACCGTAAAAGGAACACACAATGGTCTACAATCCTGCATGTTGAAACTCTGTAACACTGAATTCACATATTTACTCTGGCCTAGCCATAGCTTTTTGTTCACTCTATCTCTTTTTATTTCCATCCCAAGAATGTGTTTCGCTGCAGCAAGATCTTTCATTTCAACCAATGTAGCTGACCTTATCTCCCTTCTAGATGCCCTATGATGTGTCGCTCCCTTTTTACAACTCATTTATGTGTCTGATGTATTTTATATTTCCTATTTCAGGAGTACAAACTTTTAGAGGCAATAACTTGAGAACCCTGTGTTCGATTGATGAACCGTTTGAAGTGTCGGAAAGCTCGCAAAGTGCTCCATTGCCTCATAAACGGCATAGCTGTTTACGCCCACTTTTCAGGGCCTCTAAAGTCCTCAAAATCAGATTTAAACCTGTCATTGGACCCCTTCAAAACGAAAATTTTAATATCTTCAAACCTAGCTGTGATCTTGCAACGTAACTGTACCAGGATGCTTATCTAGCCAACCAGAAGCTTCAGGGAGAATTTCGCACCATTTTGTGCCCAAATGAAAAGTTACTACAAATAGTAACCTTATGTAAATGCAAGGTTGAGACACCATTTTCCCAACAAATATCCTACTTGTCGAACACCTTGCAAGAGCAAAGGGAGTATCAACACAATAAATCAATTGCTAGGGGCCATGAGGCCCATAGACTCCAAGCACCATCTGAACTTCTCTGTCTTCACAGCCTTAGTAAAAAATTCTGCAACATTCATCAAAGTTTCTACCCTAATCAGCTTCACCCTGCCACCTTCGACCATATCTTTGAAAAAATGATACTGAACATCCATGTGCTTGGTCCAGGCATGAAATGTTGGGTTCTTAGCTAGGTAGATCGCACTCTGACTATCACAATAAACGGTCACGGCTCCTTGTTTTATTTCAATGTTTGAACACAGTCTCTTAAGCCAAATGGCCTCTTTACAAGCATGAGTAGCTGCCATATACTCTGCTTCAGTAGTGGACAAAGCAACCACAACCTGTCGCTTACTCATCCAACTAATTGCACCACCAAATAAAGTAAACACATAAGCACTGGTGGATCTTCTTCTATCAATATCACCTGTCTAGTCTGAATCCACATAACCATGAATATCAAGGGAAATCACGTCTCCAACTAGATTACCATGATAACACAAAGAATACTCTAAGGTACCCTTCAAATATCTGAAGACTCTTTTGACTGCATCCTAATGAACTCTACTAGGATTAGACATATCTGGACAAAACTCCCACTGCTTGGGCAATGTCTGGTCTAGTATAGACCATAGCATACATCAAACTTCCAATTGCACTTTAGTAGGGCTCTCTGCTCATGTCTTCCATCTCCGATAGGGATGTAGGACAATTTGCAGCAAATAATTTTGGTCGAACTGTAAAAGGAACACACAATGGTCTACAATCCTGCATGTTGAACCTCTGTAACACTGAATTCACATACTTAGTCTGGTCTAGCCATAGCTTTTTGTTCACTCTATCTCTTTTAATTTCTATCCCAAGAATGTGTTTCGCTGCACCAAGATCTTTCATTTCAACCAATGTAGCTGACCTTATCTCCCTTCTAGATGCCCTATGATGTGTCCCTCCCTTTTTACAACTCATTTATGTGTCTGATGTATTTTATATTTCCTATTTCAGGAGTACAAACTTTCAGAGGCAATAACTTGAGAACCGTGTGTTCGATTGATGAACCGTTTGAAGTGTCGGAAAGCTTGCAAAGTGCTCCATTGCCTCGTAAACGGCATAGCTGTTTATGCCCACTTTTTAGGGCCTCTAAAGTCCTCAAAATCAGATTTAAACCTGTCATTGGACCCCTTCAAAACGAAAATTTTAATATCTTCAAACCTAGCTGTGATCTTGCAACGTAACTGTACCAGGATGCTTATCTAGCCAACCAGAAGCTTCAGGGAGAATTTCGCACCATTTTGTGCCGAAATGAAAAGTTACTACAAATAGTAACCTTATGTAAATGCAAGGTTGAGACACCATTTTCCCAACAAATATTCTACTTGTCGAACACCTTGCAAGAGCAAAGGGAGTATCAACACAATAAATCAATTGCTAGGGGCCATGAGGCCCATAGACTCCAAGCACCATCTGAACTTCTCTGTGCTCACAGCCTTAGTAAAAAAATCTGCAACATTCATCAAAGTTTCTACCTTAATCAGCTTCACCCTGCCATCTTTGACCATATCTCTGAAAAAATGATACTGAACATCAATGTGCTTGGTCCAGGCATGAAATGTTGGGTTCTTAGCTAGGTAGATCGCACTCTGACTGTCACAATAAACGGTCATGGCTCCTTGTTTTATTCCAATGTTTGAACACAGTCTCTTAAGCCAAATGGCCTCTTTACAAGCATGAGTAGCTGCCATATACTCTTCTTCAGTAGTGGACAAAGCAACCACAACCTGTCGCTTACTCATCCAACTAATTGCACCACCAAATAAAGTAAACGCATAAGCACTGGTGGATCTTCTTCTATCAATATCACCTGCCTAGTCTGAATCCACATAACCATGAATATCAAGGGAAATGACGTCTCCAACTGGATTACCATGATAACACAAAGAATACTTTGAGGTACCCTTCAAATATCTGAAGACTCTTTTGACTGCATCCTAAGGAACTCTACTAGGATTAGACATATCTGGACAAAACTCCCACTGCTTGGGCAATGTCTGGTCTAGTATAGACCATAGCATACATCAAACTTCCAACTGCACTTTAGTAGGGCTCTCTGCTCATGTCTTCCATCTCCGATAGGGATGTAGGACAATCTGCAACAGATAATTTCGGTCTAACTGTAAAAGGAACACACAATGGTCTACAATCCTGCATGTTGAACCTCTGTAACACTGAATTCACATACTTACTCTGGCCTAGCCATAGCTTTTTGTTCATTCTATCTCTTTTGATTTCCATCCCAAGAATGTGTTTCGCTGCACCAAGATCTTTCATTTCAAATGTAGTAGTGAGCTGAGACTTTAGTTCTGAAATCATACCTTTCCCTTTACCAATGAATAACATATCATCAATATACAATGCAATGTACAGGCAATGATCACCATTAGTTTTATAATAAACACAGTGATCTAATTTAGAATGCTCGAATCCCAAATTCAACACATATGTATGAAATTTCTAGTACCACATCCTAGGACTTTGTTTGAAGCCACATAGGGATTTCTTTAATATACAAACCAAATTACTTTTACCTTTCACCACATAGTGCTCTGGCTGTGTCATATAAATATTCTCCTCCAGATCACCACGAAGGAAAGCAGTTTTCACATCCATTTGCTCAACTTCTAAATCATAAGCAACAACAATAGAAAGCAAAAATCTAATGGATGTCATTTTGGCAACAGGAGAAAATATCTCACCATAATCAACACCCTCAACTTGAGAGTAGCCTTTTGCAACCAATCTTGCTTTATACTTCTCAATGCTTCCATCTGAACCAATCTTTTTCTTGAACATCCATTTGCAACCAACGGGCTTCCGTCCTTCAGGCAATGGTACAAGATCCCATGTATCATTTGTTTTCAAAGTTGCCATTTCTTCTTCCATAGCAAATCTTGCGGGATTTTGCATCATACATACCTATTGCCTCTTCTACAGATTTCGGTTCATCCACATTAGTATTCAAAGAAAAAATACATCTCCAATCATCAGGTGAATACCTTTCAAGCGGTTGTTCCTCTTCTAAAGATTTAGAGCTCGACGAGCTCTCCTCAATTTCTTGCCTATCTAGGGGTCTCGATTCAACTCTTTCAGGTGTAGAAGGGAATTTAATCACATCTTCCTTTTTAGTTTGTTCTGGATGTAATGTAACAGAAGAAGACTTAATTTCTCTACAAATAACACTTCTACTATGAATTACCTTTTGTGCAACAAGGTCCCAAAACTTGTATTCTTTCACACCATAACTATACCCAATGAAGATACAATTTACAGCCTTGTTCTCCAACTTTGTCCGCTTCTCCTTTGGCACATGTGCATATGCCTCGCAACCAAAAACTCTAAGATGTCTCAATGAAGGCTTGTGACCCGACCATGCTTCCATAGGTGTTTTATCAACAAGAGCTAATGTAGGAGACCTGTTAATCAGGTAGCAAGCAGTGGCAACGACTTCAACCCAAAATTTTCGTTCTAGACCAGCACCACTCAGCATACTCCTAGCCTTCTCCATCAGTGTCCTGTTCATTCTTTCTGCAACTTCATTCTGTTGTGGAGAATACAGAGTTGTCTTCTATTTGTTTATGCCATAGTCTTTATCGAATCTATCAAAATCATTAGAGAAAAATTCACCGCCATTATCAGTCCTCAAGCTTTTAATTTTCTTTCCAGTTTGTAACTCAACCATTGCTTTAAATTCTTTAAATCAATTGATAACTTCAGATTTACTCTTTAGAAAATATACCCATGTCCTACTAAAATCATCAATAAATGAAACATAATATGTTGATTTTCCAATCGAAGGAACATCTACAAGACCAAACACATCAGAATGAATATCCAACACACCACAAGTTTTATGAGAATTTTAATAAAACTGAATGCGGTTTTGTTTTCCATAAATGTAGTGCTCATAGAAATCAAAGTCAAGATTACAATCATTCAAACCTTCAACAAGATTTTTATTTTTCAAGGTCCTTAGAGCCTTTTCTCCAATGTGGCCAAGCCTCTGGTGCCATAACATATTCTTCTCTGCAGGTAACTTTGCTTCAAAAGAAAGAGCACCCTTAGGTACCCAAAAGCCATTTCCATCTGCTGAAGGTGAAACCCTCAAATCTTCCATAGATTTACTTTTTTCAGAAGTGCTATTACACTCAATAGTGTATGCGTCTAGCTTATACAAAGTGCCGAACCTAACACCTCTAGCAATTACTATAGCACCCTTAATCATCTTACATCTTGCTTCAGAAAAGACTACCTGCACACCCGCATCTATCAGTTTGCTCACAAATAACAGATTTCGTTTTAAACCAGGGATATGCAACACACTATTAATCCTTTTTATTCTACCATCAGAAAACTTGATTTTAACTTTACCTCGACCAACAATGTCTAAATTAGATTCATCACCCAAGTACACCTTACCTCCATTAAATTCTTCATATTCAGAAAACCAATCTCTATTGGCAGTCATATGAAAAGTTGCACCTGAGTCGATTAACCAGGCATCATTACTTGCATGAGTCGCCAAAGTTGCAATAAATGCATCACCATCTTCCTTCTCGGACTCAGAATCATAATCAATCTTCTTCTTTTCTTCTTTGCAGTTCTTACGGATGTGACCTGGTTTACCGCAATTCCAGCAAATGACGTTGGACTTTCCAGGAGATTTCGATCTCCCTCTCGATTTGGACTTATCGCGCTTCTCATTCTTCTTGCCTTTCTCCTTAGGTCTTCCACGAACAGTTAGGGCTTCCTTCGAATTGTGGGATACCTTCCTTCGCATCTCTTCACCAAGTAGAGCACCCACAACATCTCCAAACTTCAAAACAACAGAAGTACTACCGATAGCCATAACAAGAGAATCCCATGAATCAAGGAAAGAACAAAGCAAGATCTGACATTTCTCCTCTTCGTTCATCTTACCGACATATACTAATTGAGCCACCAACATATTGAATGCTTCTAGGTGGTCTGCAACTTGTCCACCCTCTTCCATCTTCAAGGAATACAATTTCTTAAGAAAATCTGACTTAATAAAGATTTCGCTTGATACATTTCACCAAACTTAGTCCATAGCTTCTTTGCAGTGTTTTCTTCTGGCCAGGCATAGTCTAATTAGACCCTTGGCTTTTCGGTCCATAACATCATACTGAGCCACTGCAGTAGGATCTAAGTGCCTTTGGACATTTGCATCAACAGCATCCCATAGATCTTGATCTATTAGCAGATCTTCCATCTTCAGCTTCCACATCTCAAAATTTGTTCCATTAAATTTTCCACCTCTATTTTCCCTAACAAACTTGCCATCTAAAAATTTCTGCAACAAGATCAAAAAGTGTCTTCTGCAAAAGCTTTCACTCAAATTTGGATTAGTTCAAAAAACCCAACAACCCACAATTGAAACCAAAGGTGATCAAACTCTGATACCACTTGTAAGGATGTTAAGTAGCGGAGCAACTTCCTACACTAATCTTGTAAGGAGGGTAATGCAAAAACTTTTATAGATCATCACAACAGTTACAAAAAATAGAAATAGATATAATAACATTCAAACCATAATACCATGATTTACGTGGGGAAAACCCTTTCAAGAGAAAAATCCCACTCCAAAAGCCGCCCAACATATTATTCAGCAATCAAAACAGATTACAATATACTTGCAGAGCAAGCTCTTCGTAGGAGTACCACTAAACAGAGATTCAGAGGTAACTCAATAGCTATAAGACTCTTACACACAACCTCTATCTCACGCACCTCATATATAGGAGATACAATACAAGAAACCGTCAAACAGTATTACATAACCATGGGCTAAAACCACCCAATAAGGTGTAACCGACCTTATCTCCCTTCTAAATGCCCTATGATGTGTCTCTCCCTTTTTACTTCTCATTTATGTGTCCGGTGTATTTTATATTTCCTATTTCAGGAGTACAAACTTGCAGAGGCCATAACTTGAGAATCGTGTGTCCAATTGACGAATTGTTTGAAGCACTGGAAAGATCGTGAAGTGCTCTATTACCTTGTAAATCACTAGTCCGTTTACGCCCACTTTTCAGGGTGTTTCGGGGCCTCTAAAGTCCTCAAAATCAAATTTAAGCCAAAACGGAAAATTTAATATTTTTCAAAACTAGTTGTGATCTTGCAACGTAACTTTACCGGAATGTTTATCGAGCCAACCAAAAGCTTTGGGGAGAATTTTACACCATTTCGTGTACAAATGAAAACTTACTATAAATAGTAACCTTATGTAAATGCAAGGTTGAGACACCATTTTCCCAACTATGAATACATTCAACAAATTCCTCCATTCAATCTAATTTATTTATCATCTAACACGAAGATCCAACAAGAAACCATGCACATTGTAAAGAAACAACACACTTCACCATAACTTCAATGAAAATGGAGTTCATTTACAACTTAGGCAACAATTTTTGCCTTCTCCTTCTACTCTACTCTAATTGCTATTCTATTCTTTCTATTCTCCTCTCTATTCACTCTGTTCACTATTAACCTTTACAAATGAAGAGCTTGAGATTTATATAGGGAGCTCATTTACAATGAATGGCTAGGATTGAATCTCCATCAATGGCCAAGATTTTACAATGAAACCCTAATTAGGGTTTGTTACAACAAACTCTCCTTAGCCAATGAGAAAATTACTTTTAGCGAATGATGACCAATAGATATCGAGGGTAGGTACATCAGAGTTTGTGCATCCACGGGTGAGCTTGGTTCATTGAATCAAGATGCACTGATGTGGACCTCTCTGATTGGTGGAGTAGCGACTGGGATGCCACCTCAATCCTGCACTTGTAAACTTGATTAGATTCTTCATCTTGAAAGAGTGTTGAGAGATATCTCTTAAAGTGATGATGATGATGAGAAGCAAACTTTGATTAACTCTTTTGAAATTATCTGCTTCTTCAATCATGTTCGATGTAGGTCTTGTGATGACTTTAGTTGATCCTCCTTCGTTTTTGACATGATGAATGATGCAACTGGTTGAATGTAGCTCTTCGTTATATAGACTTCGATTCTTGGATTCCTGAAGGGAATTCAAGATTATAAGACCCTTATTCTCTACCATGTGAGTTATCTTTCCTTCATGCTCTAGTGCCTTGAAGTAGTTGGATGATCCGTTCATGTCGCTGTGATGTACTTGAGATTCTTCCTTTCTAAATACCTTTGCGTTTGATGAAGCTTCCTCTTGATCTTGCATAGTGGCGGTAGGAAGTATTTGTCACGGTCAATTCATTTCTTCTTCTTTGGTAGCTCATCTTGCCTTGAGGTGATTGTATGATCTCTCCTTTGCCATCATGTGATCTCTCCAAGTCAATGTGATAGAATGAGAACCTTGAAGATATCCCGCTCTACTGCTTGCAGCTGTTGAACATTTGAAGTCTTTCAACCTAGTAGCACTTTGAGTCTTCTTCCATGCATTTGAGGTGTTCTTGATGCTGATGAAGCTTCTTGAAGACGTCCTCCTTGTCCTTATTCTTGGTGTTTAAATTCCCTCTTTAAGATCCTCACTCCAATCTTCTTCCAACCTGATCCATTTGATTTTCTTCCTTACGTCTTGCAAAATAAACAAATGGGCATAAAACACATATGATATATAGCTTATACAATCCCTTAATTTGACATAATCTCCGATTTCATGTGATTTGCAGGTCTGATATGTGTTTCTATAGAGGGGATCACTCCTTGGTTTTGAGCAAATTTTGCTATCTCCTTGATGAGTTCATTTCTTCCTTTGTGAATTTGCTGTTCTGATGAAATTCCCCCATTTGAAGTGACTGATCTGCTCCAAAATTTGCTGATTGTAGGAGGAACTTGCTGTGAATTGGCGTTTGAATGAATGTTCTTGACACCTTTTATATAAGCACTTAAGGCAAGAGTCATGTCCCTTGAGTGCAGGCTGACCTAAGTGTGATAATTAAATTTAATCTTTTCTTTCTAAAGAGGGCCGACTCACCTTAATCTTTGAATTGTTTTAGTGTCAAATGTGTATTGAATTTACCTCTTGATGAATATCGCTTGGAAAAGAGGGCAGTGTACACACTTTGGGGAAAATTCACTCCAATTAGGGAGAAGTGTACATGACATAAGCAAATTTCGCTTGGAATACAGGGCAGTGTACACACTTTGACGAAAATTCACTCCAATTAGGGAGCAGTGTACATGACATAAGCAAAATTCGCTCAAATTGATGAGCATTGTACATGGTCTAGGGCAGGTTTGCTCAAAATGGAGGGCACTATACACTAAAAATTTGCTTCATATGGAGGGCAAAGGACATACCTTAGGTGAAATCTGCTCTGATTTAGGTGCAAGGTACAGTCATGAGCAAAATTCACTCCCAATTGATGCCAAGGTACATGATTTCAAGGAACTTTGCTCAAATTAGTAAGGTACATACCTTTGCAAATTCGCTCAAATTTTGATGTGAGGTACATAGCCTGGAGAAATTCACTCAAAATCAAGGGCAAGGTACATGGTTTGGAGAAATTTGCTCAAAATCAAGGGCAAGGTACATGGTTTTATATAGACTCTTCTTTCAACATTTGCACTTGCCTTTACTTCACTCGCTCAAACCTCAAGTCTTTAGGTCACTCCAATGCCAAATTTAACCTTCAAAGGAGGCCTTAGGAGGAATTTCGCTCCAAATTGAGAGCAAAATACATAGTTTGGAGAAATTCGCTCCATGCCCTTAGCAAGGTACGGGGCCCAAATGAAAATTTCGCTCCATGTCCTCAGCAAGGTACATGGTCTCAATGAAAATTTTGCTCAAAATTTGGGTTAAGGTACGGTCTCATTGCAAATTTTAAACTTAACTCCCAAACTTTTTTTCACTTTGTTGAATCATATCCAAGTATTCCAACCATCTAAACATGAATCTTATCAGATTTATCCTTAAAGAAGGCTCAAGGAAGAAATTCGCTCCCATTCGGGAGCAAGGTAGATGTCCTTGCTGAGAATTCGCTCTAATTTGTGAGCAAGGTACATGACCTTGGGAAAGTTTTGCCTAAACTTTGGGGTGAGGTACATGACCTTGATGTTGCCCCTTGGTTCAATTTGTTCATCCTTCTCTTACCTTATTGATTTTAGCCTTAAGTTTTCAAATCTTTTCACGTGAAAGCATCACCAATTTCACCCTTAAGAGTACCTATGGAGGAAATTCGCTTGGATTCTTGAGCAAGGGAGAGGGTCTTAGTAAATTCGCTCCAAATATGGAGCAAGGTGCAAGGTCTAAGGCAAATTTCGCTCCAATTAGGGAGCAAGGTACATGACCCTAGGGCTCTTCACTTAACCCTTCTCACCCGACTTTGCTTTATTTGTTCAATCCTCAAGTCCTTTAACCACTTCAATGTGAAACATGTCAAATAAACCTTTAAAGGTCTTAAGAAGAATTTCGCTCCAAATTGGGAGCAAGGGACAAGCCCTATGATAAATTTCGCTCTGCAAACAAGAGACAAGTCATTCATTCTGAAAGCCTCGACAATTGACTATCTTCACTCTATTCTCAAGAGACCAACCTGACTTGATGAATCCTTTGGCTACTTAAGAAACTCTATCCCTTCAATGCAAAGATTACTAGCAAAGACTCCAACACAAGTAACAACTAAGCTAAGAGGACTAATCCTAGAAAGTAAAAAGTGGGGGTCCCCATTTGCAATGGGGTGATGTGTGAAAACCTCGCAACAGTTATCATTCATTTGTGTGCAGATTTGTGTTTCAGACCTTTGTAGATTCATTGCAGGCTATAGTCGGAGGATTTGACAGCATATCGTGGCATTGTATTGTCACATCTCTCATTTAGAATTCCAGTGCTCCATTCCTAGACCTAGCCGCCATCATTTGGAAAAAGGGGTTGTTTTGATAAGCATGTTATAACCAGCTTGTATATCAGGGTCTGCAGTTCAGAAATCAGATTTTGGAGCAGCATTTACACCTTTCAAATATCATTAGACATCAAAATCGTATGGGTAGCAATCACTATGAATTATGGTGACCCTTTGGAGGAAATTTATTGGTCATTGAAGGTTTCATCGACATTCATTCTCAGAACTGGGTTGTAATCAGAAATAAATTCTGAAAATCAGCCTTCCTCCAATTGCATGATTGATATGATATCATCCTTGTTTATCGGGTATGTTGATATGATGTAATGCAAGGATGAAAAAATCGTTTAAAAATCGCCTGTATCGCGATAAATCGCGAGTCGATAGGTCAAACGATTTAATTGCCGTATAAATCACGATGCGATTTTTCCAAAAAAATTTTCCAAAAAAATCGCGACTCCTGGGACACAAAAATCGCGATAAAATCACGATTAAACTGTGAAAAATCGTATTTAAAAAAGAAGGGAAAAAAAGTTGCAACCCTAAATGCGACTTCAGCTTGGTTTGGGTTTTAAAAAGGTCGCACGAAAATAGAAGACGCTATTTCGGCTCAGTTTGCCAAAGCATGCAATGGCTTCCTCCAAGACTGACGCCCGACCACATTCATATAGTGCCATTGTGCCACTGCCAGCCTCTAGGTTTGTTTCTCGGTATTAGATTTAGATTTAGAATTCTTGATGTGTTGGTATTAGATTTTCTGATTTACAGTTTACACATTTTAGATTTCAGCAACTGGAATAGATTTAGAATTCTAAGGTGTTGGTATTAGATTTAGATGAATGATTTAGATTTAGAATATATTGGAATAGATTGTGATTGTATATAACTGCAGAATATATATTAAATATTTAGTTGCAACCGAAGATAGCATAGTACATTACAGTTTACACATTTTAGTTGCACAATAATATAAGCTTCTTATGATATAAAATTATAAATTATAAAATATAAAATTTAAATTATAATATAAGTTTCTAAAAATTACTAATATGGAGTATGACTATGAAGTTATGAACAATTAAAATCTGTTCTAATGCAAATAGCAGATTCTGATTAATTGTTCAGTGACCAGTCAACTTCAGACTTCAAGTTCATATTAGTAATCTATAATTTATAGACTGAACTTGAAGTGTTTATTGCAGAGATTAAAATTTAATACGATTACAGTATTAATCTTCTGCAGTAATACATTATTAAATTATTAATATAGAAACCTATATTATTGTGCAGCATCAGTAGTTGTATCTTAGTTCTAAATTCTAATGAAGATAAAGAAATTTGTAGAAAACACCTGAAAAGCCTTATAGCATTAATCAAGATTTTAAAACAAATCAGAGACAATATGAATATGATTTTTTATGTTGACTCTCTCTTTTGCTAGGTTTCTTTCAAATATTTATAGAAGACAATGGCGTCTTCATCTATTGGTGGTGGTAAGAAGAGGGATCCTTTGTGGAAACATGGCACACCAGGTGCAGTGGCAGGAGAGGTTATTTGTAACCATTGCACGAAAACTATGACCGATGGGACTCAAATATCACCTTGCAAAGATCCCTGGAAAGAATATTACGGCATGTGCCAATGTTCCTGAAGAGGTTCAGAGGGAGGCAAAAGCAATACTTTCAGGTTATGAGCAAAATAAGGCAGAAAAAAAGAGGACAGTAGAGGCAATGGTAACCCCAACGAGAGATATCAGTTCTACAGGGTCCGAAAATATTGGAGTGGGCAGCAATACATCTAGTTTCTTCATTCCTCGTAACACTCCTGGTGTGCAACCCGGATTGTTAGGTACTGCATGGAATAAGGAAGTGCATCAGCAGACAAAAGAGGCAGTGGCTAGATTTTGGATTTACAACAATATTCCATTTAGTATTATTGAGAGTCCATATTGGGAGCAAATGGTTAGTGGATTGACCATTTCTGGTAAGGGGTTCAAGTCTCCAAGTCGTTATGAGTTGAGTGGGCCATTATTGCAGCCTGAGGTCCAAAACACACATCAATTGGTGGAACAACAAAGGAGGAATTGGGAAAAGAATGGCTGCACCATTTTATCTGATGGGTGGACGGATAGTAGGAATAGGACATTCATAAACTTTCTAGTTGCTTCAGGGGGACAGGTGGTATTTTTAAAATCGGTTGATGCCTCAAATGAAGTGAAGAATGCAGAAACCTTGTGCAACATGTGATGAGGTGGTGACCGAAGTGGGAGTGCAAAATGTTGCTTAGGTTGTGACCGATAATGCAGCTGGATATGTGGCAGCCTGTAAACTTCTACAAGCTAGACATCCGACATTATTTTGGAGCCCTTGTGCTGCTCATTGCCTTGATTTACTCCTCGAGGACATAGGGAAACTTAGTTGGGTGAAGAATGTGGTTGAAGATGGAAGGGAAATCACAAAGTACATCTACAACCACACATGGGTCTTGGAGCTTATGAGACAACATACTGATGGTAAGGATCTTGTGCGTTCAGGAGTCGCACGTTTTGCCACGAATTTCCTCAACTTACAGAGCATATTACATGCATTGCCCAACCTGAAGAGGATGTTTGTGAGTGAAAGATGGTTGGAGAGCCCTTATTGTAGGAAGCTTGAAGCAGAGAAGGTCGTGAAGGCCGTTTTTGATGATAGATTTGGCAAACTCATGGAGGAGATCATCAATGTAAGTCTTCAAAATTCAAATTTCAATTGATGATTTATTGTTTAATTTTCTAATATTACACATTGCTGATTTTTGTTAAATTTGTCATGTCTAGTTGTCAGAGCCGTTGGTGAGGGTTCTACGGATGGTGGATGGGGATAAAAACCCCATAGGGTATCTATATGAGGCCATGGATAAGGCCAAAGAGGCAATTCAACACTTGTATGGGTCAGATAGGACCAAATGTGAACCCATATGGCGCATAATTGATCGAAGGTGGAACCGACAACTCCACCAACATATCCATGTTACTGCCTACTATTTGAACCCCAAGTTCTTTTACTCCCACACTTTCAAAATAGATCAGGAGGTTCAACTTGGCCTTGACACATGTATTCAGAGGTTGGTTCCTGATGAAAATATTCAAGATCTCATTGTTGATGAGTTGCAGAGGTACAAGAAGGAAGATGGGCCATTGTTTTCTTCACCTATTGGTATTCGTAAGAGAGACACCCTGCTGCCAGGTTAAAAAAAAGTGTGCTCTTAAATCTATTTTACCATTTATTTCAATCTTTAAGTTTATAAAAATCTTTACCAAGTTATAAATGCCAATTTGTATGCTTGCAGATCTGTGGTGGGAAGATTATGGTGCCACAATGCCTAATCTCCAAAAGCTTGCAATCCGCATATTATCTTAGCCTTGTAGTGCTTCTGGTTGTGAGCGCAACTGGAGTGTCTTTAAGGCCATTCACACAAAAAAGCGCAATAGGTTGACTCAAAAGCGCTTGAATGACCTTGTATATGTGCGGTACAACCTTCGACTGCATGAAAGGAGGGTACAAGGGAACAATTCATATGACGCACTTGACATTGATGAGATTGATCCATACACAGCGGATTGGATTGCTGAACCTGATGGTGCTACTGGTGATATTGATGTGGATGCATTTATCACTGACGCTCAGTTAGATGAGATGGACAGGGAGGCAGCTGAATGGGTGACAGAGGTGGCAGAACGTCAGGAGGCAGGAGATGAGTTTGCTAATCTAGAAGATGGAGATTCCTCACCTGTTGAGGATATTGCTGCTGCAACACCATCTCAGCACCCACTCAGCGGCAACAAAGTTTTTTGAGCTTTAGTTGTAGACGCAATCTATGATTTGTGGTTTTCAATGATATGAAACCATGAACTTAATAGTTAATATGTATTCAGACTTCACAGATTGATTTGTTTTTGTGGTCTAGAGACTCTAGACGCTACAATATGTATTTGATTTTTGACTCAAATGTATTTTACTATTTAGATTCTAGAACTTGAACTCAAACTATGATTTATATATGATGGAAACTAGTAATATGCTATTGTGTTCTATAAATTTAGTGTATACATGTGTTTTATTAGAATATTTTAAGAAATTATATATTTTCAAATGTTCGATACTTTTGCCGATTTATTGCCGATTTTTTCCCGATTCCCAATTTTAAAAAAAATTTCGGCCAAAAGATTTATTGCTGATTAAGATATTTACATCTTTGATGTAATGTCATTCAAATCTTCAATTTGAAATGGTTTGTTGATGGTTTCTTGTTAATAGCAGCAATCTGATTTATATTTTCAGTCATACATATATTTTGTTTTCTTGCAATCATGTTTCTATGTTGTCATTATATCATTGCAAAAACATTCAAGCATTGAAACACACAAAAACCCTTTTTAGACAAACAAGAAGTCAAATAAAAAAAGTCACATTAGAACATATAAATTGAACTCAGAACTCAGAAAATCAGAAAATAGAGGGTTGCATGGCAAATGTTTGTTATAATGTCAAAGTATCAAAACTTAAAATTCTGGGTAGAATAAGTAGTTGTTCTTACAGGTTGCCACCGCTTTGGGCAAACTAGGTCAGTTTTGGAGACGAAATCGTAGTGACAAATATGTTTACCAACAAGATGCAATCTTCAAAGCCAACCCTTTGTAAAAGAATTGGAATTTCGAAAGATGTTTGGAGATGTTGAAATGACGACCTTTATACTAAGATTAACCACAAGCTAGCAAAGTTCACAATATTGAACAAAGGCTTCAAGTTGCCATTGCAAGCCTTAAGTAGAATAACAAATTAGAACATCATTAGAAAAAAAAGTAGAACAACAAGAACCACCTCATATTAATATAGATGCTAAAGAGGGTTGGAGAGAGAGTATACCCTTGTTTGACCTTGTTGTGGCATAATCACACATTGCCCCATTGCAAATGGGGACCCCCACTTTTCTCTTTTTAGGTAGTCGTTTGTAGTCGTTTTGTGAGTTTGCTTAGCTTGGCGGTAGTTTCTTAGATTTCATTAGCTTTTGCTGGTTAATAATATCAATCGCACAAATGTTGTCAATGATGCTAAGTTTGCTAGGTCATCAATGTCGTTAAAATGGTGAAAATTGCTCATTGTCGTAAACATGCCAAAAATTGTCAAAAATTTTAAGTTGTAAAGAATGCAAGTTGAGGTGTCACATTCAAATTGGAAAAGTTACTTGCGATTCTGCTAGGAATTGCAAGTGTTACATGCAACCTGGACATTTATTGTTTGAAATTCATTTGAAATCATGAGGGCAAGTTGTTGTGATGGGTCAATATTGCTAAAGTTGTCAAGGCTGTAAATATTGTCAAGTGTGAAGAAAGTTACAAAATTGTTTATTCAAGGATGAAGTGAGGGCCCTAAGTTAGGTGGTATTGAGTGTTTCTGCGTGAGTGAGGTGAATTTCCACCATTGAAGGTGAAGTTTGGATGAAGGATATATGGGCAAGTGTAAGTGTGTTTGATCAATGCAAATTGCAAAACCATTATACATGAATTTCAAATCAAAGGTCAAGTTTATGCATGAATTTCGAATGAATTTATGCATGCATTAGTGGAATATGATTGATTTTGTACATGAATTTAAGTGAAAGATCAAATTAATACGGAAGGAGTCAGAATTGATTTGGTCATTTGAGCACTAGTTACTCACTAAAACTTAGTCACAAAAGCATTGTCAAAGGGCTTCCATCACTTGAGAAGTCGAGTGTTGTTTGTTCTAGTTGTATTGCTGGAAAACAACATAGAGCACCCTTCTATCCCAGTGAGCATCGTTCAAAACCAACCTTTGTAGCTGGTGCATATCGATATGTGCAGCCCAAGGACACCTATTGATAAAGGCTACAGGTACTTTCAGCTTTTTGTTGATGACCACACAAGGAAAATGTGGGTATATTGTTTGCAACATAAAGATGAAGCTTTTTCCTATTTCAAAGAAGAGTTTCACACTCTTGTGAATAAAGATACGAATCTTCATATTCTTGTCCTCCGTTCAGATTGAGGGGGGGAA